>NC_137901.1:64025453-64453423 GCF_963455335.1 Martes martes
AATTGACTGCTTCCACATCTCAACTGTCATGACCTTAGCTGAGATTCAGTTTAGTTTGCTGGAATTAGGAAAACTAGCTTGGTTACCTGCCTGCAAGCTAATTCATCCTCTAGATTCCTGTCTAAATGCTGCTTCTAAAATATAAGTCACCTTTCTGGCTCAAAATCTTTAACCAACCCCCTTCACCTACAGAACAAAAAATGCAATTTTTAAAAAAAAGATTTTATTTATTTGAGAGAGAGAGAGAGAGCACATGAGGAGGAGAGGGGGAGAGGGAGAAGCAGGCTCCCCGCTGAGCAGGGGCTTGATCCCAGGACCCTGAGATCATGACCTGAGCTGGAGGCACATGCTTAACCGACGGAGGCACCCATGCGCCCCGAAACCCTAATTATTTAAGCATAACCTTCAAGACTATTCACATGCTGCCACCAAACTATCTTTCTAATCTCTCTCCTACCATCTTCTCTGCCCACATCTGCTCCTACGGACTCCATACTACATCTGCGTTTATGACCTAACTGTGCAATGACCTCTCCACTGAGTGCCCTATCCACGCCATTCCCTTACCCTAAACCCAGCTTGAATGTTACCCCTTCTGAGAAGTTCCCCAGAAATCAACAACACCCCACCCAAGAACTCACTGCTCACTTTTCCAAACTCCTCTAATACTCTGTTAGACACATATTAAAGTACATCCCACAATCCATGACAGCTGTGCATATGCTCATCTCCCCAGCTAAAAGAGTATCAAGTCCCTAGAAAAAGGCAACACTTGACCGACTTGTTATTCCTAAATGTCACATACATGATGGACACTTGATGTTTGGCCAATAAATGACTTACTTCACATGTTTATAGGAAGCACAACAACTGGAGTGGATGAACTGGCACAGACTCTAGTGGTGACCATTTTTCACAATATCTGAATTACTGATAATCTTTTTAAAAATAAAAATCGGGGTGCCTGGGTGGCTCAGTGGGTTAAGCCTCTGCCTTCGGCTCAGGTCATGATCTCAGGGTTCTGGGATCGAGTCCTGCATTGGGGCTCTCTGCTCAGCGGTGAGCCTGCTTCCCCTCTCTCTCTGACTGCCTCTCTGGCTACTTGTGATCTCTCTCTCTGTCAATAAATAAATTAAAAAATCTTAAAAAAAAAATCAAGGTACAGAGTTACCAGGGTTAATATGTTATGTTAAACAATTAATGTTAGTAAAATTATACCATTCAAAGTGGCAATATTGAGGAAGAAGGAAAAATTGAAAGCTGGAATTCCTAGTATTCTTTCACTAGGAAGGACAACATAATCTATCATGCTGAATGCTGCAATACAACTATCTTCTTACGATTAAAACTAAGTGTGCAGTTGTTCTTCCTCATCCTCTCCCCGCAGGAAATCCAGTCCAAAAGCCCTTAAGGGGTTGGCCATGTGACATAAGGATCTCTGTGGGAGAACCACAGTGGCCCACGGGGGTAATGAGGACCCCAAGCAGAAATAAGAGGGAGCTCCAGATCAGGGCATGGTCTATGTGTGAGATGAAGAGGGAATTCATACGGGAAGGCAGCAGTAGCCCACCTAGGGTCTGAGAGTCTGAGCAAAGTGAGCAGAGGATCCATGGATGATACTGTACAAACCAATTATTTCATTGGAAGTTGCAAAACGATGATTTTTCTAGTTTACTATTTGCTCTGCATTAACTAGCTAGTTTACTATTTGCTCTGCATTAACTAGCTGGCATTCTTTTTCAAGAGCCAATTCTTCATCAACTGGAGCTGTTTACCCTGATGCACAAACCATACTAGAAAGACAGGAAAAATGTTTCATCCCTTTCCTTTAGTGACCGATGTTCAGAATAGTAAGTTGGTATAAGAGTGACCTCATTTTACTATTTATATCCCCCCAGACTAGCAAAGGACATAGACCAGTGGGTTCTCAAAAGTAATTGGTTACAAGTTAAAATATAGAGGGAGATGTGGGGTTTAGACTTCTAGAAGATTTCACAACCCCAATCACAGTCATCAATGAAAAGCTCATATGATTTAAGAAACAGACCAAAAAACCCCACTGTAACACTGAAGGCTAGCCAAATTTATATGGTATTGACTAGAAACTACAAAGGTTACGAAATAAAAAAATACATATATTCATCATAATTCCATAAAAAGGAAGGTATGGACAAATTGCATATGGTACAAGAAACACAAAATGAGCTCTAGCACTTCTACCTGGCTACTTTATAGGCTCTGCAAACTCAGATTTTCATTAAACAAAGGAAACCCCAAAGATAGGTTTCATTTCCTGTCTTCTAGAATCCTCCTTCCTAGGCATAACCAGAACTAAAAAGCCTATGATACTACCAACCTGGGACTCCAACTGGGATTTCTGTGGGCTCTGTCTAGCAAACATTAAGGACACAGACTGCTAGAGACCTAATTCCCCTGGTAGTTCCACTCGAAATATGCCAGCAAAATCTCCAAATAGATCTATAACCCTTGTGTTTCTGTGGCCCTGAGAAATAAAATGGGAGTCTATAAGAGAGGCTCCCAGAAGGTTCTAAGAGGTCAACATCTATTTGTCTCAGGGCTTCAGATAACAAGTGCAAAGCATGTTTATGGAAGTGAGAAAGAAATCTTACTATTGTTGACCTTGAAAAGTTCACAGTCAAAAGATATTAATAACAGCTGATATCCTGAGGGCTCAAGAGTAAGAAATACTTTAGTAACAGAAGCCAATGGAAAAAAGAAAGAAAATGACATGACTGTCTACTTGAAAATTCAAAAAACCCTAAATGACAAGAGGTAAGATCACTGGTTACAAACTTTCTAGGCACAGGGACCTGTAGTACAGGTATCACGGTCACCCCAGGGTACTGAGGATGTGACAGATATAGTGATTTCAGAGCTCAAGTAAACAAGACCCTTTTCCCCACTGGTGCTCTCAACTCTTTTTTTTTTTTTTTTTTTTAATTTACTTATTTTGAGAGAGAGAGAGATCACAAGTAGGCAGAGAGGCAGGCAAAGAGAGGGGGGGAAGCAGGCTCCCTGCTGAGCAGAGAGCCCGATGCGGGGCTCGATCCCAGGACCCTGGGATCAATAACCCGAGCTGAAGGCAGAGGCTTAACCCACTGAGCCACCCAGGCGCCCCTGGTGCTCTCAACTCTTATATACGCACCTAAACTGTCACTGTACCTTGACCTACCTTTGGGACATGCTCACCATGACAAATCAGAGATGACACACCATACCTCCTGAATATTTATGCCCATGTGAATTAAGCACACCCCATATGTACATTTCAAAATGTGGGTGAACTGTACCGTTGTAAATATCTATATAATCCCACTGTGTTTCTGAATTTCTGTGTTAGCCTGGGTTTTGAAAACAATACATGGATTGTGCGGATGGCCAACACCACAGATCTATCAATGTGGGTATAAATTTTGGTGAGTATGAATAAAATGGCCCTAGGTAAAGACAAGCCCACAAACAGTGAACAGACAAAAAAGTAGTCTGGTTCTGTCTGTTTTCTTCTTAAGGATGAGCATTTTCAAACAAAAGTTAGGAGTCAACATTTCCCCAAAATATTATATACTGAAAATACTGATCGAGAACGTCTCTTCAAAAACAAACAGAAGCAATCTGTCATAACAGAGTTGTGGTAAGAAATAGAAAGAAAAAAGGAAGAACTAGGGGACAAAAATACTGTAATTTTTCAAGAAAATCACTAAGAGCCAACGAAGTGTGGCTATTTCTATGAGCAGCTTCATTCCTTTTGTGTCCACCTGGCTTTTAGCTGCAGATCGATGGGAAAGGATCTGGTTACACCCCATGTAAGACAAGAATCTAACTCTGTCAGATCCCAAGAGGTGACAGAGTCCAACCCAACTATATCTAATGTAGAGAGCCACCCTCTACTACATCTCACAGAATGTTGGTCACCCTGTTGCAAACACTCAATGATAGTGAATAAGCTGATCGACCACCTGGAACAGAACCCATCGCCTTTTTTTCAGATAGTTCCAGAAGGTTCTCCAAGATCTACCTTCAACCAACAGCTCCAACTTAGCATCAATGACTTCCTAAATCTCATCCAAAGCTGCAGCCACACAAAGCAGGCCTCAGTGTTTATGAACTAATCCCTTAACTTCTTACTTTCCTTTCTGTTGTTCCTTTTGCCTACTATGATACTCTTTGCTCAACACAGCCACTCCCTTACTGAAAGCCTGCCCATCTCTAGAGGACCAGCATGGACACCACCTGCTTCCTGATGCCTCTCAAAGCCCCAGCCAGAACTAACCCACTCTCTCCTTTGCATTTGTACACTATTCTTTTCAGTATCTCAGTTACAGCAGATATTATTACAATAATCCATTGTTTATCAGACTTCTAACCTATGAGTTTTCAGATTGCAGAGACAGACACTCCTCCCTCTTCCTTGCCAGGTATTCCTTAAGGGCTTCTCAAAGGAATGTCTGTTAAACTGAAGTCCAAGAAATGATCATTGTTATACATCTAAATGCACTTTTTAAATAGCTTTGAGATATAATTTGCATACCACATAATTCATCCACTTAAGGTATATAATTCAATGGTTTTGGTATTATACTCACAAGGCACACAACTGTTACCACCATCGAATTTTAGAATATTTTTGTAACCAAAGGAAGAAATCTTGTACCCATCAGCAGTCTCCCCAATCCTCTCCAATCCCACCTGCCTAGGATTTTATTTTATTTTATCCACTTCCTGTGCTACAGATTTATCTATTCTAGACATTTCATGTAAATAGAACCAAGACTGGCTTCCTTTACTTACATAATAATTTTCTAAGGTTCATCCACATTATAGCATGTATCAGTATTCCATTTCTTTTCCTTCCATGGTATGGATCTACCACATTTTAATTATTCACCATCAAATGGATATTCAAACTGTTTCCACTTTTGGACTATTATGCTACTTTAGATTATTTGTACACTAGTTTTTGTGTGGACATATTTTCACTGAGTGAAATCCCTACCAACACTTATCATCTGACTTTTTGATTACAGCCAACCTAGTATGTATAAACTGGCATCTCATTGTGGTTTTGACTTGCATATCCCTATGACTTATGATAACAAGCATCTTTTCATGTACTTACTGGCCATTTGCATAACTTCTTTAGAAAAATGTCCATTCAGATTCTTTGCCGAATATTAAACTGGGCTATTTATTTTTTATTGTTGAGTTATAAGAGTTTTTCATATATTCTAGATATAAGTCTCTTATCAGATACACGATTTATAAATATTTTCTCTCATTTTGTGGGTTGTCTTTTCACTTGATGGTTTACTCTGTAACACAGGTTCCTCATCTACATGAAATCCAATTTTGGGGATGCCTGGGTGGCTCAGTGGGTTAAGCCTCTGCCGTTGGCTTCACCAAGATCTCAGGGTCCTGGGATCGAGCCCCGCATCGGGCTCTCTACTCAGCGGGGACCCTGCTTCCCCCTCTCACTCTGCCTGCCTCTCTGCCTACCTGTGATCTGTCAAATAAATAAAATCTTAAAAAAACAAACAAACAGCTTTTTTCCCTTTTGTTGCTTGTGCTTTTGGTGTAATGTATAATAGGACTGCCTAATGCCAGATTGCAAAGACTCACTCCAATGTTTTCCAAGCCTGTTTCCGTTTAGCTCCTAAATTTGGTCTTTAGGGGCACCTGGGTGGTTCAGTCAGTTCAGCTCAGGGTCCTGGGATTGGCTGGCAACTGGGTCCACACTCACCAGAGTCTACTCATCTCTCCTTCCCCCCGCCCCTCCCCTGGCTCGTGCACGCACATGCAACTGCATGCTCGCTCTCTCAAATTAAAAAAAATTTTTATGTTTTTATTTATATATTTGACAGAGGGAGAGCACGAACACAAGGTAGCACAAGCAAGAGGAGTGGCAGAGGGAGAGGGAGACGGAGAGGGAGAAGTAGGCTCCCCACTGAGCAGGGAGCCTGAGGATGCCAGGCTCAATCCCAGGACCTGGGGTCATGACCTAAGCCAAAGGTAGACGCTTAACTGACTGAACCACCCAGGCGCCCCTCAAATTAAAATCTTTAAAAAAAAATTTAGGTCTTTGATCTGTTTTTTTTTTTTTTTTAAACGAAATTCAACTGATTGAGTTTGAAGATCTAACTGGCTTTATTCAATGATTCATGATTTTTTTTTTTAAGATTTTATTCATTTATTTGACAGACAGAGGTCACAAGTAGGCAGAGAGGCAGGCACAGAGAGAGAGGGGGGACGAAGCAGGCTCCCTGCTGAGCAGAGAGCCCGATGTGGGGCTCGATCCCAGGACCCTGAGATCATGACCTGAGCTGAAGGCAGAGGCTTAACCCACTGAGCCACACAGGTGCCCCTGTGTTAATTTTTATACATTATATGAGCATATATTCAGTTGTCCCAGCACTTCAATCATTTGTTGAAAAGAATGACTTTGGTACTCTCACCAAAAATCAGTTATCATAACATACAGGTTTATTTATTAACTGATTAATTGATTACTATAGTTTTGTTAAGTTTTGAAATCAAGAAGTGTGATAAGTCCTCCAAATTTTGTTCTTTCATATGATTTTGGCTATTTCGGGTCTCTAGAATTTCTATATGCATTTCAAGACCAGCCTGTCCGTATCTGCAAAAAAGCCACCTAGAGCTTTGTCAGGGATCACACTGTGTAGATCAATTTGGGGGAGCTCTGCCTCCTAAACAGTGTCAAGTCTTACAATCCAAACACTGCAAATCTTTCCATTTATCTAGGTCTTCTTGGATTCACATGCATTTTTATCAGACTGAATCCACATCCTTTCATATCTAATACAGCCTTAGATTTCCCTCCTTGTTTAGCTCTGCTACTGTTAAAACAGAAATATATGTTTGCAAATGCTGCCCATTTTTAAAAAATATTTTATTTATTTGTCAGAGAGAGAGCACAAGCAGGGGGAGCAGCAGGCTCCCCAGTGAGCAAGGAGCCTGATGTGGGACTTGATCCCAGGACCCTGAGATCACCCAGGTGTCCCAAATGCTGCCCATTTTTAAGAGAACTCTGAGGACTCTAAGGATCTAGGGTTTTCCTATTTATTGGGAACATCTTGACTACTAAAGTCATAAAGGCTAAGTTTTCTGTTGTTTTCTGAGTATTCTTTGTATAAAATTTATTGAAGAAAAAGGTTACCAATGAAATGATTCTTTTTTTTAAAGATTTTATTTATTTATTTGACAGACAGAGATCACAAGTAGGCAGAGAGGCAGGCAAAGAGAGAGGGAGAGGGGGAGAAGCAGGCTCCCCGCCGAGCAGAGAGCCTGACGCGGGACTCGATCCCAGGACTCTGGGATCATGACCCGAGCCGAAGGCAGCGGCTCAACTCACTGAGCCACCCAGGCGCCCCATGATTTTTTAACTTACACATAATGCACATGATCGTGCTTTCATATATGTAAGCACAAATGTACACATGTATGTAAGAAAACAGCAAGAACTCTGGAAGAAAATATACCAATATGTTATAGTGGTTACCTCTGGATGGTAGAACTGGATGGAGAAGAGAACTAGCGCTTTTTACTTGCATGGGGGGGGGGGCATAAGAATGTTTTCATGTATTTCTGGTGTGATTTTAAATATGGATAACAATATAAATATGCCCCAGTGAAGGAGGTTTCTTTTTTTCCCCCAACATGTATCACCCTAAGAGTAAACAACCTGGCTGACCTTGAGATCGCAGGTGGTGTTGAGCAGCAGGTTGGAAGGTTTGAGGTCACGATGCAGTACATTAGCTGAATGGATATATTTTAACCCTCTGAGGATCTGGTAAAGAAAATAGCAGATATGGTCGTTGCTGAGGTGTTGCGTCTTCAAGAGCTTGTAGAGATCTGTTTCCATGAGGTCCTGTACTATATATCTGTTTAGACAGGTTAAGGTAACAGAGCAAATATCTGGTTACACTTAGCAAAGCACACTGAAATCAAAATGAACCTTCTCCCCAAACAATCCATTATTATATCATGAGGCCCGTAAGGAAAATGAGAAACTGATGAAAACCTGATTTACCTCTATGGAAGGAATCTGAAATAGTTAACCTTCTTAAGTCCTGTGGAAAAAGTAGCCATTAATATCTGCCTGATATGATCAATAACAGGCCTAGACTGAGATGAGACAGGCTGTTATGCAAATACTGGATAATTTTTCATCCTAGTCCATCATCAACAAACCCTCTCCAAGGGTAGCCAGCAGGCATCATACGCTCCCCTCTTCTCTTTGGCCCAGCAACTACTTGTAATGTCACTGTTCTTTTACCTCCCTTCTTGTCCCCCCTCCTTCTCCTGAAGAATCAACCATAAAACCTTCAGAAACACAGACCTAGAACACACCGCTACTAAATTCAGCCTTCTATGTGCTTGACTCTTCAATTAAGGTTAAGATCCTAAATAAATGGGGGCGCCTGGGTGGCTCAGTGGGTTAAGCCTCTGCCTTCGGCTCAGGTCCTGATCTCAGCGTCCTGGGATCGAGCCCCACATTGGGCTCTCTGCTCAGTGGGGAGCCTGCTTCCCTTTCTCTCTGCCTGCCTCTCTGCCTACTTGTGATCTCTCTGTCAAAAAAAAAAAAAAAAAGATCCTAAATAAATGAGAGTATTGGGAAGTCATGCTAAAGGGCTCATGCTGGCTTTACTCTTCTTGCTTTCTTGCCTACCCACATATCTAAGCCACCTAGAATTTTATCTGTGGCTGATTTCTTTCTTACAGAAATTAAATTCTAGAACTCTTTAGCTTTAACTTCACCCGATTATTATTTCATTAGCAGTGTTTTTGCATATCTCTTATTCATTTCTGTGTAAATATTATTGTATGTCCCCTACAGATTCATGTTAGATGAGACACAGTATGGGATTCAGAGGAAACAGAATTTGAAAACTTGTCATTTGAAACAGACTTGGTTTTCCTACTAAAAGGTAAAGGAGGACAACAGGTGATAGCAGGAGGCATTTCACTTAAAATAACGCTACAACTTGATAACAGGATTGTTTAAAAATGGAAAGGGCTGGGGCGCCTGGGTGGCTCAGTCGTTAAGTGTTTGCCTTCGGCTCAGGTCGTGACCCCGGGGTCCTGGGATCAAGCCCCACACTGGGCTCCCTGCTCCACGGGAGGCCTGCTTCTCCCTCTCCTACTCCCTCTGCTGTGTTCCCTCTCTCGATGTGTCTCTGCCAAATAAATAAATAAAATCTCTTAAAAAAAAAAAAAAAGGGAAGGGCTGCCTAGAGACAGTGAGCTGCCTGTCCCTAGCTGGGCAAAAGGCAAACTGGGAAAACTGGTAGGAATGCTGTGCTAGCCTGAATAGTATCTTTTCTCTGGCAGACCCTCTTCAGATACTTAATGCTTCTATCTTTCAAATGCAGTCTTTAACCAGGGAGCATTATCTGGACCAGATTTCTAAATGCTGCTGATAGTTAATAACCTAATTTCAGAGCTGAGTCAACTTTAGAGATCATGAAGGCTAGGCTAGTACCTTAATAAAGATGAGAAAACAGACCTAAAGGTGAATGACATTGTCTAAGACCAGGACAGTCTGGATTTGACCTGATGATATCCAGCGCACCCTCCTTCTTACTCTACTATTCATTCCCGCTCTTTTTACCACAACAAACCATATCTAGAATGGAAAAAACATGACTGGAAATGGTGTTAAGATTTACTGGAATGGACAGTAAAAATACTGGATTTCTAAAAGAGACTAAAAACAGTTACTGACAGCTCATAAAAATGAATCAAAGAAAAAAATTATACAAGTCTAGTAAATAGCAAGCAGATTAATTTTCCCTTTAATGTGGTTTATATACTTTTCCTTTACTCTGATAAATCCAGGTATTTCAAGTTACATTTCCGCAACAAGGTGACCAATCAGTAGAGGCAGCTGTCTGAAAAGGATACACATCTTTCATTTGCTCGATGGTTGGTGCTCGAATAATGTCATTGATTCCAATGATGTTCTCATGTCTGAAGCGCAGTAAGATTTTTATCTCCCTCAGGGTTCTCTGGCAGTAGGTCTGGTGCTCAAAAGGACTGATTTTCTTGATAGCTACTCGAACTTTGTTGACATTATCATAAGCAGAGCTAAAAAAAAAAAAAAAAGGAGGGGAAGGGGAAAGATGGCATTTAAAATAGTTTAGGAACATCTTGGCAGAAAGAATAAAAATCAGTAAAGTATTAAATGTTTAGCACTCTGGGTAAATACTTGCTTCATACACGTGAAGGCAGTATGTATATTATCCACAAAAAAGCCACAAGCTAGGAAGGATGCAGCTGGCACAGTGCAACACATACTCAATCTCAAACTTAACACAGAGCCCAGCCCCGATAAACGTGTAGATGCCCACTGTCATAAGCCCCCGAACATGGTTTTATGCCATACACGCATACACAAAACATTTTCCCAATTTTTTTTTTTTTAAAGATTTTATTTATTTACTTGACAGACAGAGATCACACGTAGTCAGAGAAGCAGGCAGAGAGAGAGGAGGAAGCAGGCTCCCCGCCGAACAGAGAGCCGATGCGGGGCTTGATCCCAGGACCCTGGGATCATGACCTGACCTGAAGGCAGAGGCTTTAACCCACTGAGCCACCCAAGTGCCCCCATTTTCCCAGTTTTTAACAGCAATTGCATTTTGGTGAGAGTAATCATTTGTCTCCAAAACAACTTCCTATTGTATCAGATTCCCCTGACTCAGCAGCAACAATCAATTGACCATCAACTACATCTTCAGCCCCAACAAAAATGGACCCAAGAGGACGCCTTCATTGCTTGCATCTACTTTGTTTTATTTGCAAAATGATATGACTCTTTCTTCTTTTTTAACCGTTGTTTTTTTTTTTTTAAGATTTTTCTTATTTATTTGACAGAGATCACAAGGAAGCAGAGAGGCAGGCAGAGAGAGAGGAAGGGAAGCAGGCTCCCTGCCGAGCAGAGAGCCTGATGTGGGGCTTGATCCCAGGACCCTGGGATCATGACCTGAGTCGAAGGCAGAGGCTTTAACCCACTGAGCCACCCAGGTGCCCCTAACTGTTTTAAGTAACAAATTTATGTAGGCTCATATAGTGCCAGCACTGACCTTCATATAAATGATAAGCAAATTATTCTTGAAGAAAAATGGTAGTTCTATGTGTATTAAGGTGGTTTTAACCATAAAACACAAAAGCTATAAGGAAAAAAAAATCACATTTTAAGATAGTACTAGTAAGATAGTACATGGTTTTGAAACCTACTGTAACACATTAAAAAAAAACACAAAAAACCTTGCCCTTCAAAGTTCTTTTCATATACATAATTACATTTGTCTTCACAATACCTTTAAAAAGTAGAGGACAGCAATGCTTTTATGTACACTGCCCGGGTAAGATTCCCTTAAATATAGAGAGAATAATTCATTTACCCAAAGGACTAATATCCCTAGGCCTTCTTTTTCCAAAGTACCTTAGGTTTATGTCCTCTTCTCAGGAAGCTGTCCTTCCATCTCACTCTATCTGGGTACATGCTGCATTGACAGGCTGCCACCAGTGGATGAGTCCCATCACTTAACTAAAGTGCTACTCAAACTGTGGTCTCCAGACCCTTGCATCAGGATCACCTGACATTCTTATTAAAAATGCTAGTTTTGGGGCACCTGGGTGGCTCAGCTGGT
Organism: Martes martes; assembly: GCF_963455335.1. Classification (NCBI taxonomy): domain Eukaryota; kingdom Metazoa; phylum Chordata; class Mammalia; order Carnivora; family Mustelidae; genus Martes; species Martes martes. Next base: position 64,037,141 of record NC_137901.1, read on the forward strand.
AAAGCATCTGACTCTTCATTTTGGCTCAGGCCATGATCTCGGAGTTGTGAGACTGAGCCCTGCAGCCACTGGTGTGCTCAGCGGGGAGTCCACTTGAGAGTCTCTCTCTCCCCCCCTCCTCCCACTCTATCTTTCTCTCAAATAAATAAGTATTAAAATTTTTTTTAAAAAGCTAGTTTCTGTGCCTCATCCTAGGTCTTCCTTTTTGAAAAAAAAATTTTTTTTTAAAATTCCAGTATAAGTAATGAACAATTTATATTAGTTTCAGGTGTACAACACCTGATTGTGCTTCAACAATTCTACGTGGTACTCAGTGATCATCATAAGTGCCCCTTCACCTATTTCATCCATCCCCCCCAGCCACCTCCCCTCTGATAACATTTGTTTTCTATATTTAAGAGTGGCGGGGTTGGGGTGGAGAGGGAGTAAGAAGGAAGAGTCTAGTTTTTTGTCTTTTTTCTTTGTTCATTTCTTTTGTACCTTAAATTCCACATATGAATTGAATCATACAGAATTGTCTTCTCATTTTTTAAAAAAATATTTTATTTATTTGACAGAGAGAGATCACAAGCAGGCAGAGAGGCAGGCAGAGAGACAGGGAAGCAGGCTCCCCGCTGAGCAGAGAGCCCGATGTGGGGCTCGATCCCAGGATCCTGAGATCATGACCTGGGCTGAAGGTAGACGCTTTAACCCACTGAGCCACCCAGGTGCCCCAAGTCTTCTTTCACTTAGCATAATACCCTCTAGATCTATCCATGACGCTGCAAATGACAAGATTTTACTCTTTTTTAATGGCTACTCAACTAATATTCCATTGTATATACATACATTGTCATCCACTTACCTACTACTGAGGGACAATTGGGTTGCTTCTGTAGGTTGGCTATTATAAATAATACTGCAATAAACATAGGAGTACATGTGTCTTCGAATTAGTGTTTTCATATTCTTTAGGTAAGTAGTAGTGGAATTACTGGATCACATGGTAATTCTATTTTTAACTTTTTGAGGAACCTCCATACTGCTTTTCAGAGTGGCTCTTATTTTTTTTTTCTTCCTTCAAAGCATTTAACCAAAATATTTGGGTAATTTTTTTTTTTCCAAAGACTTTGTTTTATTTATTTGTCAGAGACAGAGAGAGCACAAGCAGGGAAAGTGGCAGGCAGAGGCAGAGAGAGAAGCAGGCTCCCCACTGAGCAAGGAGCCCAATGCGGGACTCGATCCCAGGACCCTGGGATCATGACCTGAGCCGAAGGCAGCTGCCTAACCAACTGAGCCACCCAGGCATCCCAATATTTGGGTAATCTTACAACAAAACTTGCAACGTATTCTTCAAAAAACGAGTTCTAAGGGCATCTGGCTGGCTCAGCAGAGCATGTGACTGACTATCTCAGGGTCATGAGTTTGAGTCTCACATTGGGTGTAGAGATTACTAAAAAAATAAACTTAAAAAAAAAAAAAAAAGGTTCCATAGCTGTCACACAGGGCCCAGTTCTTTCCAAACTGACCTCAATGTCTGACTTAACAGAATTCCAGGCAAAAGCAATAATAATTAAGCCTTCAATTTTGTGATGGATTTATGTATTTTAGAGTGAGTGAGTCGGGGGAGAGACAGAGGAAGAGAATCTTGAAGTAGACTCCCCAGTGAGCGTGGAACCTGGTGCGGGGCTTAATCCCATGACCCTGAGGATCATGACCTGAACCGAAACCAAGAGCTGGATGCTCAACCAACTGAGCCACCCAGGGGCCCCATTGTGATGCATTTTAATCTTGAATGTTACCACTCTCTTTATGATCAGTATTCTATTTAATCTTTTCTATAAGAGGTTTCCATTTTAATAAGTATCAATACCTGGACCACTGACTGAAGCGGTGCAATAACACTGACAGGCAATAAAACATTGCTTGTTTCCTCAAGTGCTAGAAATACAAAACAGTAAAACTGAAAGTTTTTTTCCTCAAATTTGTGCTTCTGTATGGTATTTGTCAGTCTGCTTATTCTGAGAATTACTGATGCATTTGACTCCATCACAGAACAATGCTGTAGGAGGCACTTTACTTTTACACAACCTCAATTCTCCCACACTACTGTTAATATATTGCACTTAGGTGGCCTTGATACTTTGAAATGAAATGTATTTCCATAAATAAAAGAATCACTACTCAAATCTTTGGTTTGTTGCATGAGGGCCTAAACCACTGATTTTTAGTTCGGCAGGTAGAGGGATATGTCATTCAAACAACCTAATTCGAAAATGATGAGTATTTTTAGAAATTAAAACTCTTTTGGGGTAATTAAAATCATAGAGCATGAGTCCACCAAAAGAGAATTTACAGGTTAAAATATTGGTTTAAACTCAACATTATAAATTTCTTATTTTACTGAAGCAGGGTAGTTAAACATGACCATAAATTTGCTTCTGAGCACAAGACGGTTGCAGGGAGGGGCTTATGGTTAACGTGGGCTTATGGTTAACGTGCCCCTCCAACTGTATCAGCACTAGCTGATAAAATAACCAACTGACCCCTTTTAAGGGAGAAGGCATGAGATCCTCCTCATTGGTTCCCACTTGAAAAGAAGACACGACTCTGTCCATGGAGTTGGGTCATTTCCTATCTCTTTTCCAGCTCCTTTTTGTTTTATATAATCTGCCATAGAACTGGTCACAAATACTCTTTTTGGAAATTAAAACTCTTTTCCATATTCTTCCATAACAACTCTATATTTACTCATTTTTCCTTGGATTTCTCAGTTTTGTTTTCTTTATTTTATTTTGCTATATATTTTTTAAAAGATTTTATTTATTTATTTGATAGAGATCACAAGTAGGCAGAGAGGCGGGCAGAGAGAGAGGAGAAAGCAGGCTCTCCATGGAGCAGAGAGCCCGATGAGGGGCTTGATCCCAGGACCCTGGGATCATGACCTAAGCCGAAGGCAGAGGCTTTAACCCACTGAGCCACTCAGGCGTCCCTATTTTGCTATATTTTATCACAGACTTTTTGGTGTTAGCTTTTGTTTTAAAATCACTCTGGCATTACCAACTCTTTTTTTTTCTTTCCTCTAAGAATTTAATCTTTGCTCACCTCCATCTCCCCCCACAACTAATACCATGCTACAACTTTTACTTGAAATGTGTATCTGTAAACAACTTATGGGTGCAGTTTAGGACCTCAATCCGTATGTGATTATACAGTCTTTGGATGAGTTGATTTTAGATACTCATATTTTTTCTTCAAACTGATAAACTTGCCCTTTTCAAAAACAAAAATTTAAGTAAGTTGTTCAATGTTAGGAAAAGGAAAATCTTAGGGTGCCCAGGTGGCTTCATCAGTTAAGCGTCTGCCTTCGGTTCAGGTCAAGATCTCTGGGTTCTGGGATCAAGCCCCACATTTGGCTCCCTGCTCAGCAAGGAGTCTGCTTCTCTCTCTCCCCTTCCCTTCCCCCTGCTTGTGCTCTCTGTCTCTCTCAAATAAATAAAATCTTTAAAAAACAAAAAGGGAGAATCTTCCTAACTCATCTCTATAAGGCAAATAATCTTTAACAATAAATAAAAACTGATGATGAAAAAGAACTAAAACTAAAACTAAAGACAGAGGCACCTGGGTGGCTCAGTCAGTTAAGCCTTTTTTTTTTTTTTAAAGATTTTATTTATTTATTTGTCAGAGAGAGAGAGAGAGGAGCGAGAGTGAACACAGGCAGACAGAGTGGCAGGCAGAGGCAGAGGGAGAAGCAGGCTCCCTGCCGAGCAAGGAGCCCGATGTAGGACTCAATCCCAGGATGCTGGGATCATGACCTGAGCTGAAGGCAGCGGCTCAACCAACGGAGCCACCCAGGCGTCCCCAGTTAAGCATCTTGATCTTGGCTCAGGTCAAGATCCCAGGCTCCTGGGATTGAGTCCCGCATAGGGCTCCTTGCTCAGAGAGGAGGCTTCTTCTCCCTCTGCCTGTCACTCCCCCTGCTTGTGCTCTCTCTCTGACAGATAAATAAAATCTTAAAAAAAAGGGGGGGGTGCTACCACTATGGAAAACAGTATGAAGGGTCCTCAAAAAATTAAAAATAGAACTATCATACAACCCAGCAATTTCATTCTAAGTATCTACCTAAAGAAAATGAAAACGCTTATTCAGAAAAATATGTGCAACCATTCTTCACTGCAGCATTATTTACAATAGTGAAGATAGGGAAACAACCTAAGTGTCTGCTGAAGAATGGATAAAGATGATGTGAGATATATATGTGTGTTATGAATATAAATGTACATATGTGTATACATACATTTCACCTTTAAGTGGAATCTAAACAACAAAATAAAATAAAACCTAGACTCATAGATACTGAGTAGTAGTTGTCAGAAAGGAAGGGGTTGGGGGCAGGGTGAAATGGGTGAAGGGAATCAAGAGATACAAACTTTCAGTTTTAAAATAAATGTCATGGTGATGTGATGTATAACATGGGGAATACAGTTAATAATATTGTATTAATTTTGCATGGTTAACATACGGTAACCAGACCTATTGTGGTAATCAGTTAGCAATGTATACAAATGTTGCATCACTACAGTGTACACATGAAATAGAGTACTGTTGGGCACCTGGGTGGCTCAGTCAGTTAGGCGTCTGACTTTGGCTCAGGTCGTCCTGGCATCGGGTTCCCCCTCTCCCTCTGCCCCTCCTCTCACTCATCCACATGCTCTCTCTCAAATAAATAAAATCTTTTTTTTAATCATTTTTTTAAAGATTTTTATTTATTTATTTGACAGACAGAGATCACAAGTAGGCAGAGAGGCAGGCAGAGAGAGGAAGGGAAACAGGCTCCCCACCAAGCATGGAGCCCGATGCGAGTTATGATCCCAGGACCCTGGGATCATAACCCAAGCCGAAGGAAGAGGCTTCAACCCACTGAGCCACCCAGGCGTCCCTCAAATAAATAAAATCTTAAAAAAAAAAAAAAAAAAAAAGAAGAAGAAGAAAGAAAGAAAAGAAAAGAATAGAATACTGTCAATTATACTTCAATTAAAAAAATTCTAAGGGGTGCCAGAGTGGCTCAGTTAGTCAAATGTCCAACTCTTGATTTCAGCTCAGGTCTTGATCTCAGGGTTGTGAGTTTAAGCCCTGCACTGGGCTTCATGCTGGGCATGGAGCCTACTTAAAAATAAAAAAATCAGGGGTGCCTGGGTGGCTGAGTCGTTAAGCAGCTGCCTTTGGCTCAAGTCATGATCCCAGGGTCCTGGGATAGAGCCCCACATCCGGTTCCCTGCTCCTCGAGAAGCCTGCTTCTTCCGGTCCCACTCCCCCTGCTTGTGTTCCCTCTCTTGCTGTGTCTCTCTCTGTCAAATAAATACATAAAATCTTTTAAAAAGCTAAAATTAAAAAACTAGAAACAAATTTAAGGGGAAAAAAGAGACATAACAAGGAAAAAATTTAACATTTCAAGACGTCAAAAAAGAGTGATAGTGGTTTAGGGGCGCCTGGGTGCCTCAGTCAGCTACGTGTATCCCTTCGGCTCAGGTCATGATCCCGGGGTCCCGGGATCGAGCCCTGTGTTGGGCTTCCTGCTCGGTGGAGAGCTTTCTACTCACTCTCCTTCTGCATGCCACTCTACCTACATATGCTCTCTCTCAATCTGTCAAAAAAAAAAAAAAAAAGACCGTGGTTTATGAACCTATGTATGTGATAAAATTGCAAAGAAAATACACAGAAATGAGTGCACATAAAATCCGTGACATATGAATGAATTCTAGAGTGTATCAATGTCAATCTCCCAGCTATGTTATTGTGTTGTAATGTATACTGTAATGTATGATTGTAACACAAGATGTTACCAGCGAGGGAAACTAGGATTTCTCTGTATCATTTCTTCCCCCCCCCCCGCCCCCCCGCCAAGATTTAATTTATTTGAGAGAGAGAGAATTGGGGGTAGGGTCAGAGGGAGAGGCAGACTCCCTGCTAAGCAGGGAGCCTGATGCGGGACTCAATCCTGGGACTCCAGGATCATGACCCAAGCTGAAGGCAGTCGCATAACCAACTGAGCTACCCAAGTGACCCTCTCTGTATTATTTCTTACAACTGCATGTGATTCTACAATCATCTCAAAATAAAACGTTTAATTTAAAAAAGCATCTAACAACAGGGGAGTCGTTATCCATACAGTGAAAAACTCTGCAGCTGAGAAAAAGAATGACATAGATCTTCGAGATCTGTTAAGTGGAAAAAAAGCAAGGTCTAGCAGTGCTATCTTTTTCCAGTAAATAATAAAAAATATATATTAACATTTGCCTGTGTTTGCATAAAGGAAGCCTGGAAGGATACACAAGAAAATAAAGGATCAGTGGTGCAGGCACAGACAGCCAGGCTGGAGTGGGGCAGATAGGAGTGCAAAACCCTTTACTGTATACCTCTTAATCGAAGAGCCATGTGAATCTCTTCAAAAAAACAAAACAAAACAAAAAAGCCCCACAAGTTTTTAATTAGGGGAAAAAATGTACAGGAGAAATACCAGTGGAATACTGGAATACCCTTTAAAGGAGGAAGCATAATTATTTTGAAATTCCTGACCAATACAAAAATACTTGAAAAATTATTGGAAAGAGGTGCAAAATATCTTTACTTAACTTTGTTCCCACCTGAGAGAATAGTGTGTTCTCTCTTTAATAAATTAAAAAAAAAATTTTTAAGAATTTATTATTTATTTGACAGAGAGAGATCACAAGTAGGCAGAGAGGCAGGCAGAGAGAGAGAGAGAGAGAGAGGAGGAAGCAGGCTCCCCACCGAGCAGAGAGCCCAATGCGGGACTCGATCCCAGGACCCCGAGATCGTGACCCGAGCTGAAGGCAGAGGCTTAACCAACTGAGCCACCCAGGCGCCCCTAATAAATAAAATTTTTTAAAAAATTGGAATTGGGTATATTATTTCTTTTACACACAAAAGGGGGAACTTCTACTCAGTCCTGGGTTAGTATTTCCATGTATTGAGGACTACCTTAACAAGACATAAAGATTCTAAATAGTACTCTGTTGTTGTTGTTGTTTTAAGATTTTTTTTTTAAGATTTTATTTATTTATTTGACAGACAGAGATCACAAGTAGCCAGAGAGGCAGGCAGAGAGAGAGAGGAGGAAGCGGGTCCCTGCTGAGCGGAGAGCCCGATTTGGGGCTCGATCCCAGGACCCTGAGACCATGACCTGAGCCAAAGGCAGAGGCTTAACCCACTGAGCCACCCAGGCGCCCCTGTTTTAAGATTTTATTTATTTATTTGACAGAGAAAGAGACAGAAGGAACACAAGCAGGGGGAGTGGGAGAGGGAGAAGCAGGCTTTCCGCTGAGCAGAGAGCCCAATGTGGGGCTCAATCCGAGGACCCTGGGATCATGATCTGAGCCGAAGGCAGACACTTAATGACTAAACCACCCAGGTGCCCCAATAGTACTCTGTTCTTGAGGAATTCAAGCTACTGATAGCCAGTCATCTCACATAAATGAAGCCTCAATTTCCAGATGAATCCTGAGATCCATAAATCGTGGGGAAGGCATAGGTAGGTCTAAGGCTGGAGATTAGCATACTCAATATTTAAAACAAATTTCTGCTATTCAGCAATAAAAGGGAATGAACTTGATATAAACACCACAGAGGAATCGCAAGATAATTATTCTGAGTAAAGCCAGACTACCAGAAAAGTACTTCCATTCATATAAAATGCAAACTAATCTTTGGGGACAGAAAGCAGATTTTTAGGTTGCTTGGGGCTGGTGAGGAAGGAGGCTGCTAGGATAGAAGGACTACACAAATGGAGACCCAGTAACTTTGGAGGTGATGAATACATTCCTTATCTTGGTTGTGTTGATAGTTTCATGGGTGTATAATATGTCAACATATAAACTGTACACTTTAAATATGTGCAGTATATTGTTCATCAATTGTTTCTCAAGAGAGAAGTTCCTAAAAAAAGGAACCAAGGCTCCCTCGATATGTGGTCAATTTCTGGGACAGGGTGGATGGGAACAGATTCCAGAAACATATCTGATCAGTAAATGTGGAAGTAGAAGCCCACAAAATTCTGGAGTAGGTTATTTAACAGATGTTTTGTGATCACTTAGGGAAGAAAAGGGAACCAGCATGAGTCAATTATGAACAAGTCATGCTAAACTAACTTCATTTCCTGTTTTGATAGGGTTACCACAACAACACGAGAGTGACGCCAGAGCTGTGGTGGACTCAAGCCACACTTGTCGAGTACTTCCCATTTGTGAGACTTCATGTTAGGGTTGGTGACAAAAACAAATAACAATCCTGCCCTGAAGAAGCTAAGAAACGTGCAACAGGAACAGACAACATACACGGCCTTTAACATAGTAAAGCACTTCTGAAACAAAAGGCAAAGCTGGATTTGGATTAAGTCCAAACAAGGGTATTAGGAGAGGATTAAAAGACGATGAGACCTATAGAAACCATATCCTGAAGGATGAGCAGGCTTCCTGAAGAGGAGCAAGGGCACCAAGAAACGCAAGAGGTAACACATGGATAGGTAAACAAGCAGAACATCTATGGGGACCACTGGCCTCACCTAGCTGGGCCCCTCTCCACAAGGAGGTATTTACAGGGTCTGGAGGACATGCTCATCAGGAGCCCCAAAATTCCCTACTGCCTGAGTCTGCGTCCAAGGCTGTGCAAGCCTCTTACACAGCAGCTCTGCTGAGAGGAGAATGTTCCTCCAGTTTTTATATCACAGAATGGCCAAAGGGTAGCTGTTTGCAGGGTGTGCACTGCACCTGCACTGTCATGTCAAGCTGGGTATCCTGCTTATGAGACACACATCAGCTCAAGCTCATGGCAAAGGCATGGGTCTGGGGCTGGGAAGAGATGCGAGCTGTGCCGGAGGCCTGCTTTCCTGGAACTGCTGACACCGAACTCTAAGAAGCCCAAGAATTTTCCATTTGAAGCTCTTTTTTTTTTTTTTTAAAGATTTTATTTATTTGAGAGAGAGAGCATGGGCAAGAGTAGGGGAAGTGGCAGAGGGCAGAGGGGGAAGCAGACTCCATACTGAGCAGAGAGCCCAATGCTGGGCTCCATCCCTGCACCCTGAGATCATGACCTGAGTTGCTTAACTGACTGAGCCACCCAAGAGCCCCAATTTGAAGCTGATCTTACAGGTCTTTAAGAAGGTTTATCTGTGTGACAGGAGGAGAGACTATATTATATTTAAGGTTTCTTAATTTGATGTATATGGTACATGGGGGTCCATTTGTATTGTTATTTTTTCCCCATTTGCATTCTTGACTCAGGCCTTCCACACATTAGAGCTGGGTTTGAGAAGTACAAAATGAAGATGTGGGGGTTGGGGAGGACAAGAACCGTCTTGAACTTCCTGATTTTAAAGATCTAAGGATGCTTGTGGGTGATAAAGATGGAGGAAGTGAAGATTCTCTTCTTCCAAGAGCATTAAGGAGAGATCAAAGTTGAGAATAAGATATAGGAATCTTTAAAAGAAGCCAACCAGGTAGAGGCACCTGAGTGGCCCAGTGGGTTAAGCATCCGATTCCGGGTTTCAGCTCAGGTCATAATCTCAGGATTGTGAGATCAAGCCCCGCATCCAGCTCCATGTCTACCAGGGAGTCTGCTTGAGATTTTCTCTCTCCCTCTCTGCCCCCCCCAAAACACACACAAGTGTGCTCTCTCTCAAATAAATAAATCTAAAAAAAAAGAAAGAAAGAAAGAAAGAAAGAAAAAAAGCCAACTGGGCAGCACTGCTGAGGAGAGTTGATGTCGTGAAAAGGGGTCTGAGGTCAGAATTCAGGAACAGTCAGAGGAAGAGGAAATGGCTGAAGAGAGAAAGTAGTATAAGTAATAATGGAATGAGAACCCTTGTTGTCCAACACCAAAACCACATGCTAAACCACATCCAAGAGCCAGGAGAGGGTGGTGTTTCAGAAGCCAAGGAAGGAAAGAGTTCCAAATAGAGAGGCTAAGGAAGGTAAAAACTGCAAAGCAGTGACTGAATCTGCAATGAGATGATGTGTGGTAATGTGGGTGTAAGTAAATGGAGGAGAATGGCGACAGCAGTGGAAAAAGTACAGCTGACTGTTTTTTAAAGAAGGCAAGGAGGAGGAGAACAACTAGCAAATCCAGGTGAACAACTGAGAGGCACAGGGTGTTATGAAAGCAGTGGGTGGTCGGAGGCTGGGGGACCAGGTGGGGGGAAAGAAAAGGTTCCTTAGAGCTAGCTAGGGGGATGAGAGAGAGTGCTTTTCAAGCAAAGCATGTGCGAAGGTGCAGAGGCCTAAAGGAACCTGGGGCAATGGAATGTAGGGTATGGGAAGGGACATGCTGGGGTTTAGGCTGGAGGTGTAAGACTAGACTAGAATTTGGTACGGGAGAAATAGTAACTTTACAGTGGAGAAATCTGACAGATACCACCTCAACCAAGAGATAACAGTTTATACCCTTACTGATAACATGTGAATATTGTCAATCCCCTGACAGGAGGAGACAAGAAGGGCATTTCACCTCTGTGATATTCTTTCCCAATACCTGTAACCCCAGTCTAATAAAGAGAACATCAGATAAACCCAAACTGAGGGACATTCTACAAAACACTTCAGCAGTTCTCCTTAAAACCATCAAGGTCATGAATAGAAAGGGTGCGGAACAGTCCCAGACCAGAGGAGATGAAGCCAAAATGACAACTAAATGCATGTGTTATCTTGGGAACAGAAAAAGCAGAAAAGTGAAATCGGAATAAAGTCTGGAGTTTAGCTAGAACATACTAATGGTGGTTTCTTAGTTTTCATAAGTGTACTACAGCAATATAAGATGTCAGCATCAGGAGAAACAAAATGGGTAGGGACATATGGGAACCCTCTGTACTCCGTTTGCATCTTCTCTATAAATCTAAAATTATTCCAACATAAAAATTTATCTGAAAAAGGTATTCCATTAAGTGATAACTCCAAAAAAAATGAAGTGATTAGCATGCAGATAATATGGGCTACATTTAATAAGCAATTCATAAATACATATTTTAATTTCTCATAAGTGAAAGTTTGATAGAATTAAAGTATTCCTAAAAAGGTAACTGAAAACTTTACCCAACTGAACTTTTTTTTAAAAAGATTTATTTATTTGACAGAGAGAGAGATCCCAAGTAGGCAGAGAGGCAGGCAGAGAGAGAGGGGGAAGCAGGCTCCCTGCTGAGCAGAGCTCAATCCCAGGCTCGATCCAGGACCCAGGGCTCGATCCCAGGACCCTGAGATCATGACCTGAACAGAAGGCAGAGGCTTAACCCACTGAGCCACCCAGGCTCCCCCCACTTTTATTTATTTATTTATTTTTAAGATTTATTTATTTGAGAGAGAGAGAGAACAAGTAGTGTGGAGGTGCAGAGGGAGAGAAAGCAGATTTTCTCCTGAGCAGAAAGCCCGATCCAGGGCTCGATCCCAGGACCGAGATCATGACCTGAGTTGAAGGCAGATGCTTACTGAGCCACCCAGGAACCCCTACCTACCTTAACTGAACTTTATAAGATAAATTCCACCTCAATCATTTGATAAACATTTACTAATAAATACCTAACACTGTCTAAATATTCACTGCAAATCGAAATAAATAAAACATTCCACCTGTCTTTCTCCCTTCGAACATCCTAAGAATAGCGATGACAGGGCACCTGGGTGGCTCAGCCAGCTAAGCGGCTGCCTTCAGCTCAGGTCATGATCCTGGGGTCCTTGGATCAGGCCTCACATCGGGCTTGCTTCCAGCAGGAAGCCTGCTTCTCCCTCTTATCCTACTTGTGTTCTTTTTCTCTGTCAATTAAATAAGAAAAGTCTTAAAAATATATATATAGGGACAATAAATGAAGATACATACTGTAGCACTACCTAAAAGAACAAAGCTGTACTATCAAACATAAGGATTAATACATTATGGAATATTAATTTAACAGGTCACTGTGCAGTTATTAAACTGAGTATGAATACTCTATTAACTAAAGGTAAGATTCAAAATAAAATAAAAACTGAAGCTTTAAAATATTACCTAGAAGAGGCAATTTATGAAACAAGCTAAGATGGTGGGATCATGAGTGATTTAAGACACAATTTAAATTGTCTTTTGTTTCACCATTTCTGTCTATTCCATTGGGAGAAAAAAATAACCAATAAAGTGTAGGTTATATAAAACAAGAGACAACTTAAAATAAGGCAATAACCTGAGGTTTAAAGGACTTCCTAAAGTTCTAAACACCTTCACAGGATTTTGCTTCTAGCTATAACAAAGGAACACAGCCTGATTTACTCTCCGATCTTAAACAATGAAAAAAAGCCAGACAGTATGTATGTGAAACAAGTTTTTGGATATCTAACAATGGCCAGTACAGGGCAGGGAGGTCAGTCCTTTGACCACCCTGGCCTACTGCTTGGAGTTTCCAGGCTGCAATGTGGAGAAGAGAAACCCAAACAAAGCCTGGCTGAGTCTCGGACAGAATTCAATTTGGAAAGTCAAGTAAGAATTTGCTGGGCAGAGTACAGGACAGGAGAGAACTTCAGAAGGCTGAGGAGATCAGCAAACAGGTTCCCTTCGAGTCCTCAGATGAGTAATGATCAGAAGCACATGCATGATGAAATTCTAAGGCTGGGAAAGAAGCCACACGGGCCCAAAAAATGTTTATAAGTAAGCTTTGAAAGAACTGAACTGTATCTTAATTGCATCCCAGAGAAAAGCCCCAAAATATTTAAGTAATACCAAAAAAATCTAGCACTCGGTAATGTAAAATCCATAATGTCTTACATCTAATCAAAACCTACCAATATTCAAAAAACCAGGAAAATACAATCCATAATGAGGAGAAAGCCAGTAATAAAAAACACCCAAAATTAGAGATGACAGAATAGACAAGAATGTTAAAACAATTATAAATATAACAAGAAAAAGAAAGTAAAGCATCACAAAGAGAACTGGAAGATATAATACTCAAACTGAACTTCTAGAGATGAAAAAAATACAATGGTTAGAGTTAGGAACAGATTACACTCAAAAGAAAGAAAAAAAAACGGTGACTCAGCAGACACTGCAATAGAAACTAGTCAAAATGTAGTATCAAGAGAAAAAAGACTGGGCATGGGGGGAAAAACAGCATCACTGAACTGTGGGACAAGATCAAGTGGCTTCTCATACATTTAATTGGAATTTAACACCTTCACAAGTACAAAATCTGAGAGAAAGTAAGTAACTTATCTCTATAAAAGTACTGAAAAAAAAAAAAACACAGAAGTTCTCTCTCAACACCGGTTTTAAAACTAAGCAACAGGCACTAGCTAAAAGAGGAAAGACACTGTCATTACAAAGAGTGAAAAATGTATTCTGATGTCCAAGTAAAAGCCCAGAGTGGTTACAGTTGCATACTTAAAATATATACCTTAGACTATAAAAGGAAGCAATTATTAACATTCCCACTTTGAAACACAGGAATACTTTTATATATTCTGGACTCTGAGAAACAGAAGAACCATTTCAAATCTTCTATTTGCCAACTAGGTCTGACACAAACAGTCTTCTTTGGAGGGGGAAAAACAAGTGGAGGAAAAAAAAAATACAGCCTTCTCTAAACTGCCATATGAAAACTGTACCTTTTGTACTTTAAAAAGGCACTATTTCAAAATCTCAAGATTTCTAAAGGTGCCTGGGTGGCTCAGTCAGTCAAGAATCTCTCTCTCTTTTTTTAAGATTTTATTTATTTATTTGACAGACAGAGATCACAAGTAGGCAGAGAGGCAGGCAGAGAGGGAGGAGGAAGCAGTCTCCCTGCTGAGCAGAGAGCCAGATGCGGGGCTCGATCCCAGGATCCTGGGATCATGACCTGAGCCGAAGGCAGAGGCTTTAACCCACTGAGCCATCCAGGCGCCTCAAGAATCTGACTCTTGATAAGCTGAGGTCGTGATCTAGGGGTTGCAGGATCGAGCTTCACATCATCACTGGGCTCCAAGCTCAGGGAGGAGTCTGCTTGACATGCTCCCTCTCCCTCTGCCCTTCTCGACCTCTCACATAAAAGTAAATAAATCTTTAAAATATTTTCAAATTTCTAATTATTTGGTTCTTAGAATTTAGGAACTAAATTTTATTCTTTTTTTTTTTTTTTTTTTTTTAGGAACTAAATTTTATTCTTAAGACTTTATTCATTTGGATAGCTTTACCTTTGTGGTATAGTTCCTTTTACTGATAGTATTTGTTTGTTTGTTTCTTTCTTTCTTTTTTTTTTTTTTAAGATTTTTATTTATTTAACAGAGAGATCACAAGTAGGCAGAGAGAGAGGCAGGGGAAACAGGCTCCCCGCTGAGCAGAGAGCCCGATGCGGGGCTCGATTCCAGGACCCTGAGACCATGACCTGAGCTGAAGGCAGAGGCTTTAACCCACTGAGCCACCCAGGCACCCCTTTGTTTCTTTTAACATTAATATCCCCCCCTTGCTATCCTAAATGTACCTGCTTTTTCCTAGATACATCTGGGCCTGAAAGTAGGGCACTCCACCCTATTACCACTTTCCAGTCCTAGTAGTGCCTATATAAGCTCAGCAAGCAATAAGTCAACTTGATCCTTACAGCTACACCACTTCTACCACTAACTGCATTCTTACACAAGCCATCTAGGCTTTGAACTGCTCTACATGGCTGGTTTATACTGGGAACTTCTCATACTGTCTGTTTCTGATCACATCTCCTCCTTTGTAGGTCATATTTACTATGGTATAAAAAGCAACAACAGTTAACACGGTTGCTATAGTACTTTCAACTCCTGCTTGCCCCACGTCAAGGTTTCTGTTTTTGGTGTATGTTATATATGAAGCAGGTAAGTACTGATCAGCAATTAAAGCATGTTAAAAATGCAGGAAAAAGAATTCTTAGGAACTTGATGGCTTTGTTTTATTAAAAAATGACTGGGGATGCCTGGCTGGCTAGGTTGGCTGCGCATCCAATTCTTGATTTCAGCTCAGGTCTTGATCTCAGGGTTGTATATCAAGCCCCACATCAAGCTCCATGCTGGACGTGGAGCCTACTTAGAAAAGTAATTTTTTTTTTAGATGATTGACAGTACTCTAAATCTACCATGTCTATCAGAATTCCAGGTGGATTTTTGGGTGACCAAGTATAAAGGACAAGAAATATCTACTAAATCATTTTCTCACTGTGCTCTGATGGAAAATGATAGCCATTCAAACCAAGATCAAAACAATATTCTAAGTATTAATCATTTATGCACTCACTTTATATTATGCTTGCTTACACTTACTGATGTATTGCTCTGCCTTGTTCCCTTATGTATATCACTCAAAATGTTTATAGTTTACTTACTAGGAACTAAGTGGTGGTGATAATGAAAGTTTTATGAACAATTCTTTTTAAATAATTGCTACAATTTACTGAGTGCTTATTATATGTCAGGCACTGCTCTGTATTACTATCTGTGGATCTCTTTCAGTAGGTGATATTTTTAAAAAAGCAGGCAGAATTTTAAAATAGGCAGTATATGACAAGGGCTTGTAGGAGGAAGGAGCTCTAGGAGCCAAAGTATGGAAAGCTGAGTACAAGTGCTGAGTCCTTCCATATGGGTGGAGTTTAAGACCCATCCAGAGAAAGAGCAAAAGGTGATGTCAGACTGAGAAAGCTTAGAAATCTATGCTTTCTTCTTCTAATAGAATCCTCAGGACCCGAAAGTGACACTATCAGAAATATGATACAAAAGTGATGTAGGGGATTGTATGGCTCAGTCAGCTGAGCATCTGCCTTCAGCTCAGGTCATGATCCCAGGGTCCTTGAATCAAGTCCTGCATGGAGCTCCCAGCTTGGAGGGGAGCTTGCTGCACATTCTCTGACAAATATATAAATTCTTTTTTAAAAAGCAAGTAATGGGGGGGGCCTGGGTGGCTCAGTGGGTTAAGCCTCTGCCTTTGGCTCAGGTCATGATCTCAGGGTCCTGGGATCAAGCCCTGCATCGGGCTCCCTGCTCAGCAGGGAGCATGCTTCCCCCTCTATCTCTGCCTGCTACTCTGCCTACTTGTGATCTCTCTATGTCAAATAAATAAATAAAATCTTAAAAAAAAAAAGTAAGTAAAAGTGATGAAGGAGGCTAATACTAGAAACAGGAAGACCTACTCCAAAATTACAGTTATGAGACCTGCTGCTTGATCTTGTTATTTAAGGCATTAATAAAGAAGCACATACATCAGGATTAAGAGTACACTTACATGATGAGCAATGAGTAATGGATAGAACTGTTGAATCACTATACTGTTGAATCACCTGAAACTAATATAATACCACATGTTAACTATACTGGAATTAAAATAAAATCTTACTTAGTTTGTTCCACTGACTCCCTAAAAGATAAAGATTAGGAAGTCTCGTTTCCATGGCAATTTACAGATTCACCAGAAATGACAGAGACAGAAAACTATTATAGCAATTTATATTCAAGAGAATAACAGGACAGGGGCACCTGGGTGGCTCAGTTGGTCAGCCTCCATCTTCCACTCAGATCATGATCTCAGGGTCCTGGGATTGAGCCCTGCATTGCACTGCGCTCCCTGCTCAGTGGGGAGTCTGCTTCTCCCTTTCCCTCAGCCCCTCCCCCCTCATGCTCTCTCTCAAACAAATAAATAAAATCTTAAAAAGAAAAAGAGAAAGGATAGTTTAGGATCTTGAAGGAGGCACACCAGATAACCTTAAAAACATTCATTTGTTTAACACTCAAATGTTAAAATCAATTTTATTTATTCATCAAAGATCTACTAACCATCCACACAGCATTGACTGCTATGGAAACAGCAGTGAAAACAGCTCCCTGGTATCATTAACCTTATACAATATGGGGGAAATATAAAGAGAATGTATTAATATATATTTATATATAATACTGTATTATGTGACTAAGTATATAAATTTGGATGGATACCAAGGAAAAATGCAATTGGTATAATTAATGCCATCATGGATAACTAGACAACTTGGTTTAAATGGTTTAGAAAAGGTTTTTTCCTCTCTAAGGAAGTAGCATTTAAAACAGACCTGAAGGGGCGCCTGAGTGGCTCAGTGGGTTAAAGCCTCCGCCTTCTGCTCAGGTCATGATCTCAGGGTCCTGGGATCAAGCCCCGCATCAGCCTCTCTGCTCGGCGGGGAGCCTACTTCCCTCTCCCTCTCTCTGCCTGCCTCTCTGCCTACTTGTGATCTCTGTCAAATAAATAAATAAATAAATGAAATCTTTTTAAAAAACAAACAAACAACAAACAAAAAAACCCAACAGACCTGAAGGATGAGTGGGAATTAGGTAAGCTGAAGAAGGGCAGAGAAAGCAAATATTCTACAAGCAGAGAGGAGTAAGGCTGCAGTATCTGTGGACTCAAAAGAAGGCCACTGTGAATGAAGCCTATCAAGCAGAGACAGTATGGTCCAGGAAGAAGCTGAAGAAATAGGCAGTGGATCTGGCAGTTCTGCTAAGGTTCTGCTAAGTGAAGATTTAACTTAAGTATTCTTCCGCTTTAATCTGGGAACTAAAAGTGCCCAATTTATATTTTTAAATAATCTCTCCAGCTGTAATATGCAGAATGAATTGTAAAAAGGAAAAAAATAAACAACAACAACAAAACAACATTTGAAGCACTCCAGTGGTATCAGTGAGACAGGACAGCAGCCTGGACTAAGCAAAAACATCAGTTACGGTGTGAAACCATGCCACCTACTGCAGGACATTTAGCATCCCAAGCCAAAAGGCACTATGAATGACCAGCATTCCCAAGTCAGGAAAATAATTTTAAAGAGAAAAGAAAAACCACCACACCTTCTGAGGAGAGTGGTAAAGCCCGCCCCCCCCCCAATGTATAAGAACAATGGCAAGGAGACAGAAGGAAGTTAACAAGACTGAAAAGACTGCCAAGCACGATAAGGCCAATGAGATGGGTGAGCAAGCCAGATAATAACACTGGGGTCCAAAAGAAGCTGGGCAAATGGGAGAAGAAATTTTGCAACACACAGGACTTGTATTCAGAATATATAAAGCTCAAAACTTCAAAACAAGAGGACAAACAGCCCAGTATTAAAAATAAAATAAACATTTTTTGTGTTACAATAAACACATGCAAAGATGACTGATGAATCATAGGGGAAAATGCAAATTAAAACCACATACCCATTAGAATGGCTAAAATAAAAAAGATTGGTCATACCAAGTGCTGATAAGGATGTCTAAAAGCCAGAACTCTCACATACTGCAGGTGCAACTGTACAACCACCATGGAAAAGCTTGGCAATTTCTGAAAAGTTAAAGGTACACTGATCACACAACATAGCAATTCCACTGCTAAGCCTTTACTCAAGGGAAATGCAAATATATGTCCACACAGACTTGTATACAAATGTTTGTAGGCGCTTCACACACAGTAGCCACAAACTTGGAACAACCCAGCATTCATCAATGATTACCCCTTAAACAAGGAAGGGGTAAACAAACTGCACCATCAACCCGTGATGGAAGTGTACTCAGCAACAAAAAGGAAACAAGTACAGGACTAATGTATCACCAAAGATGAATCTGAAAAACACCATGTAAAGTGAAAGAAGCCAGGCACAAAAAGAGCACAGACTTTTTTTTTTTTTTTCTTTTTTTTGAGAAGGAGACAAAGAGAGGGTGGGGAGCAGAGGAAGAGGGAGAGAGAATCCCAAGTAGGCTCCATACCCAGTGCAGAGCCCACTGGGTTCGATCTCACAACCCTGAGATCATGACCTGAACTGGAATAAAGAGCCAGACGCTTAACCAACTGAGCCACCCAGGCGCCCCAAGAGTACTGACTTTTAAATTCCATTTACATGAATTTCTAAAGATGAAGCTGAGCCATAGTGATAGAAAGCTGATCTGTGGTTGCCTGAGGTGAAGAATGACTGCAAAGGGGCTCAGGGGTGCTTTCTAGGGTTATGTAATGTTCTTTACCTTTGCTGTGGTGGCTACACAAGTATATCCATTTGCCAAGATTCACTGAATCGGACATGTAGAGAAGGTGCATTTTACTATATATAAATTATACCTCAAAGATGATTTAAAAAATTGAGCTGGGCTACAAAATTACAGGGTTGGTTTTCCTTCACAGTTCATATGCTCATATTGAAGGCAATTTCTAGGGAAATGTTACGAACAGGTTTTGAGCAATGGCAAGATCATCAGAATAAATGCCCAACCTTCCATAGTAATTTCTGAGGCTTTAATATAAATACAAAATTTCTGGTATGTTCAGGTTTTCTCATCCTCCCCAGTCCCCTGTCACTATAGTCATTTCTTAGCAGAAGCTCAATAATATTTGTGGATAATAAAGTTTGTCTAAATAAAGTAAGTATCTTACCACGCACAAGCACCACATACTGTAGACGTTGTTAAGCAACTAAAATGCTACCTATCAGCTGTGAATGGATTATTTTTAGGAAAGCTATTAAGCTGTTCTCCAAGCTACCTATTTTGGTGAACTTTAATTATCTGAACAAAACTACAGTATTTCGTTTCATTTCACAGATAAAAATTAACTTGTCTTCAGATGCTAAGTAAGTTAGACTGATCCAAATTAATGTTCCAAAAATAAGAAGATAGATAATACAAATGACTGCTTTAAAAGAAAATGTATTCCTTACCTCAGCTTGATTCTCTCATAATTTACTAACCAAGATAGCCAGTATTAAGGTTTTTTAAAGAGGGTGCAAACCATTAGGTGAGCAAAAAACAGCTAATCTAAAGTCATTTCAGCTATAAAACCATCATCATTTTAAAGCTCCAGGGATGCCGCTGGGGTAGCTCAGTCAGTTAAGTGTCTGATTCTTGACTTCAGCCTAGGTCGTAATCTCAGGGTTGTGAAATCAAGCCCCGAGTCAGGCTCCATACTGGGTGTGGAGCCTGCTTAAGATTCTCTCTTTCCAGGGCGCCTGGGTGGCTCAGTGGGTTAAGCCTCTGCCTTCGGCTCAGGTCATGATCTCAGGGTCCTGGGATTGAGCCCCGCATCGGGCTCTCTGCTCAGCAGGGAACCTGCTTTCCCCTCTCTTTCTGCCTGCCTCTCTGCCTACTTGTGATCTCTATCAAATAAATAAATAAAATAAAATAAAAAATCTTAAAAAAAAAAAAAAAGATTCTCTCTTTCGGTCTTCCCGACTCCCTTCCCCTCTTTTCCTCTTTAAAAAAAAAAAGATCAGGGATGTCTGGGTGGCTCAGTGGGTTAAGCCGCTGCATTCGGCTCAGGTCATGATCCTAGGTCCTGGGATCGAGTCCTGCATCGGGCTCCTTGCTTGGCGGGGAGCCTGCTTCTCTCTCTGCCTCTGCCTGCCACTCTGCCTGCTTGTGAGCACACATTCTCTCTCTCTCTCTCTGACAAATAAATAAATAAAATCTTTAAAAAAAAAAAAAGAAAAAAGATCAGTGCTTTAATATAGTATCACAGCTTAAGATCTGATGTTATTAACATACATGCCACCTCTCAAGAAAAGGTGCTTTGGATAGCCCAGAGCTTAAAAAAGTTTGGCTGTTTACATATGTATATTTTAATCTCTTCAAAAATAAAACAGAAGCCAAGAGTCAAAGATGATCAATTCTGGCTCTATCCCTGCCTGAGACATCACTGAATTCCCTAATATGTATCTCTGAACAACCATTTGTTTGGATCAAAAATGAGGAAAGGCCAAGGGTTGCAAAGACTGTAGAAACAGCAACTGTAAAACCTCAAAGGATAACAGGCTTTCCAAAAAAAAAAAAAAAAAAGAAAGAAAGAAAAGAAAAAGAAAAAGGTAGAGTCATTCTTATTACTTTATTATATTATTCATTATATTTATTACATGAATCCTAAAAAAGAAATAACATTAGAAACAAACACCAGACTTCAAATCAAGAGGTCTGAGTTTTAGTCCTAACTTGGCTATGCCCTACATGTCTGCTCTGACAGTGCTGGCCAAGTTACAAAAGAGAGAAGATTCTATTATTCTGTGTTCAGGCTTCTTCTAAACATAGCAAGTGGAAAAAAACTAATATGCATACAAGAGAAAAGGAGGAAAAAAACCCCACACCTAATAATGTGGATGTATATACACATGTATGCATAGATATAAACATAAAAAGATAGGAGATTTGTAATGAATTATATTCTATAAAAGTTCCTCAAATTTTTGGTGGACTGAAGTATACAAATTATCGGTGCACCTGGGTGGCTCAGTTGATTAAGTGTCCGACTCTTGTTTTGGCTCAGGTCATGATCTCAGGGTCTTGGGACTGGGCCCCATGTTGGACTCTACGCCTGGCAGGGAGTATGAGGATTCTATCTCTAATAAATAAATCTTAAATTTAAAAAGTAGGGGCGCCTGGGTGGCTCAGTGGGTTAAAGCCTCTGCCTTCGGCTCGGGTCGTGATCCCAGGGTCCTGGGATCGAGTCCCGCATCAGTCTCTCTGCTCAGCAGGGAGCCTGCTTCCCTTCCTCTCTCTCTGGCTGCCTCTCTGCCTACTTGTGATCTCTGTCTGTCAAGTAAATAAATAAAATCTTTTAAAAAAAAAGTATACAAATTACTGAAAGAGTACAAAAAACTAACCTCTCTCCCCTCACAAATAGGAAAAATGAGTCTATACTATTATCTGTATTTATGGTACTATACTATACCATAACAGGATTTGGTACCATGACTATCATCATCCTAAAAATCCAAACCAAGAAATGTTGTTGAAGGTGAAGAATGTTAGGGTAACACAAAATCAGAGTTAGTATTCTTTGCAACAGATACTCTAATCCAAAGCAGTGCTATTCAGAAGTGATCTTCGGGGTGCCTGGGTGGCTCAGTCAGTAAGAGTCCAGCTCTTGATCTTGGCTCAGGTTTTGTCTGTCTCAGGGTTCTGAGTTCAAGTCCTCTGATGAACTTAAAAAAAAAAGTGTCCTTTGTAATTCCACTGTGCTCTGAACTTGTCATGACAAAGAGACAGAAACCTTGATGAAGTAGATGGGCCAACTACTCTTGATTATTGCCTTATATTTCCTTCCTCAGTTATTCTCTCCCACCCTCAAGGCCAAGAATTTTGTAATGGTTCAAGTCAAGCTGGCTAGTACTGAGCTATGATAACAGCCAGAAGTCATCAACAAAGACCAAGAGCATTAAGTCTCTTCCAATGATGAGCATTCAATGGTAGCACAGGCAGCTCCATGTGCCTCTGGACTTGAAGGAGACTAAGAAAATGAAAAAGGACCTCATTACTCATAATGATCATAGTCCCGAGCACTTGGCCCAGTGCTAAGAGCTTAAAAAAATTCCTTAAAAAAAAGAAAAAAAAAATGCTTACGTATTGTCTTTACCACAACCCTACGAAGTAACCCCTGTTTTACGGATGATGAAACTGAGGCAGATGGGAAGAGTCAAGTAAGTTGTCTGTAATTACTTAACCAATAGTATTAATAGAACTGGGACTCAAACCCAGGTGAGCTGACCTTCCATGTTCTCAGCCGCTACACCAAATAAGGACCAATAGTCCTCCACTAGCCATGCCCTCTTGGTGGTGATGAACCAAAATTAAGCCCACAATTGAGTCAGATTTTGAAAGATCAACCAAAAAAAAGGCAGACAATGAAGACAAGAAAAATAATGATCATGATTATGAGACAGAAAATGTTTGGGAAATGTCACTTCCCAAAGTGGCCTACCTGTTCTGATGGGTATGGCTATTTAGATGTTCTTTGGGATGAGCCAAAATCCATCTCCCCAAAATAACAGACAAATATATTTTGAAAATGAGGTGTGGGGGTGGGAGAAGAGACTTGAAGGCAGAAGACAGAAAGGCAAACCCAGACAAAAGGGGAGTGAGAAGGGGGCCCGAATGGAGACAAGCAAAAAAAAATCATGTTGAAAACCTGCAGAAATTAGAATCCAGAGATTTTCAGTGGTGCCAATCATGACAATTAAGTGACTGTCTCTAACATCTATATAACCCTGTGCAAGATCAGGCAAATAAACAGGTGGGTTCTTATAAAATGGGAATGGAAAGATCATAAGAAGTTGAGAATCTGGTCAGAGAGGTCAGCAGACAGAATCCAGACCAATGCCAGACCAGACTAATATACTGGGAAAACCACAGAGATCTCAAGCCAAGGGGCACAGGAGAAAGAAGGCACAACAGAGCTACGGTCTATAAGAGGATGAGCTACTTCATGAGGGCAACCCTTGTACACCTTTGTAAGCTGTACCCTGATGAGTCAAGTCAAAGAAAAAGAAGCTCAGAAGACTGTCCCCATCATTAAAACAGAAAGGAATTGTTACCCTTAAAAATAAAATGGTGAGTTAATTTACCACCAAAAATGGGTTTATTCAGGAATAGCAGAGAATTATAATTTGGGAATACAAATTATAGTAAGACCACAGGCAAATCGGACAAAGGAAAGAAACTTTATTTTATGGAGCAGGAAATTGGAAGGCATTGTTTTGAACAAAAGTCCACTGGAGAAAAGCCAAAGTTCAGGGTGAGGATGGTTTCTCAATGGCTGAATTGCAGAGGTAGTCAATTTTTTATAGGAGATGGGAGGTATCTTCCCTGCTGGGGCCTCTAAGCATTCTTTACTGTCTATAATCTTCTGTTGGGATCTGTAATTGACAATTCTTCCTGTAACTGACATCCAGTGGTAGGGTCTGGCTCTAGCCTCCCAACTCCACTTTAGCAAGGTTTCCCTTTATTAATTTTCAGAGTTGAGAAATGCAAGTCTCTTATGAACTGTCACTGTCAGAAATATCAAACACCTGCCTCAGACATGTGGAAAATGACTAAGGTGGGGGAAAAAAATCAACGAAGATGGGGAAAATGTTTAAGCTTGAAGTATACAGTATTATTATCTAAACTGAAAAGAGCTGCCTGCACAACTAAGCAGGTGGTGAGGTGTTATATAACAGATGCTACAGTAGGTAAAGCAGAAAAATGTAACATGCAATTTTAACTTAAATGCCAGTAAGAAAATCTCCAGTCAGCTCTGGGAAACTAATTTACTTTTTTCCATTAAAAAAGTTTCTGCAGTGGGGCACCTGGGTGGCTCAGTGGGTTGAAGCCTCTGCCTTCAGCTCGGGTCATGATCCTGGGGTCCTGGGATCGAGCCCTGCATTGGGCTCTCTGCTCAGCAGGGAGCCTGCGTCCTCCTCCCTCTCTCTCTGCCTGCCTCTCTGCCTACTTGTGGTATCTGTCAAATAAATAAATAAAATCTTTAAAAAAAAAAAAAAAAGTTTCTGCAGGGGGCGCCTGGGTGGCTCAGTGGTTTAACGCCTCTGCCTTCAGCTTGGGTCGTGATCCCAGGATCGAGCCCCGCATCGGGCTCTCTGCTCAGTGGGGAGCCTGCTTCCTCCTCTCTCTTTGCCTGCCTCTCTACCTACTTGTGATCTCTGTCTATCGAATAAATAAATAAAACCTCAAAAAAAAAAAGTTTCTGCAGTTAACTGTTTGTTTTTGTTTTCTGTTTTTTTCCCCCAAAACCAATCATGATAGAAGCAGCAGACAAGGAAAGTGATACCCTGGGCAAAATTTAATAATCTCTCACATGCATGTCAAGTTACAAAATGTATGCAATTAACTCTCACATACTGCTGATGGGAATGCAAACTGTATAAACTTCTGGAGAGGAATATGACAATACCACAAAATTATGTATCTACACCTATCTTTTGATTCAGAAATCCCACTCCTAGGAGTCTACCCTCGAGATAAACCTCCAACAGTACGCAAATATGTATGTTCAAGGTTATTTGTGGAAGCATTACTTGTAGTCTCAAAATACTGGAAATAACCTAAATACCCATATATACTGGAGGGAGGCTGAATAAATTTATGGTACATCTGCACCATGGAATACTATGCAGCTGTAAAAATAAGATCCCTAAGAACCGATAATAAATGGTTTCCAAGATACAAAGTTTTTTAAAAAGCAAGTACAAAAGCAACTTATATTATTCTCCACATAAAAGGAGATGGATTATAAGGAAATATAAGAAATATAAGAAATATAAGGATAAACCAGAAACTAGAGACAAGCTACTTATAGGGGGGTGAGTGGGAAAGAGACAAAGCAGAGAATGGGAGCAGGGTGATACAGACGAGGAAGGAGTAAGATACTTCCCTCTCTTGAGCATACCTTTGTGTACAGCTCTCTCAGAATCATAGCAATGTATCATAAACTCAAAAAAAAAAAATCAAGCAAACAATTAAAACCAGGATGCAGGAAGAACCCCAAATGGAACACAACCAGTAACAAAGGAGTCTAACTATTTTACAAATGAATGATATAATCACATTGAAGATCATGAGGAAGAAACCAACTAGCCCAAGTAAACTTTGGAATCCAAACAGTATTTTAGGGGTACCTGGGTGGCTCAGTCAGTTAAATGTCTGCCTTTGGCTCAGGGTCATGGTATCAGGGTCCTGGGATTGAGCCCCACGTCGGGCTCCCTGCTCAGGAGGGAGTCTGCTTCTCCCTCTTCCCCTGCTCGTGCTCTCTCTCTCAAATAAATAAATGAAATCTTTAAAAAAAGAAAACAGTATTTTGACTGGATACTCTAAAGTCAGAAGGAACTGCACACAAATCCTATAATCTAGTTTGTAAATTCATTTCTCACAGGATATGGGTTAGCAATTCTGAAATTACTTTATATAGAGAGAATGGAACTGAACAAATAAGTAAACAAATGAGGGACGCCTGGGTGGCCCGGTCTATTAAGTGTCTGCCTTTGTCTCAGGTCATGATCCTAGGGCCTGGGGATCCAGTCCCGCGCATCAGGCTCCTTGCTCAATGGGGAGCCTGCTTCTCCCTCTACTTGTGCTCTCTGTCAAATAAATAAATAAAATTTTTCTTTTTTTTCTTAAATAACTAAAGAAATGGAAGATAATGAGCCACGTTGGGAAAAGACTGACAAGTAAGAGGGAAGGCTAAGATAAAACACACAGTGTTGGATTAGAATCAAGAGCTATCAGTATGAACTCACAGTTTTTAACATATACACAGACAGATACAGAAATACAGATGTGTATGTAAATGTGGGCTGGTATATATACACATCTGTTTTCCTAGCTGTTTGCTGAGAAGACCTAAAAATGACACCACCCCCAGTAGCAGTGATCAAACTTTGCACCTAAGAGGAACCCAAAAAAGGGAGGGGATGGTTGAAAGGAGCTAGAAGTTAATCTGAAGGAGCAAAGGTCAAATCTGCAACAATTTCAAAAACAAAATAATGACAGTACAGGATTATAACCCACAGGATAAAACAAATATCCATGAGTTAATACTGAAATAACTGAACAAATAAACAGAAGAGACAGCTCCTCCCATCCCCCTCTCAGTCTGCCTGCCTCTCTGCCCACTTGTGATCTGTCAAATAAATGAATAAAAATCTTTAAAAAAAATGTTTTTGATTCATATATTACAAAGAGAAAAGAAATAAAAATGGAAATGGGCAGAGCCATGATGATGGCACGTTTCCTGTTGCACTGGCCCAGTGGTTCTCAACCTTGGCTGCACATTGGAATTACACGTGGAACTTTCTTCTTTAATGTCTGGTCTCACAATCAGAAATTGACTGACTTGGTCTAGGATACAGTTCTGCACACTGGGATTTTTTTTTTAAGGATCCTGAATCATTCTAATGTATAACTAAGGTTTAGAATTATTGCTCCAACCTTCTTCTAAGTCCACTTCGCCTGGGTTTTAGGTTACTGTGAGAGAGATCTCCCTACTGAACAGAAAAGGCAAGAGAACACAGGTTCTTCCACTATCCCTTTCTCTCTCTTTTATTTTTTTAGATTTTCATTTTATATTGAAATAGCTGGTGTTGTATAGATACAAGCAGTCATTGGTTCTGGTTGTGAGACAGAAGATGACTGTAACATCTCTGATACATAGGGGGCGCCTGGGTGGCTCAGTTGGTTGGGCGTCTGCCTTCAGCTCAGGTCCTGATCCCAGGGTCCTGGGACTGGGTCCCTCACTGGACTCCCCGCTCAGTGGAAGCCTCCTTCTCCCTCTCTCTCTGCCTGCTTCCCCTGCTTGTGCTCTCTCTCTCTGCATCAAATAAATAAAATCGTTTAAAAAAATTGATATATACATGAAATCTCTTCTCCAAGAGTAAATATCTCAGTTCTTTGAGCACATCAGGGGTTAACCACAAACTATAATTTCATGTACACTCATGCAAAAACAACTTAGGGGGGCGCCTGGGTGGCTCAGTGGGTTAAAGCCTCTGCCTTCGGCTCGGGTCATGATCCCAGGGTCCTGGGATCGAGCCCCACGTCAGGCTCTCTGCTCAGCAGGGAGCCTGCTTCCTCCTCTCTCTGCCTGTTTCTCTGCCTGCTTGTGATTTCTGCCTGTCAAATAAATGAATAAAATCTTAAAAAAACAAAACAAAACAACTTAGGTATTTCTGGATCACTGACAGTTCCTTTAATCATCTTCAGTTCTTATCTGTAAGCATCAGTGCATCATAACATTGACATATCATGAACTATTCAATAGCAACAGCATTTAAATGTTATATATTGCATATATGTTAGTTCTCCATGATAATGGTAGAGAAGCACAGTAAACCCAAAATATATAAAGCCATCTAGACTTCAAAATTTAGAGACTGTTATTGCCATTATCAGGAACAAAATTCTTACTGAGTCACATAAATTCATAAAGCTTTTCATATTCTTTAGCTCCTCCTTCCTCCATATGTCCATAAGAGATCCATTTTTTAAATTTAAATTCAAGTTAGTTAACATATAGTGTAGTATTGGTTTCAGAAGCAGAATTTAGTGATTCATCACGTAATATAACACCCAGTGCTCATTACACTATCCTTATCTTCTCCAACCTACCAGAATTAACTTCTATGGGATTATGCTCATGAGGAAAAATGAAATTCAAGTAATAAGTACCAAAAACTGGCATTACTTCACAGATGGGAAAACTGGTCACAGAAACACCTTCTGGTCCTCAGTATCTTCAATTTTTTTTCTTAAACAAGGGTTTTTTTTGGATTTTTTTTAAGATTTATTTTTTTTATTAGAGAGAGAAAAAAAGAGAAAGAGAGAACAACAGTGCACAAGCAGGGGTAGGGGTGGAGGGGAGAGAGAATCTCCAGCAGACTCCCCACTGAGTGTAGAGCCCAACTCACAGCTCAATCTCATGACCCTGAGATCATGACCTGAGTCGAAATCAGGAGTCAGAGATTTAACCTCCTGAGCCACCCAAGTGCCCTGCGTTTTGTTTTCTAATTGTTTGTTCCCATCCCTGTCTTTATCCACCCCTAAGCCATAAACGTTTTTTTGAGTTTTCTGTTTATCCTTCCATTATTTCCTTATGCAAATACATACTGATTTATTTACATGTATTGGAGTAAAGTGATTTCCAAACCTAAGTAGGCATCAGAGTCACCCAGGGAACTTTTAGAAGTGTGGACACCCCGTTTCTATTTCACACCTACTGACTGAACAGAACATCTGTGAAGTGAAGCCTGGAATTCTTTGTCCTAAGTGACCTTCTGTGAGACCTCTTTTAGGGTATCCAGCCAGCTCACATTCCCCTCACCTATGTAGATTTGCCCCATTGCCATGGTGACAAAGTAACACCCAGCATACGGAGAAACCATCCAAAGGCTGAGCTGGATCAACCAGCTTCTCTTCTGCGAACATATATGTTTGGAGGGCGGAGAATGCTGAGATGAGTCACGCATGCTCACACTTCATTCTGCAGAGAGGAGTATGAAGCAGACAGAACCACAGAGAAAGGGCCTGCTGCTCCAGAGGTAATGACAAGAGCGCTGCCTTGATTCCTGATGACTTCCTAATTCCTCAATCTAGTCCTCCATCCCTCAGGTCCTGGCCTCAATTTTTTGTTTCAATAATCCAAGAGTTTACACACAGGGTCCCCTGAGGACTTCAGAGACCTACAAGAATTCCGTAGGATACTGGTCAGTGGAATTATGAATTCTGTGAAATTACTCAAATTCTTCATTGCTCAAGTTACTGTGGAAATCTTATTTCTGAAATCAGTTTCTTTTCTCTCCATATTATCTCCTCACTTTCACCTTTAAGCCATAAATATATCTGTGCCCAAACACAACCAAAGATCAAGGCAGGGAAATACTGCCAGAGAGAGGCTGCCCACAGATAACGCCCAATACTGACCCACAGCATATGCAAAATAACTGATGATGTAGGACAATGGCTGAAATTCCTGCCTTTACACACTCCAGACAACATACTGACATGATAGAGCTGCATGTATTTCAAGAAATAACCTTAAAACTACTCAGGTTTTATTTTGGGTCAAGTTACAAAGGCTGGTCTTGGAAGTCCTGAAATCTGAATTCAAGATCTTACACTGTCACAACTCCACGCTTGTAACATTGGCCAAGTCTCTTAACCGTGCTGAACCTCAGTATCTTCCCTTGCAAAATGGAAACACTACTTATCTCTCACATACTGTATAGGGTTATCTGGAAGAATAAGTATCTGCGAACTCACTTCATAAATTCAGTACATATGCAAACAATACCATTGCCACCTAGAAGACAATTTTTATGAGTCCCGGTCCCAACAATCTGTTATTTTATTACCATTTAAAAATAACCATTAATTGTGTAGGACTGATGATTCAGAGACCCGTACTCCTGAACCAAGTAATACATTATATGTTAATAAAAAAAAATCACTAATAATATCAATTTTCTGTTGACCATTGTAAACTCTGCATATTTTAATTCTCCTTTTATTTCCATTACACATTAAAATACACATTTTTAAGAACACGACAATACAAAACTTTAAAAGAGTTAAAGTCCTATCATATGAGTCGAAGTGACTGAGTCAAAGACACCCAATGAGAGGGTGAGGATCAACACTTGGGTCTTTAACCTGAATTCTATGTTCTTTCTATTCTACAAGAATGTGCTCAGAAAGCCTTATACAACAGAACTTTGGGAAGCGCTAAGTGAGAAATGGTACAGAATGCCTCCTTCAAAACCCAACAAAATAAACAAACATGTTACAAACAAAGAACAAAGACGAGACTCAAATGAAGGAACACAGCAAGCATATTTTAAAGGGCAACACAGGCACTGGGAGTGGTAACGAAAGTACAAACCATAAAGGCCCAGGAGAAAAGCAGCAGGCTTGGCCAAGGCAAGTCTACAAGAATGGAGAAGAATAAAGACAGAATGGGGTTCTCGAACAACATTTAAAGCGTTACACATAAGGGGGAATGCTAAATAAAAAGAGATCACAATATATACTGCAGAACCATAACATATTACAAAAGAATTTAAAACACTTCTGAAGGCAGCAAATGGCAGAATGGGATTAAGGGGGAGAAAAAAAGGAATGAGCCAAGTAGAATATAAATTACAAGATGACAATTTATAAAATAATGACAGAAACCAGGCAACTAAATAGAAGACAAAGCAAATGAAATCAGAGCTGGAAATCACTAAAAAAAAAAATTTAACCTGCAATAAAAGAGGCCCACAGACAAAGCGAAGATTAACTGTTTAGAATCACAAAGAATATAATCAAATATTTTTCTAATTTGAACAAAACCCACAAAAAAACGAAGGACATCATTGGCAAGAATGAAAGAACACAGTGTGCCTACTAATCAGGGTTAACCCTAAAAGAAAGAAGCTAAAAAAAGGGTATTGAAAATAACAAAGTTTAAACAGGGAGAAAAAAATACAGATTTGAGAATGTAAAAAGAGAATGAAAAGACAGCACACCTCGGCCCAACTAAAGAAAATTAAAAGTGTAATGATTATTCTCCAACTAGATTTTAAGGAGTCACTGACAAAGAGTAACTAATGAATCTGAAAAGTAAATCCTGACAAGTAACAAAAAGTATAATGCATGTAGAAAAGATAAAGAAGCAAGAATGCAAAAGGATACATAGTAAACTCAAAGAGCTCCACAGCAGCAGGGCAGGTTCTGTACTATTAAGGAAACAGGGGTTGCTGTTAGGGGAGAAAAGAAGGAGTAACCACTAATGGTTACAGGGTTTCTTTTTGGGGTGACGAAAATGTTCTGATATTAGATACTTCCTCCCACCCCACAAAAGCATGGTCTCATTTTTTTTTTTAATTCCATTGTCAGGGGCGCCTGGGTGGCTGGCTCATTTGGTTAAGCGTCTGTCTGCCTTCAGCTCAGGATCCCAGAGTCCTGGGATTGAATCCCACATCAGGCTCTCTGCTCAGCAGGGAACTTGCTTCACCCTCTTCCTCTGCCTGCTGCTCTACCTACTTGTGCTCTCTCTCTCGCTCTCTCTCTGTCAAACAAATAAACAGGGGCGCCTGGGTGGCTCAGTGGGTTAAAGCCTCTGCCTTCAGCTCAGGTCATGATCCCAGGGTTCTGGGATCGAGACCCACATTGGGCTCTCTGCTCTGCGGGGAGCCTGCTTCACTTCCTCTCTCTCTGCCTGCCTCTATGCCTGCTTGTAATCTCTGTCAAATAAATAAATGAAATCTTAAAAAAAAAGTCAACTGTAATGTAATCCCAATTTTATTAGGAAAAATGTGCCAAAATGTTGACAGCAGATATCCTTAGTTACTAGCACTATGGGTGAAATTTCTGGGGGTATATGTGCCTTTCTGTATTTCCAGATTTTCTATAATAAAAAGCTGACACAATTCTCAGATCATATTGTTTATTTGGATGTTACAAATTGTACCAAGTTCAGAAGAGCACATTCATCAGTTCTTAGCTAAAGCCCTTGGAATCAGAGGTGTTTCAGAATTCAGTACTTTTCAGGTTTTACAAAGGCAACAGAATGCATACAGATGCAGCATACGACATCCCTGGCAAGGTCTGATGCCATATCCAGCAATCCAACACTACTATTTCAATATTAGTATTCCCACTGAATGGGAAAAATAAAGGCTATACATAGCCTCATGATAGTTCAAGGTTTTACCCTGAAGGAGTTACAAAAGAATCCAAAAAGGCCTGAGACTGTAAACTGTGAATTAGGACAGTGGACCTGTAGGAGGCTTCTGGTCTGTAGGTGGACTTCCAACCCATAGAACCAATTCCAGCAATTAAGAGCCCCTCCCCTCATGGCTTTGCTGAAACAAGAACTCAGTAGTTCCAAGTGTGAGGGGTACAGACCATATTCGGAGATGATGAGATAGAAAAGGGCAAAGAGAATGCACTTCAAAGATTTTATTTATTTGTGACAGAGAGAGAGGGAGTGAGCACACAAGCAGGGGAGCGACAGGCAGAGGGAGAAGTAGGCTCCCCACTGAGCAAGAAGCCAGATGCAGGACTGGATCCTAGGAACCTGGGATCCTGATCTGAGCCAAAGGCAGATGCTTAACCCACTGAGCCACCCAGGCATCCCAAGAATGCACTTGCGCAAAGGGCAAGGCAGGTCTCCTGTCAGAGGAAGAGCACAGCGGGTTACCAGGCAGCTCTCTGAAGATCATCATTATTTCAACTAAGCCCGTCGAGACTGTACTTCTGATATGCCTGATAGTTACTTCAGTTGTGTCACTTCATGGCTCTGCTGAGCCTTGTAGATCTAGCCAGCATGCATATATATTTTTAAAAATTTAGATGTACAGACCCACTTATTAAAGATTCAAAATGCTAAGAATTATTAGCACATTTTTAAGAACAAGTGAAATTTATGGAGAATAAACGTAGCTCTCAAATGGTTACACTTAACATTACCTTCCAGCTTATACCTACTTACTTCATAGTGTTGATTTACAAATATAAAATGTAAATAAAACATTACCTGCCACTGCACTGTAGAAACATACTTTTTTAAAATTTGTATGTGTGTTTTCCTTTGTTTTTTGGCGGGGTTTTTTTTGGTTGTTGTTGTTGTTGTTTTAAGTAGCCTTCATGCCCAACGTGGGGCTGGAACTCACAAACCTGAGATCGAGACTCAGAGCTTAACAGACTGAGCTTCCCAGGCATCCCTGCAATAGGTTTTGTTTTTTGTTTTTTTTTTAAGATTTTATTTATTCATCTGACAGAGAGATAGCATGAGAGGGAACACAAGCAGGTGGAGCAGGAGAGGGAGAAGCAGGCTCCCCACTGAGCAGGAAGCCTGACATGGGTCTCAATCCCAGAACTCTGGGATCATGACCTGACTAAAGGCAGATGCTTAACAACTGAGCCACCCAGGCTTACTTTTTAATATAGGCTTACTTTTTAACATGGCTTTGCTACAACAAGCAATATGGTGTCCACTCAAGGTAGTAGACATTATAATTCCAACAATCTTTGAAATCGCTATTCTATTTAAGAGAGTTTAAAAAGGCAAAAATAGCTGCTGTATTAGTTACAGTTCCATTACATGAGTCTTACAGCAGATGACTGTCCTAACCTCCAAAGGAATACAGGCCAAACTCAGTAATTTGCTTCTAACAACAAAAGAAGGGGCAGGGGTTGGGGGTCGAAGTGATGGTATGTCTTTCCAGGCTAGGTCATAAAGGTATTCTTTCTCTCTGGGAGAACCTGGCCAACCACAATGTAGTGACTATACTCAAACAGCCTAGTTGGAGAAGCCTCCAGGGGGAGAAAGTGAGACCTAACCTCTTGTGCCCCTACCACTAACAACTGCCAGCCCTGTGAGTGAGAAGCAGATCCCCTAGCCTCACACAACTCTTCAGATGTCTGTAGCCCCAACTGAGATCTTGGCTGCAACATCATGAGTCCTTGAGCCAGAACTGTCCAGCCAGGCCCACTCCTCAATTCCTGATCCACAGAAAGTATGAGATAACAAATTTTTATTGTTGTTTTAAGTCACTAAATTGTACGGCATTTATCACATAGCATTAGATTAGCAATAGAGCAATGGAATGAGGAAAACAAGATAACGGAAAACTTTATAGACACCATGTGGTCTGGAAAAGAAATGAAAGAATATGAAGAGTACTTAAGAACTTCTTCCCTCCAGGTATGGAATATTAACAGCACTGCAAAGCCACAGGATCAACGACAGAAATATGAGGAAAGTCTTTTCCTACACTATCAGTAGTATGCCTTTTTTAAATTAAAATAATTTTGAAATAACAGACATACACAATATGGATGATTCTCACAATGCCGAATTAAAAAAAAAAAGACACAAAAGAAAACAAACTGTAGGGCAAATTTAAGTAAAATACAAAACCAGACAACTAATCTGCATGTTAGAAGTCAGGAAAATAGTTACTCTGGTGGGAAAGGGGTACAGGGGAACATAGGCAGGCTTCTATAATGCCAATTACGTTGTTTCTAGATCTGAGTACTGATTACCTAGGTGTGTTCAGTTTGCAAAAACTTATTGGGAGGAACAATTAAGATACATATAGCACTTGGCTAACTGTATATTTCAATAAAACATCGTCAAAAAAAACTTCGAGCAGATAAAATATCATTTATTACTGTTATTAGGAATAATAACTGAACCCATAATTAATGTTTTTCTTCAGCTACAGGCTTCTCATAAAAAACCTGACTATCACAAAGGAATTTGACAGTTTCATCCTATACATTAAGCCACACACACACACACACACACAAAAATCAAGTTCATACTCATTACAGCAATAAGGAGATTAATGCTTTCTATGCAGAAAACTGTGAGATTCTTAGGGAAGAAAGTAGTACCTCTCCACCTCTATCTGTATCCTCATGCTCCACCCCCACAGATAAAGCAAGCTTGGCTTTTCCCTACCCTCTCAATACATACTATTCTCTGGGTACTACTACCCTCTCCCTCTGCCCCATTAAGTGATCATAAAGAACTTGAGGGCAAGCCCATCTTTCCGACCTCAGGAAGGCTGTAAGCCCTGAAGGCTCCATCACGAGGCTGAGGAAAATGGAAATTCTAAGATTATGAGTTTCAGAATACTTACGAAGTATAACCTGAATAACCGGAAAATTTATTATCATAAGGTCTTTCAAAGTTTAATTGAAAACCTAAGGAATAAAAATAAAATACTGCTTAACTTTCAGTGTTTAACATCATTAATTCACTAACCATGGTGATACTATTTGACCCTTACTTTGAGAAGCACTTTTATAATTATCTAGGGAAAAAAGGGCATGCTAGGGAAAACACACACACATATACACAAGCAGACGTCTAAATTATAAGTGGCCTACTTTATTTGCTGAAGGCTCCTCCGAGATAAGGGTTGTGCTTGACTCATATTTTTATCCCAGCAAGTGCTTAACACCATTTATTAAGAGTCACTCCCATTTTAACTGCCAAACAGCCACTGCTGACTGAAAGCACATCAAACATACAAGGCACAAGACCCATCAAAACAAGCTCTCCACCTCCCACCTATTGGAATGGCTACTATCAGAACAAAAAAGAAAACAAAACAGAACAAAACCAAAAAACACAGAAAATAAGTGATGGTGAAAATGCGGAGAAATCAGAACTTTGCGTGGCACTGTAAAATGGTGCAACTGCTTTGAAAAACAGTATGATGGTTCCTCAAAAAAGTAAACCTAGAACTATGATACGATCTGGCAAGTCCATTTCTGACTACATAGCCAAAGGAAGTGAAAGCAGGGTGTTACAGAGATATCTGTACATCTATGTTAAAAGTAGCATTATTCACAACAGCCAAAAGGTGGAAGCAATCCAAGTGTGCCTGAGTGGATAAATGGATAACAAAGAAGGAAATCCTGCCATTTGCAACAACATGGAAGAAACTTGACGACATTATGCTCACTTATGAGGTAAAATTCATAGAAACAGAAAGTAGAATGGTGGTTGCCAGGGGTGAGAGAAGGGGAGAATGCAGTTTTTTAATGGGTAGAGTTTCAGTTTTGCAAGGTGAAAAAGTTCTATAGATTTGTACATTAACGCGAATACACTTGTACTAATTATACATTCAAAAATGGCTAAAATGGTAAACTTTATGTCATGTGCATTTTACCACTAAAAAATAATTTAAAAACCCCCAAACCAACCAACCTTACAAGTTACTTACTTATACAGATGTCCAGCCTGTATCAATGCTTTATTCTCTAGTCTCATATTGGGATGCAAGAAAAATTGCTCTCAGGATTAAACAGTGAGTTAGTTGATGTAGTCATTTCAACACTCATAAGACATGATCCCTGCTTCACTGAAAAGTGAAATGAGACTCTGAGAAGTTAAATGACATGCTCTAAGTCACCCAGCTATTAATGCCAAAGCAAAGATTTTAAATGAAGTTTCTAAATTGATAAATGAAACATGTTCCCTGCTGCTCTTAAAGAGGCTTATAATTTAGTAAGGAACTTATTTCTTCCCTGAATTCAAATTGAGGGAATTTTCAAATAATATAGGGAAAAGAATGGAAATGTGAGAAGGTGGAAATTATGAACAGCACAGAGCCAGCCAGCCTCAATGTACCATCACTGGCACTGTTCTAGCTGGCTGATTCCAGGAATATTTGCTGAGCACCTGCTATGTGCAATGTGAGTACTAGGTGCTGGGGATGCATCAGGGAACAAAGTCGTCTCTCTCAAGGAGTAGAGCCAGTCCCTTGATTCATGTCTTGCTGACTTTCAAGCACAAAACAGCTGTCTCAAATTTTCTTCCCCCTTTCCAAGCCTCTGACCCTTCATACAATGCACTCGTAACAGATGCCTGACCTTACCTGCTACTTGACTCAGAAGCTTATGGTACCTGGCAAAAAAAAATCTCTTACATATACTCAGTTTGGCATGGTTTTACAGTGAC
This sequence comes from Martes martes, assembly GCF_963455335.1. Taxonomy (NCBI): domain Eukaryota; kingdom Metazoa; phylum Chordata; class Mammalia; order Carnivora; family Mustelidae; genus Martes; species Martes martes. The sequence goes on from NC_137901.1 coordinate 64,073,846, forward strand.
ATCTGTTCCCATAGCATCCTGCAAAACTGCACCAGAGATAATGAAGGTACAACTGTCAAAGGCCTGTTCCTTTTTCCTTCATTGGGGCCTTCTTCCCACAAATATCTCCTCTTCTTCTTTTTTTTTTTTTAAAGACTTTATTTATTTACTTGACAGACAGAGATCACAAGCAGGCAGAGAGGCAGGCAGAGAGAGAGGAGGAAGCAGGCTCCCTGCGGAGCAGAGAACCTGATGTGGGGCTCGATCCCAGGACCCTGGGATCATGACCTGAGCCAAAGGCAGAGGCTTTAACCCACTGAGCCACCCAGGCACCCCAAATATCCCCTCTTCTAACACTGCCAACCTAGCCAGCAGAAAATATATGACAAGATGATGAAGTTCACTAAAGAAATTGAACCTATGAGGGGCGCCTGGGTGGCTCAGTGGGTTAAGGCCTCTGCTTTTGGCTTGGATTGTGATCCCAGAGTCCTGGGATTGAGCCCCTCATCGGGCTCTCTGCTCAGCAGAGAGGCTGCTTCCTCCTCTCTCTCTCTGCCTGCCTCTCTGCCTACTTGTGATCTCTCTCAGTCTGTCAAATAAATAAATAAAATCTTAAAAAAAAAAAAAGAAGAAATTGAATCTGTGAAACAGAATCAGAAAGACTCCATCAAGAGCATGAAAAGGCAACTCTTGGAATAGAGAAGGTATACGTAATTCATAAATCTAAAAAGACTCATGTCCAGGACTATTAAGAACTCCGATTACGTACTAAAGACACAAATCTGTCAATTAGGTGTCCGACTTTTGGTTTCAGCTCTGGTCATGATCTCAGAGTCCTGAGATGGAGCTCCATGTTCAGCTCTGCACTCAGCATGGAATATGCTAGAGATTCTCTCTCCCTCCCCCTCTTGTGTGCACACATGCTCTCTGAAATAATAGAATCTTCAAAAACAAAACAAAAAACAACAAAAAATCCCAGAAATCTCAATATAAAAATCTGCAAAAACCCTGAACACTTCACAAGAAGATGGTCAAAAGGCTAACAACCAAAATGTAATCTGAAGAGCTAAAAAGGTCAGGGAGATGGCAAACAGACCTCACAGTGCATACCATTTCACACCTACCAGCATGGCTAAAACCTTAGTTTTAGAAAATATCAAATGCTTTTGAGGATATAGAGCAATCTAAACTCTAATACACTGCTAGTGGGTGTGAATATAACTTAACATCTTTAGAAAACTGTATGGCAGTAGCCACAGCGGACTCCCCACTGAATCTATGCATACCCTGGGCACAGCCACTCTGCTCCTAGGTATATGCCCAACAGAAATGTGTATACATGCTCACCAAACCACAATGCACTACCATGTTTATGGTAGCCTACTAATAATGATCAAAAACTAGGAAGAATCCAAATGAATATTAACAGGATGAAGAACTGTGGTATAGTCACACCACAGAATACTAACACTACAATGAGAATGAACTGCAACTGCAAAAGCATGATGCTGAATAAAAGAAGCCAGATTTTTAAAAAACATGTTATATGCTTCTATTCAAGTAAAGTACAAAACAGAATGAATCTATACTATATAACAGTACAGAGTCACCTATGTATCTATGGAGAATGATGGGAAGGGAGTTCAAGGGGAGCTTCTGAGTTGCTGTTGATCTGGACACTGGTTATTTACATGAGTGTGTTTAGTTTGAGAAAATTTATTAAGCTGTAATCTTATGATATGTGCACTTTTCTGAATATGTTATACTTCAATAAAAGTAAAAAATAAAAAGGGTGTGGAGGCTGAAAAGAACAATTATCACAAAATCAAGGTTAGTGGTTGACTCCAGAAGGGGATTTCAAGAGGCATTTCTAAGGTACTAACGATGTTCTAGTTTATGATTTGCATGATTACATGTACTTAAATATTATTCTTTAAACAGTATATATGTTTGAATACCTCAAAATAAAATTAAGACGTAAGAAAATACAATAATACTCCAATAAATACAGAAACAAATTCCTAGAAAAATATGAATTATCAGAAAGAAATAGAAAATGTAAAGTTATATAACCATTTTTTTAAGAACTCTGAATCAGTACTTTAACATGTTCCCACCAGAAACAAAATAAAAGCAAAACAACAAACCACTCAAGTCCAGACTTCTTTATAGGCAAATTCTACCAAACTTACGTGAATCAATCATTTCAATTTTACAGAAATAAAAATAATGGGAAAAAAGAAGAAACACTTCCTGATTTTGTAAGGGTGGTCTTTTTTTTTTTTTTTTTAAGATTGGAGAGGGAATGTGAATGGGGTGGGGAGGGGTGGTGGGGGGGGTGGTAACAGAAAGAATCTCCAGCAGACTCTCACTCAGTGGGGAGCCAGATGTGGCCTAATCGCACAACTCCAAGACCATGACCTGAGCTGAAATCAAGAGTGGGATGCTTAACTGACTGAGCCACCCAGGTGCCCCAGGATAATCTAATTTTGATACTCAAGCTAGACATGAACATGAAAGCATGAGAAAGGAAAAACAACAGGCCAATTTCATTCATGAACACAACGAGGAAACTCTAATTATTTATTAGCAAACCAAATGCAGCAATATATAATAAAGATAATACACTGTGACCAAGCTGGGTTTAATCCCAGAAACGAAAAACTGGCTCAGCATTTAAAAAACCTATTAATGCAATCTGAAATTTATAACAGATGAGAGGAGAAAAATCTACATGAAAGTTTCTGTAGATACAGTAAAAAAGCATGTGGAAATTCAACACTCAGGAAAAAAGAAACAGAAAAAACCTTGAAAAAGAAAACCTAATAAGGAAAACTACACTAAAATAGCCCCTCCCCCATCTGATTAGCACTTTCCTTTTATCAGAACAACTCCGCAAATGCTACTACCACCACTGCTCTCAAGATGAAAGAAAACCAGAGGCGCCTGGGTGGCTCAGTGGGTTAAAGCCCCTGCCTTCGGTTCAGGTCATGATCTCAGGGTCCTGGGATCGAGCCCCGCATCGGGCTCTCTGCTCAGCAGGGAGCCTGCTTCCCTTCCTCTCTCTCTGCCTGCCTCTCTGACTACTTGTGACCTCTATCTGATAAATAAAATCTTTAAAAAAAAAAAAAAAGATGAAAGAAATCCAAGTAATGGGCACACCTGGGTGGCTCAGTTGGTTAAGCGTCTGCCTTTGACTCAGGTCAAGACCCAGCATCCTGGGATTGGTCCCACATTAGGCTCCTTGCTCAGCAGGGAGCCTGCTTCTCCCTCTGCTCATGCGTGCATGCATACGCTTTCTCTCTCTCTCTCTAATAAATATATATATATATACACACACACATACATATATATCTTTTAAAAAGAGAGAAAGAAGAAAAGAAATTTAAGTAATGAAAAGAAGAAAAACTGTCAGGATTTTCAGATGATATGCTTGTCTTGAAAATATTTAAACACAAATTATTGCAGTAAGAGTTTAGCGAAGTTGTGGAACATAAATCAATTTTACAAAAATCAGGTGCATTTCTACAAACAGCTACAAACAGATAAAAATTACCACAGTGGGTGCCTGGGTGGCTCAGTGGGTTAAGCCTCTGCCTTTGGCTCAGATCATGATCTCAGGGTCCTGGGATGGAGGCCTGCATCAGGCTCTCTGCTCAACAGGGAGCCTACTTTCCCCTCTCTCTCTGCCTGCCTCTCTGCCTACTTATGACCTCTCTCTCTCTGTCAAATAAATAAATAAAATCTTAAAAAAAAAAAAGACAACTTAAAATTACCACAGCAATAACAAATATAAGGTACCAAGGAATAAATTTATTTATTGTAAAGATTTTAATATTTGAGGGGGGGAAGAAAATGAGTAGGGGGGAGGGGAAGGGCAAGAGGGAAAACCAGACCCCCTGCTGAGCAGGGATCCCTACCGGGGTCTCCATCCCAACACCCTGGGATCATGACCTGAGCTAAAGACAGATGCTTAACCAACTAAGCCACCCAGGAGCCCAGGAACAAATTTAACAAAAGATGTATGAAAATAATAGCACAAAAATTTGCTGGAAAAACTACTTAGGAAAACAGGATGGCATTACCTAGTGAACACATATGCATGTGCCCTACCACCCAGCAGTTCTACTACTAGAGATGTGTCCAAAGAAACTCTTTTTTTTTTTTTTAAAGATTTTATTTATTTATTTGACAGAGAGATCACAAGTAGGCAGAAAGGCAGGCAGAGAGAGGGGGAAGCAGGCTCCCCGCTGTGGAGAGAGCCCGACACAGGGCTCGATCCCAGGACCCTGGGATCATGACCCGAGCCAAAGGCAGAGGCTTTAACCCACTGAGCCACCCAGGCACCCCCAAAGAAACTCTTGTACACCAGAACCACTGTAATAAAAACAAACAACCCAAATGTCCACTAATCCCTGCATGGGTAAATTGCAGTATATTTATACACGAGACTTACTAAGCCACGAAAATGAGTAATGATATAAAAAACGTAACAATGAGTGAAAAAAGCTAGTTGAAGAATATGTATGGTATGATCCCGCTCATACACATAATAGTGCTTAATGGGTAATAAGCTCTCAAAGAAATAAGAGTCATGGTCGTAGTTGTGCAGAACAAACTGGAGGAGCAAGAGAGTGTTGGCAAAAAGACAAGACAGAAATAAAACCTCAAGGAAACACAAAAAAAATCACCAGACCAATGGTCTCTTAATTCTACCACTGAAATTCTACCACTGAAAGATAAGGTAATCCTAATGCTATCCTGGAACACAGAAAAAGAAAACTTCCAAATTCACTTTATGAAGAAAGTGTAACAGTAACCCCCACACCTGCCAAAAGACTGCACAAAAAAAGATATAATAGACTAACACCATTTGTGAATATTAACACAAAATCTTCAAACATTAGCAAACAGAATCCAATAGTACATTAGAAAGAAGAATACAGGGGCGCCTGGGTGGCTCAATGGGTTAAGCCTCTGCCTTCAGCTCAGGTCATGATCTCAGGGTCCTGGGATCGAGCCCCGCATCGGGCTCTCTGCTCGGCAGGGAGCCTGCTTCCCCCTCTCTCTCTGCCTGCCTGTCCGCCTACTTGTGATCTGTCAAATAAACAAACAAACAAACAAACAAGAAAGACGAATACAGCCTAACCAAGCAGGATTTATTCTAACAATAAGGGAGGTTCAATATTAAGGAAATCCATTAATATGGATATAATGCTAAAGAGAAGAAAAATCACGTGATCATCTTCACGGAGGCAGAAAAGTTTACATTTGACAAAATTCACCCATTTATGTTAAAAAACAAAAATAGGAAGTGATGGATACTTCCTTACATAAATAAAATATACCTCGGCCCAATGCCAGCAGCTTACTTAGTAGGGAAGCATGAGAGACTTTCCTGTTTAAGTCAGAAACCATGAGAGGCCAAAATATCATCCAATTTACATTTGTATAAATTAGCATTAAATTCTAGGTTGCTACACAGACATTTACCAGTTCTTGAAAACTACATTCTGCCTGCTGGGGTAACCAGAAACATTCTCGAAGTTTCTATAAACTTCTTATAACCATTCTGTCTTACACTTTCTTGGTGACAGGAAATAAACTGCTCTTCTGAGCAGTTACATCAGAGTGGACAAAAAAATCACAAATGTCCTTTCTTTCCAGCTCCTCCTGGACAAAGGAAAGAATTTACAACACTTCTAAAGAATATCACTTTTATCATCACATGGACGGTAAAGAATCAGAGTTGTCCTAAAAGGATACTTGAAAACATTAGCAAAATATGGGACAGGTATCCCCCAAATTGGGGATGGGTATCCCCAAAAAGGGGACAATTGTTCCTGGCAACAGTCCTAGCTTAATCTAGTGTTGCTGTCAACTGGTTTTTCGCTGATGTGAAACATTGTATCAAACATTTTTATATGTCTATATGGTCTTGCAAAAATTGACTTATGGGAAAGGATTACATTGGTCTAAAAAAAAAAAATCTTCAACTATGGAACAGAAAAAAAGATGATTTAATGGAGGAAATAAACTTTTATTTGAAGATAAGTCTGTATTGCCAGACTGAAAAGGGAAGGAACATTTTAAATAAGCCCCAAACTAAACATTTTCACATTTCTTTTGAAGCAATAAATAGCAGTATCCTCAACTCTGACTCAAGATAAAACCTCGTGGCCACAGTAAATTCTGCAGGTTTTGCTCCCCACTTTGCAAGCCTGACCTGTGTTCAGTGGAAATTTAGATATTAATTGGGAAATACATTGGTTTTGCTTTATTTTCTTCAGCTGTACAGTTAAAACTTTTTCTTCTATAAATAAGATTGTACTAAGTTTTCTCTTTTTCAGAATTACTTGTAATCAGGCACCTGGCTGGCTCAGGCAGTCGAGCATGTGACTTTTGATCTCAGAGTTATAAATTTGAGCCCCACAATGAATGTAGAGATCACTTAAAAATTAAAAAAAAAATTTTTTTTTAAGATTTTATCTGAGCAAGAGAGCAAGATTTTTCTGGTATTGCCTCAAGATTAGATTTGGATTATGCTTCAAATTTTTAGCTTATTAAAGGAAAACATGGAGAGAGCAAAGCTATATATACCAAAACCAAATCAAAGACAAGAATTTTTTTTTAAACGGGCAGAAGTTAGGACCAGACACTTCATCAATTAAGATATACAATTGGTTAATATGCACAGAAAAAAATCATCATTAGTCATGAGGAAAATGCAAAGTAAAATTATAATGCAATACCACTTATAAAACTCAATCAATAAGGATATAATCAAAAAGACTGACTAAACCAAATTTTGATAAGGCTGTGAAGAACTAGAATGCCTCACACACTGCTGATAGAAATGTAAAGTGGTGTATCTACTTTGGAAAATAGTTTGAAAGTTTCTTCAAAAGTAAAAATACAACAATTTTCAGAAGAGTCAAGGTTTTAGAGCCAAGGAAGTCTGATGAACTGCTCCAGCTAGAAGGAGACCAGAGACAGGACAACTAAATGAAATGAAATTGCTGAACACTGTCTAAAGAGTAGGAAGTAATAGTATGTCACTGTTGATTTCCTGATAGTGATGGTTATATTATGGTTATGTAGAAGACATTCCCTGTTTGGTAAAAATACACATTGAAGTGTTCCGGTGAGACAGGGCACTGTATCAGCAATTTACTCTCAAATGGTGCAGGCAAATACCTTCTTTGTACTGTCCTTACAATATTTCTAAACATTTCAGACTGTTTAAAAAAAAAAAAATGCCTTCCTCTTTCCACTCTACACTCTTTTTTTTTTTTTTTAAGATTTTATTTATTTATTTGACAGAGACAGACACAGGGAGAGAGGGAATACAAGCAGGGGGAGTGGCAGAGGGAGAAGCAGGTTTCCCATGGAGCTGGGAGCGCGATGTGGGGCTCGATCCCAGGACCCTAGGATCATGACCTGAGCTAAAGGCAGACGCTTAACGACTGAGCTACCCAGGTGCCCCTCCACTCTACACTCTTAACCTATAAAGTTTTCTTCACAGCACATAACTAGTAAGTGAAACACTGGTCTACCTTCTCCACTGAAGAGTAAACTCCTCAAGGTCAGGGACTAAGTTCTGTTTACCACACCATTCTCAGTACCCAGAATAGTGGCCCGTATATAGGGTATTCATATTTGTTCAATGAATTAATTTGTAGTCTTGTTATGGTTTAAAATAAAATAATTTTACCATCCTCTCCCCCAAACATACACACACATTATCACTTGTTCTATAACCCAGCAACTCCCAAGTAACCAAGAGAAATAAAATCAAATATCCACACGAAAACTTACAGATGAATGTATAACAGCATTATTCATAATAGACAAAACCCAAAAACTTCCACATGTCCATAATCTGGTATATCTATTCAGGTAATTGCTATTTAATAAAAAAAAAACCCAAGAAACTATGGATCCTGGCAATGACATGGATGAATCTCAAAACCACTGAAAATGAAGAAAACACCAGATACAAAAAAATGTATCTTGCATGATTCCATTTTCATCAAAGTTCAACGAGAGGCAAAACAGAAAGCAGATCAGGAGCTGCCTGGGGGTGGGAGTGGGGGTGGGAACTGACTGCAAATGACAAGGAGGAACTTTTTGGAATGATGGAAATGTTCTAAAGCTGGATTGTGGTGATGGTTGCACAACTTTGTAAATGTACCAAAAACGATTAAACAGAATACTTAAAATTTTATGAATTTTGTAATGTATTGATATAGCTATTTTAAAAGGTAGAATGAAGGCTAGATACAGCTTCCTTTCGCTTGCGGTTTGGTCAATTTTTAAAAAATCAGTCTCATTTAAAAGGACGAACAAGGCTACATCCTGGAAGTGGGATATCAGCATTTTAAAAGAGCTTGTTAAGCCAGATTAAGGTCCAAACTGCAAAAACTGAGACCCTGATAATTAGTAGAGACTGCAACCCTCATATTTTTTTTTAAAGATTTTATTTATTTATGTGAGAGAATGAGAGAGAGAGAGAGAACATGAGAGAAGGTCTGAGGGAGAAGCAGACTCCCTGCTGTGACTCCAGGATCATGACCTGAGCCAAAGGCAGTGGCTTAACCAACTGAGCCACCCAGGCGCCCCATCAACCCTCATATTCTGTCTATCTGTTTGACCCCTCAAGTTGGCCTTAAAGGAAATTCTCAGAATCTGCATCAAACTCATACCTGGCCATCTCTTCAACACCCAGAGTAAAAGGCTCTGGAAGTACGTACCTTGGAATAACAAACCCATTAGAGCTAGTAATTGAAATAAAGTTGCAAAATTAGAGCTAAAAGAGTTTGGAGTTTGTGTAGAGGATACTGACTGGCTGAGAAAGAAACTATTAATTTTCTTGGTTAGGATATCCTACAACTTTTTAGTTGTTAACCACAGTTTTATTTCTTACAACAGATTCTTACATAAGGGAGGACTATTCTGATATGGCTTCAAATTCTCAAAATTTTAGGGGACATGTGAGAAAAAAGGAAACAAATATGATCTGCTTAGTATAAAAACTGCTCAGAGGGGGCGCCTGGGTGGCTCAGTCGTTAAGCATCTGCCTTTAGCTCAGGTCATGATCCTCGGGTCCTGGGATCGAGCCCCACATTGGGCTCCCTGCTCAGTGGGAAGCCTGCTTCTCCCTCTCCCACTCCTCGGCTGTGTTCCTTCTCTCCCTGTGTCTCTCTCTGTCAAATAAATAAATAAAATCTTTAAAAATATATTTAAAAAAACCAAAACTGCTCTGAGATACTTTATTTTCATTTAATAACAACTGAAAGAATAACCCACTTAAAAAATAGGTTTGTCCATGGGATGCCTGGCTGGCTCAGTGGATTGAGCATCCAACTCTTGCTTTCAGCTCAGGCCATGATCTCAGGGTCATGAAATCGAGCCCAGAGTTGGGCTCCATGAGCTTGGTGTGAAGTCAACTTGAGATTCATACCACCACGACCACCCCCCACCGCCTCCTACTCCTTCCCCGCTCATGCACTCACTCACTCTCAAATAAATATTTTTCTTTTTTCAAAAAAAAAAAAAAAAAAAAAAAAAAGAATATTCCAAGAGACTGAGGTGAGAGAGGACCCAGGTCTTGTCAGGCCCATTCACTTCAAGGGAATAATGACTAGAGCATTAACCAGATACTGAGCACTCAGCACTTTTACCTACATACCTCATTTAATCCTCACAACACTGAGGTGTATACCACTACTCCCTTTCTACAGATGAGGAACATAAGGCTCAGGCTGGATAATCTGCCATAGCTGCATATATATATGATATATAAATGGTAAAAACCATGCCCTTACCCACTCCACTGTACAGGCTTCCAGAAAGAAGTTAAACCTTGAAGTGAAGGCTGTGGCCAAGACAATCTGGTCAAGAAGTCACTGAGGGTAGGGGCACCTGGGTGGCTCAGGGGGTTGGGCCTCTGCCTTTGGCTCGGATCATGGTCTCAGGGTCCTGGGATCAGCTCCTCCTCGAGCTCTTTGCTCGGTGGGGAGACTGCTCCCCACCTCCTGCCTCTCTGCCTACTTGTAATCTCTCTATCAAATAAATAAATTAAAAAAAAAAAAAGTAGTAGTAGTCACTGAGGGAGGGGCACTTAGTGGCTCAGTGGGTTAAGCCTCTGCCTTCAGCTCAAGTCATGACCTCAGGGTCCTGGTACTGAGCTTCCCCCCACCCCTAACACTGGGCTCCCTGCTCAGTGGGCAGACTGCTTCTTCCTCTCCCTCTGCCCCTGCCCCCACTTGTACGGGCTCTCTTAAATAAATAAATAAAATCTTTTTTAAAAAAAAGTTACTCACAGAGTTGTAGGTTCTTAAGTGTTTACTGTTAGGTTACATAACTTACACATGCTACATATGTATCAAATACCAAAATAAAGCTGAAAGATACTACCCAGTTTAGCTGCCACCCCCATTATACCAGAGACAGAAAAACAAAAGAACCCTAAAAGCAATCCAAAGCTCTTCTGTCTCAACTACTTCTCCCTCTCCTCTCCTCTCCTCTCTTCCTTCCCCACAGGCTCCAAAAGGCAAGGAAAAATTCCAGCCTGGAGAAGAGCAGGGGAAGCAGCACCAGGAACTTGAACCTGGCAAGTCAGCAGTCAATAGGAGACATCTTCTGACTACTGCCACCTCATCCCTCAACCCTTGGAGAAGTTCAGCCTTTTCAAATGACTCCACCAGCTGACTGGACCAGAGATGGACACTATCCCAAGCTGGATCAAACTCTCTCTCCCAGGAATTGGATTCAGAGTCCTTTCAGCCTCTGGTAGTCAACGCACTAAAGACACACACCTTGAGGAAGCTAGGATAAGGTCTCTTTGCCAAATGCATGTGGATGTAGTAAAAGAAAAAAGAAAAAATCCCCAGTTGCGCAGAGATGCAGAGTGCAAGAAGATTTTGGAAACGTCAAGACAGAGGGAGATAGGGGACTTGTTCTATTTTCTAGTTCCCGGTTACAACTGTATCCTGAAGTTGTAACTGCGCTTCCCATCCCTGCATTACCATGGGAAAGATCCCTGAATCTTAATCACAAACTCAATTTCCACAATCATTTTCTACAAGGTAGTACATGAAACACTCCAGCACCTTATACCACCTTTCAATTAGTTAGCTCCAACTCATTCTTCAGATTCCAACTTAAATACCACTTCTGCCAGGACATATTCGGGGACTACTCAAAACCATCCTAGCTCTCCTTTTAAGCTCTCCAGTAGCACTGTGCAGCTCATCAAACTCAGTCAACACCACAGAGTGAAACCACTCCTTCTGTTCACCACTTTGATCCTACTGCTGGACACATAGGTCAAATACACACTATTAAGTAAATGGAAATGAAGAAACTGTGGAAGGAAGTAGAAAAGATGAGAAGAAATCAACACTACCCTCCTGATAAAAAGTAGGTTTAACCTGGGGTGCCTGGGTGGCTCAGTAGTTAAGCCTCTGCCTTCGGCTCAGGTCATGATCCCAGGGTGTGGGACTGAGCCCCACATCAGGCTCCCTGCTCTGCGGGAAGCCTGCTTCTTCTCCCTCTTCCACTCCCTGTGCTTATGTTCCGTCTCTCACGGTCTCTCTCTGTCAAATAAATAAAATCTTTTTTTTTTTTTTAAAGGTAAGTTTAACCCTACCTCTCTCATCCTTTCCAGGTATCCAATTTTTCCCTCTTCTACCTCCCTACAGGTCCAAGTCATCTATGACAATTATCATTTTATACTTTGGTGCCAATGCATTCAAGAACCCAGGCTGTAGGAAGCATTTTTCCAGGTAGTTTGGTGTAACAGTAAAGCCAAATAAATAAATATTTTTTATCAATAAATATTATTTATTTATCACTCACTCACTCACTCACAGGTTTGGGGTCTAGCTAAATTTCAGTTCTGCTATATATGTATTGGTTGTGAACCTTGGACAAATTACCTGAGACCTGGTTTCCCTATCTATAAAGCAATAATAATAATAATAATAATATAAATAAATAAACAAATTACCTCAAAGATGAGAATGAAAATTAACCTGGAATCATAGTACCTAAAACAAGGTAGGCATGCAACCAATGTCAGTTAATTGACCATGGTATACCCCACACCCTATTAACCAACTCCTATTGGCCATGGATTCAGAACACAGAGACTGTCCAAAGACTGAGAATCCAAAAAGGACCTTGGAGAATATCTATCCTGCTGGCTTTCCAATGTGAGGGAGCCCCAAGTAGTGAAAGAGAAACAAAGGGGAGAAACAGCATCTCAGGGTTAGGTGGGTGGGTAGAGTGGACTGGATACAAGGCTCTGGATATTTGTTGAGGAATCAGTTCTTTTTTAACTAGCAGGTATCTTAATGTGAAAAAGGTAAAGAATAAATTATATATGGTTTCTAAGAAAATGCAGATGCTTTTCATAAAACTTTTCATATAATACTTGAGAAGTGAAAACCTACAATTCATGGAATTGTATTCAATTCAGTCATAGCTAACTACCAGAATTCTACACATCAACGAAGTTGTTACTAATACCAAAATTCATTTCACTGAGTTACTTGGACTCATAAGTGTTCAGAAACACTGAATTTTCAGTTGCTCATGTAAAATGGCCTGCTCAGATCACTGAGTTCCCAGATGCGTACAAGACACTTCATTGTTAAAAGTTAACAGGCAGGGACGCCTGGATGGCTCAGTGGATTAAGCCTCTGCCTTCGGCTCAGGTCATGATCTCAGGGTCCTGGGATGAGCCCTGCATCAGGCTCTCTGCTCAGCGGGGAGCCTGCTTCCCCCTCTCTCTCTGCCTGCCTCTCTGTCTCCTTGTGATCTCTCTCTGTCAAATAAATAAATAAAATCTTAAAATTAACAGTCAAAACTAAGAATCTGAATCCAGATATACTTGTAAGTCTTGAGCTTCTACAGATGATACATACTACCGCTGGTCTTGCCTTTCAAACAGGTGGTACAAATACCCAACAGAGTCTCAGGAAGGGAGGGAGTGCTACAGCCAACAGTAATAAGGGTAAGTTTATGGAGAAGATGAGCCTTAGAGGAACACGGGACTTAAACAGGGCCCAATGTTTTGGGGGGATGGACTAGAGGGGTTTGCTACCATCCTGACAGGACGATGCTCCAGTAAAGGGACTGTACCATGCACTGCAGATCGTTTAGCATGCCTGCCTCCACCATATACACATGGAAGGCCTATAATACTCCCCAATGTAACAAACAAAAAACAAAACCTACATACATTTCAAAATGCCCCTGGAAAGGGGATATAAGTCACATCCACTGAGTAGCCCAAGATAAGCAGAAGGAAGAGAAAGTAAGCACAGCAGGTAGAAAGCATAAGAGACAAAAAGAGGGGAACATAATTCACAAAATTTGATGAGGACGACAAGGCCATCCTTTAATAACTCTCTCACTTACAAAATCAAGTCTAAATTCCTCAGTAAACAATGTCCTTCAGGATTTGGCCCTGTCCATCACAGCTGTCAACAGCTTTCTCTTAAAGATATGCTACACACCTGCCATCCCAAAAAACTTGTGGTTTCCCTGGCCTGGTATGTTGCTTTGCATGTACACTTTACTCTACCTAGAATGCATATCTCAAGGCGAATTCCTATTCATACTTCAACACCCAGGTCAAAAGACTATAAAGCCATACAAAGACAGCCCTGCATCACTCAGGCCTTCTTTTTCTCATAGCACTACACACATTCTTTCTGAATGGACTGGTATATTCTCTTTATTATTGCCCAATTCCATCCAACCATTTGGACTAAAGGATACTAAAAGGCAGACACCATGTGAATCCTGGCACATAATAGGTACACAATAAATATTTTCTGAGTGAATGACCTTGCATGGAAAGTTTTTTATTTATTTTTTTATTTTTTAAAAGATTTTATTTATTTATTTGACAGAGAGAGATCACAAGGAGACAGAGAGGCAGGGAGAGTGGGAGGGGGAAGCAGGCACCCCACTGAGCAGAGAGCCCAATGCGGGGCTTGATCCCAGGACCCTGAGATCACGACCTGAGCCGAAGGCAGAGGCTTAACCCACTGAGCCACCCAGGCGCCCCATGTTTTTTAAAAGGCTGTAAAGAGGGAGCCTGGGTGGCTCAGTTGGTGAGTATCTGCCTTTGGTTTAGGTCATGATCCCAGGGTCCCGGGATGAAGCCCTGCAACAGGCTTCCTGCTCAGAAGGGAGTCAACTTCTCCCTCACCCACTCCCCTTACTTGTGCTCCCTCTCTCTCAAACAGATAAAATCTTTTAACAAATAATGACTAAAAAGTGGGGTGCTTGGGTAGCATAGACAGTTGAGCATCTGATTCTTGATTTCGGCTGTCATGATCTTGGGGTCCTGAGATTGAGCCCCACATTGGGTTACAGGCTCAGCATGGAGTCTGCTTGGGATTCTCTCTCCCTCTGCCCCTCCCACTCACGCCCACACCCGTTCACGTTGTTTCTAAAATAAATTTTAAAAGGGGATACAAGCAAAAGCAGACAATAGGTATTTCCTATTACTGAAAGAATATACTTTCTCAACTTTGATCTTTGATTATCATTTAGGAACCAGACAGACTGGGATGCATTATCACTTGCTAGCTGTGTGTCCTTGGGCAAGTCAATCTCTCTGTCTCGTTTCCTTACTTTTGTACAAAGTAACCATGTTTGCAGTGTGGTTATGAGGATTAACTGATGCATATAAAGCGAAGTGTTGACTAAATGGTAGTTCTACTAGTCTGCCACAATCAAAAACTCTTATTAAGACAGGATATTGCACCATTCAGAAGGTGATCACACTGAAATTTTGCTTGGAACCATCTTTTTTTTTTTTTTTTTTTTTAGGAGAGCTGAAAATCACGAAGTCCAATAATTTGTCTTCAAGTTGCATTGTTTGTCCTTCATACAATGTTAATCCCTTCAAACCACAATCTTCTTGGCTTCTTTGATGATCTACACTCCTGACTGTCTGGTCTCTTTAGCCACACTTCCTCTATCTTCTGTAACTTGCCCTCTGTTGACACCTAAAGTCAGGCATTCCTTTGGCTCAGTTCTCACATTTTTCCTCCAATCTTACCCACTCTCAAAGTATCTCTACTTCAATTAGTATCTCTATGGAGATAACCCTATGACCTCTCCAATCATATTCAGAAAGTGTTTCAAACTCAACTTACTCAAAATTTACTTATCTTAGTTAATAAATGATCAAACATACACAGCTTCAGTTTCTCCTCTCATACATATTTTTTTTTCCTGATTCTAACATGTCTCACCAGTCCTCAGGCTCTCATTCCTTTGCCTACCTCTTAAAAATATTTCTCAAGGGGGAGTGCCTGTGTGGCTCAATCAGTTAAGCATCCGCCTTCAGCTCAGGTCATGATCCCAGAGTTCTGGGTTCAGGTCCCACATTGGGCTCCCTGCTCAATGGAGAGTCTGCTTCTCCCTCTGCTCCTCCCCTGATTGTGCTCTCTCTCTCAAATAAATAAAATCTTAAAAATATATATATTTGTCAAGGGGGCATGTGGATGGCAAAGTCCATTAAGCATCCCACTCTTGGTTTCAGCTCAGGTCATGATCTCAGGGTGGTGAAATTGAAATGGGAGTCAGACTCACACTCATCAAAGAGTCTGCTTAAGACTCTCCCTTCCTCTCTCTCTGCCCCCCACCCTTGAGCATGCTCACACTCACTCTCCCCCTCCCTCTAAAATAAATAAATAAGAGAGGGTGGTGGGGATATGGCATTGGGGAGGGTATGTGCTATGATGAGTGCTGTGAAATGTGTAAACCTGGCGATTCACAGACCTGTACCCCTGGGGATAAAAATACATTATATGTTTATTAAAATAAAAAAAATAAATAAAATTTAAAAAAAAGAAACCTAACTCGAAAAAAATAAAATAAAATAAAATAAAATAATAAATCTTTTTTAAAAGTTCGTATGGTTTACCTCTGTGGTCTTCCTGTTCTACCTCAGTAGTTCTTAACCTGTCTGGGACAATGGACCCCTTTGAAAATCTACTGAATGTATGGATTGTTCACTAAAAAGATGAATATACACACCTGCTTGCAAATTCACCTCATCAATCACCTCAGATAAGAATCTGTGCTCATCCACGCAAGAGTACCACTTTCGGGGTGCCTGGGTGACTCAGTGGGTTAAGCCTCTGCCTTTGGCTCTGGTCATGATCTCAGGGTCCTGGGATTGAGCCCCACATCGGGCTCTCTGCTCAGGGGGAGACTGCTTCCCACCCCCTCTGCCTGCCTCTCTGCCTACTTGTGATCTCTGCCTGTCAAATAAATAAATAAAATCTTTAAAAAAAAAAAAAAAGACTACCACTTTCATAAATTTTCATCTCCAGATTCCCTCTTCTAAATTTCAAGATGCCTTCTGGATATAGCCTAAATGGCCTACAGTTGTCACAACTTAGTAAGTCTCAACTCATTATTTTTCCTTAATAAACCTTCTTTGTCTACAGTATTTCTTCTCTGATAACAGCAACACCATCCTCCCAGGCTCCCAAACTAGAAGCCTTGGAATTAACAAATATACCCATATCCAAACTCAAAAATCCTTGTCTCTGAAATCCCTCTTAAACCCAAATCCCACTTCATTAAGACTCTTGCCCTTCTAGACCTCATCATCCTTTACTTCTTCCCATACTTGCCATAATTCAGTCTTTCTACCATTCTTCTGATAAAGAGCTCATATGAATTTTTTTTTAAAGATTTGATTTTTAAGTAATCTCTATACCCAACATGAGCTCAAACTTAACAACCCTCAGATAAAGAGTCCCATGCTCCACTGACTGAGCTATCCTGGCACTCCATTAATTCTTTTTTTCTTTTTCCTTTTATTTAAAGTAGGCTCCACTCTGGGCATGAATTCACAACACTGAGATCAAGACCTGAGCTGAAATCAAGAGCTGGACTCTTAACTAGCTGAGCCACTTAGGAACCCCTCCCAATGGATTCTTTCTTTCTTTTTTTAATTTATTTGACAGACAGAAATCACAAGTAGGCAGAGAGGCAGGCAGAGAAAGAGAGGAGGAAGCAGGCTCCCCACCGAGCAGAGATCCCGATGTGGGGCTCGATCCCGGGACCCTGGGATCATGACCTGAGCCCAAGGCAGAGGCTTTAACCCGCTGAGCCACCCAGGCGCCCCTCCCAATGGATTCTATCGTAATAAGGTCTCTCAGCACCTCCATCTGTTGTTGCCTTCCAATACCACTGTATCACTTCACCTCTAGACACTAGACACTTACAACAGCTTAATTGTAATATCACAGTTTTTTCTCCATCAATTCCACCAGAATTCCATCAATTCCTCTCAGAATTAACCATATGACTGCCTGTTTTCAAAATAATGGATACTTCGGGGCGCCTGGGTGGCTCAGTGGGTTAAGCCTCTGCCTTCAGCTCGGGTCATGGTCTCGGGGTCCTGGGATGCGGCCCCAAGTCGGGCTCTCTGCTCAGCGGGGAGCCTGCTTCCCCTCTTTCTCTGTCTGCCTCTACCTACTTGTGATCTCTGTCAGGTAAATGAATAAAATCTTTAAAATAAATAAATAAATAATAAATAAATAAAAATAATGGATACTTCTTCATTGCACAAATATAGAAGCAAACTCGGTTTTGCCTTTACAGTCCTCTACCATTTTCTACCTACTTTTCCAGGATTAGATTCCATAGCTCAATCTACCATTTGAGCCTATTACCCATCAAAATCATAACCACTCTTAAAAGACACAACTCAAACTCCACTCTTCATCTTTATACCCTCCATATAATGATTAAGAAATGGCTCTGCACAAAAAAAGGCAAAATTCTCAATTCTTGAAAATCTTCAAATCTGTATGGAAGCATTACATTTTTAAAAATATCACTATTTAAACATTAACATTTAAGAAGCCCTCCAAAAACCCAGCATTCTTAATCAACATTTATTAAACGCTAATAATGTGCAACATAGATTACATTCTTACTAAAATGAGGATTAAAAGCTATAATCTGGACCAAGGATTCTACTTCCAATTATACTAGTATCTGGAACTTAGGAAAAGAAAATTACTGTGAAAGTATTCGGCATCTCCCCCGATTGAGACTTGGAAGGTCAAATGTCTACAGCAATGAAAGAAAGAGTTACCCTATCTAAATTATCTTCAGACTAGTAAGAATCTCTTCAGAGGGAAAAAGAACAAAAAATCTTTCAATTAAAATATCCTAGGGGCGCCTGGGTCGCTCAGTAGGTTAAGCCTCTGCCTTCAGCTCAGGTCTTAATCTCAGGGTCCTGGGACTGAGCCCTGCATAGGGCTCTCTGCTCAGCGGGGAGGCTGCTCCCCTCCCCCCCTGCCTACTTGTGATCTCTTGCGCGCTCTCTCTCTGTTAAATAAATAAATAAAGTATCCTAAACCTAAAGATTTTTTTCAGTCTATATTTTAGATGTTAAATTTTTAAAAAGAGCTGAACGCCGTTATGGACAACTCTGAACCTCATGACACCTGCACTGGCATACTTACCAGCAGGTGCAATAGCAATCAGATGTATGACAGAGAGGTGATGCTATGGGCAGTACTTTCTAGGGCCTTATATCTTTTAGACCTGACCTAATTTAATTCCTCTTTTGGCTCCTAAACCTCTGAGTTCACATTAATTTTCACAGTTGCATATGTGAAGCATTTTGCTCCTCAAGAGAATGAAAATAGTCAAGATTCAATTAGCTTTTTAAAATTTAATTAGTCTAAGATACTTGTTAAAACATGTCCTTTATGGCATTTCTACAATCACAATTATTCAAATTTGAATACATTTCTAAAACAGACTTGCTTACAACAGTAAAATATGCCCAACTCTAAAGCTATTAATAACACTATTTAAAGACAGCGGGATATAACAGAGCTGCAGCACTTGAGTACAGGATCTCAGTCTACAATCTCAAGTCTGCCTCTTTAGTTGTATGACCTGAAGAATTTGCTTCACCTGGAAATACATTCTCCCCTGAAAGAGGGATATCAAGACTTTTCCTCCTTCGAGGTGGCTGTTCAAATAAAATGAGATAATATATCCAGTACAGTACCTGCCACCAAGTGTTCAATAAATATTAGTTTGCCTCCTTCACTCAACTCAAGACACACTCACAAGAAAAATAGGTATAAGGGAGTCTACACTTCATTAAGTCCTCATCAGCACAAAACAATACAGTTAATTCTAATAAACAGAACCATGAACATTTCTGAGGGATATGGATCAAGATAAGGGAGGGTGCCTGTAATTCTGCAAGAACTCTATTAAGGCTGCATAATTACTGACCACTAAAACATTAACAGGGAAAAGTCCACAACTATTGGGCTAAAACGTCTGAATACATTTACGCTGGTAAGAGAGCTCACTCCGGGTAAAGAAAAAAACAGTGAAATTAGGCCCAACTCCAGTTGACTCTTTAATAAATCAAGAGAGCGGTGCGGGCTTATCCTTTCTGAAACGCAAATGATATGTGTATTAAAATCCATTTTAAAACTTCACGATTAAAATAGTTCACAACCAACAGTGATGCTACTAACGCTTTTTATAGAAAGCCTGCGCAGGAAAACACCGTTAGCACTACTGAAGATATTTAATGAAAGCCGTTCGCGGAATACAGGCGAGGGGAGGAAGGTAATTATTTTCTGCGTTCTGCATACATGCCGAGGCGAAGCGCTTTTAAGACCGTGGCCAACACCACCACCGACAAGCTTCTGAAGGAATTCCGGGCTCTACAATCGAATGTCAAAAAGAAAGCCACGATGCTAGCAAACCGGAGGACGGGAGGACAGGGGGGACGGAGACCCCTTCCGTTCCCTTCCCGGAGATCCTGACTGTAAAATCTGCGCTACGCCTGAATCGGGGGTACTTGGGTACTGGCCTCCGCCCCCTATGCCCCTCCCTGCGGCAAGCGAAGGCCGGTCCGCGAAACGTCCGCGAGCAACACCCCAACCTCTACCGGCCCCCGGACTCCGCCCGAGGACCCGGCGCACCCACCACGGTGAAACCAAAGGTTGGGGTCGCGGCGGCCCGGGAGGCCGGGGCGCGGACGAGGCCGCGGCTGCGTCCGCTGTGTCCCCGGGCGGTCGGGTGGGCGGGCGTGGCCCGGCCTGCGGGAGGGCGCGGACACTCACCACACCATGCCGTAGGCGCCCTCGCCGATGTACGAGAGGTTGGTGTAGCGCGGCCCCACATCGAACACCTGCCCGCGGACCATCTCCGGGCCCGCGCCCGCCGCCGCCGCCGCCGCCATGTTGGCTGCCGGGCCGCCGCCGCCGCCTCCGCCGCGAAGGGCTCGACGCTCTGCGGCCGCCGCTCGGCCCACGCCGCGCCTCCCGGAGGGACCGCGCCGCTGCGGGTGCAGCTGCCGACGCCGACCGCGAAGGAGCAAGGGCGGAACCGCTTAGAAGAGCAGGAGAGGACACCGCCACTCGGACCGACTGCCTGCCTGACTGACTGACGGGCGGGCCAGCGGGCGGAGGGAGGGGCGCGCGCGCCGTGGAGGGCGCCGGGGAGGAGCCAATAAGCGTGCAGGCGGATTGGCTCCCCACCGTCTGGGGGCGGGGCTGCGCGGGCCGGCGGAAGCGGCGAGGTCGGGGCGGAGCACTGCGGCGGCGGCTGTGTCACCGCCTTGCTTGGTCACGTGCGTTCGTGGGGGAGTTGGCGCGGGAGGAGGCTCTCTAGACGCAGACGGACACCGAGGCATCGGCACCAGCGGGAGGTGTACCACTGAGCCTGAGAGGCTGTCGGGGCAGGGAAAACCCGGGAGCCGGGTACTGACTGAGTCAGGCAACGACGTGGGACAGCGCGTGAGGGACGCCGACGAGCCACACACCGGCCGCAGGCGTGGGGCAGGCCTCCGCGACTTGGTGGCCCCCTCACAAACTTAGAGGCCTCGAGACAAGGACAGAAACAGAAAGACATGACCGAGACCGCGAACGATATTTGCATACTGAGAAAGTGTAAAACACAAAAGTTGAAACTAAAGCGAGAGACTCAGGATCCATTAATCAGACACGTTTGTTCAGTCAGTGTTTGCTGAGCATCTAAGTTGTTCCTGGGCATCCATATTCTGGAGTGAGGAGATAGGTAGTAAGAAAGAAAGGATGGAAGAGGGGTAAAAAAATGCTCAAGTTGTGATAAGTATTGTGAAAAATATAAAGCAGAGTAAGGGGTAAGAGGGTAGTGGAGAAAGGGAGATTCAGAGCCTGAGACCCAGATTGGTACAGATGGGTAGAATCTTAGGACATGCCAAAACAAGAATGCAAAGGTGTAAACACCAAAACCAAAATATTAAGATCTAGAGAAAATGAGACAAACACACTGGGACCCTGAAGTACTCACAAACACCAGAGGTTGAAAAATAAAGATCAATCCTAAAGCCCGTGAATACCAAGAATGGCTAAGACAATGAGACAGAAATGAAACAGCCACTGCTTCTGAGCATTTCCCAGGCCATCTTTGGAGAGGAACTAAGGATGTAAGATCCTGCATCTCAATTGTCCAACACTGTGTTCTTGAAAGCCCTCAACTCTGGACTTCTAGAGGTCAGCAAAATTCAGTTAGTCAATCTCAAAGGTGAATAGGCAAATTATTTAAAAACCTGATAGGAAAAAGGTACGTGGCATGTAAGATGAGAAATAAAGTGCTAGAGCCCAAAATTACTCCTTTGAAGTATATTTAGTCCACTAAGCACAACCCAGTTTTAGATACACCTTATTTTTATTCTTGATTATAAGAGTACATTGCATCTTGGGGCACCTGGGTGGCTGAGTGGGTTAAAGCCTCTACCTTTGGCTCAGGTCATGATCCCAGAGTCCTGGGATACAGCCCTACACGGGGCTCTCTGCTCAGCAAGGAGCCTGCTTCCCTCTCTCTGCCTGCCTCTCTGCCTACTTGTGATCTCTCTCTCCCTCTCTCTGTCAAATAAATAAAGAAAATCTAAAAAAAAAAAAAAAAAAAAAAAAAAAGAGTACATTGCATCTTTTAAAGAACAGGCCAAGATAAATGGAGAGTACTATGAAATTTAAACCACAGTAACCATAGTAAAATCCAATAGTTAATGCAGTAAAAAGCAGATTTGACAACACAGAAGAGCAAATCAGCAATATAGAAGATAAGCATAAGAAATACTCAAAGTGCTGAAATTCTTTGAGAAAAAAATGAGTAGGAGAATGTCATAAAGATTCAAGCTATAGGCATCCCTCCTCAAAAGAAGACAGAGTAAATCAATTACAGGCAGTAATTTAAATTACAATAAAATTTTCCTTAGGACTGAAAAGATCTGACTGCAGGTAGAAATTTGAGTAAATTCACTGAGATCTAGAAAAATTAATGAGCAGAAACCAACTTCAAGACCCAATCTGGAAATTTTCTTTAATTTCAGGGATAGAGAACAAACACTAACATTATCCAATAAATAAAAATACATTTTTTTAATTTGGGGTTTTTTTTTTCAGATTCTTCCTTTGCAATAATCAAATGCAAAAGGAAAACGGAACAAGACTGACAGCACTCGGGGTACCTGGGTGGCTCAGTCATTAAGTGTCTGCCTTTGGCTCACATCATGATCCCAGGGTCCTGGGATCGAGCCCCACATCGGGCTCCCGGCTCCGCAGGAAGCCTGCTTCTCCCTCTCCCACTCCCCCTTCTTGTGTTCCTTCTCTTGCTGTGTCTCTCTCTGTCAAATAAATAAACAAAACAGCACCCTGAAGTGGTAGATTGTAACCTTCCTTGGATGGTTTCATTCTCTCCAATCCTGAATTACTCCCAGATAAACCACTGTGCAGAATCTCATGCCTGAACTCCAGGCGAGCTTGTTTACCTGAACAGCTTTACGCGACATCTCCACAGGTGTTTCAACTCCACATATCCGACCTGCCCATGGTTAGCTGAAGGACGTCTGCACTCAGTGCCAGAGTGTTTCAATCTTGGCTGTTCCACTTAACTACTTATATGACCTTGACCTCAGTTTCCTCACTCTTAAAATGAAGATCACAATAGTACCTACCTCGTAAGTTTTTTGTACAGAGTAAGACAACATATGTAAACATCCTGGAACATAGCAAGTACTCAATAAATGTTATCTTTTATTATTATCTACCCCACCCAAACCTGTTCCTCATCTTGTATCTGTGGATAGCATCACCACCCAGATACTCAAACTGGAAATTTGAGTATGATCCTGAAGAACTCATTTTCCCTCATTGCCAACTCCCCCCACCCCGCCCCGCCCAATCCAACCAGTCAAAAACTCCTGTAAATTCTGTTTCTTTAATATCTCTGAAATTCTGGGGCTGGCTCAGTTGGTGGAACATGTGACTCCTGATCTCGGGGTTGGAAGTTCAGGCCCCACGTTGGGTACAGAAGTTACTTCAAAATAAAATCTTTTTTTTTTTTTTAAAGATCTTATTTATTTATTTGACAGACAGAGATCACAAGTAGGCAGAGAGGCAAGCAGAGAGAGAGAGAGGAGGAAGCAAGCTCCCTGCCGAGCAGAGAGCCCGATGCAGGACTCAGTCCCAGGACCCTGAGATCATGACCTGAGCTGAAGGCAGAGGCTTAACCCACTGAGCCACCCAGGCGCCCCAAAATAAAATCTTTAAAAATAAAATTAATAATAATATTTCTGGCGGCGCCTGGGTGGCTCAGTGGGTTAGGCCTCTGCTTTCAGCTCAGGTCATGATCTCGGGGTCCTGGGATCAAGCCCTACATCGGGCTCTCTGCTCAGTAGGGAGCCTGCTTCTCTCTCTCTCTCTCTGCCTACTTGTGATCTCTCTCTGTCAAATAAATAAATAAAATCTTTAAAAATAATAATATTTCTGAAATCCTGGCTACTCAAAGTATGGTTTCTGGACCTATAGCACCAGCATTACGTGGGAGTTTGTTGGGAATGTGGCATCTCAGGCCCTACCCCAGAAATACTGAGTCAGGATCTGCATTTAACAAGATCCCCAGGTAGTCTGTGGTCATAATAAACTTCAAAAAGCACTATTTTTTTTTGAGGTATAACTGACATACAACATCACATTAGTTTCAGATTTATAACGTAATGATTCAATATGCGTAAATATTGTGAAATGATCACCATAAGTGTAGTTAACTCCAAGCATCACACATGGTTACAGACTTTTGAAAAGCACTGTTTTAGGTATTCCCACATCATCCCTGCTGCCATTCTGCTAAGTCTGCTGCGTCAACTCTCTCACCTAGACTACCACCATAACCTTAGTCTTTCTGCTTTCAGTGTTTCCCATTTCCAAATGCCTCTCTTTGTACCCAGATCGATCTTTCCATAACAAATTTGACCATGTCTCTTTCCTTCTCAAAGCAAATCAGAGGCTTCCCATTGCACTGAGAGTGAGGCCTTTGCCGACCACCCCTCTACCCCAGCTCTGCTTAATTTGCCCTCCCTATTTTCCATGTTTTGGCCAGATTGGACTACTCTCAGTTCTCTCCTGTCTTTCCTTCTTACCACATACCTATCTCTTTTCCTGTAACATGTTCTCTCTTCAGTCTTTCAGCATATTTGTGGACATTTTAAAGCCACCACGCTATCATGCTACGATCCATCTAACCACTAATTTTCTTCAGAGAACTTCTCTTGCCTGGTTCCATGAGCACTGAGTAACCTTATGATTACAGTTTGGCTTCACCTGTGGTTTTCAACAGGGAAAGTTCACTAACTAGAGGACAGCCCTGTTCAGGTCCTTTGGCAATCACTATTTATTCTAAGATGGGAATTAGATATACATCAGTCTCTGCTGAGTCAGGTTAGCATGAGTCAGGCCCAGAGGGAACAACCATCTAGCTACACTGACAGCAACCAACATTTGGAGGCACAAAGCTGAGAAGTAGGTTCTGGAACACTGTGAGACCGTATGAAATCACTACCTAGGCACAAAAGTTAGAGGGGCACCTGGGTGGTTCAGCCAGTTAAGTATCTGTTTTTAGCTCAGGTCATGATCTCAGGGTCCTGGGATTGAACGCCGCATTGGGCTTCCTGCTTAGTGGGGAGCCTGCTTCTCCCTCTCTCTCTGCTCCTTCCCCTGCTTGTGCTCTCTCTGTCAAATAAACAAATAAAATATAAAAACAACAACAACAACATAAAAAACAAAACCCTGCTTAGATGGGCAGCTGACCACTTGGATGTCTTCTGTGTTGTCTCTCTAGAGTGGTAACAGTTCATAGAACTATAGAATATTAGAAAACAATGGATGTCTGTTATTTTTGCCTGCCCAGCATCAACTCTTCCTTCTGGAAGCAACAACCCAATTTTTCTTTGGTGAACTGTCCCATCTATACTCATAGGAGGTTTAGGAGGTTTGGAGGGTTGGCCTCACCCCCAAATCAAGTGTAAGGATGTGACCCAGGGCTCCCCAATAAGAGCCACGGACATTGGTTCAAAGGATGGGCATGTGACCTAATCCAGGCCAATGATATTTGGCTCAGATTTTTACAGAAACAGTTGGAAAAAGAGTGCTCCCTTTCTGCTGGGGTTCTAGGGCAGTGAGTATGAGTTGGAGTGAAACATGACACAATGTGAAAAATGCCCTCTGAGGATGAAGGCAAGATTGAGAAAGCAGAGCCCAGAAATGGAGACAATTTCCTGATGACACATTTTGAGGCCATAGTCAACCCAATCTGGACTTCACAGGTTCATGAGCCAATATATTCTTTTTTTTTTTTTTTTTTTTTTTACTGTAGTCAGTTTAAAGTAGGTCTCTGTCACTTAAAACGGCAAGAGTTTCTGACTAATACACTACCCAATTAACTCACTTTTCTGCAAAAATTGTTCAGAATTGTATAATAAGCCACTGAGACATGAATCAGAAACTCATGAATGATGAAACGAAAGGAAAGAACTGGCAATAAGCCTTGAAACTAGCTAAAGATAGAGCGATAACTGAATAAAAACAACGCTCAGTAGAGACTGTTTGATGCTGATAAGTTGAAATCATTTTTGTTGCTATGGTAACAAACAAAATGCAAAAGAAAAAACTGAGTAAGAGGATTTTGTAAAAATTGGATTTGTAACCTCAGATTAACGCAATGAAAACCAGAAAAGAAGAAAGAAGGTAGAAAAAACAAGTTATAGGGGTGCCTGGATGGCTCAGTGGTTTAAAGCCTCTGCCTTCGGCTCAGGTCATGGTCCCAGGGTCCTAGGATCGAGCCCCATGTCGGGCTCTCTGCTCAGTGGGGAGTTTGCTTCCTTCTCTCTCTCTGCCTGCCTCTCTGCCTACTATGATCTCTGTCTGTCAAATAAATAAATAAAAGAAAAAGAAAAAGCAAGTAATTAAATCTTTGTTTTACATACACTGAAGAAAAAAGTTATTTTTAAAATAGTATAATTTCCATATGTTTTTTCACTATAAGAAGTTCTATGTCTATTTTATAAATTATTAAAACAGATAAAAAGGAAGGTATAATTCGTGCAGCAAAAATCAAGAACCTTTACCAAGAAGCGTACCAGACACTTTTGTCACATGGTAAATGGAAAAGAAATAGCAAGGAATCATAAAAAATGACATCAAGAGCAAGAGAAAGAAAAGCAAAATTAAACTGTTGGAACAACACCAAAATAAAAAGCTTTTGCACAGCAAAGGAAACCATCAGTAACAACCAAATGGCAACCTACTGAATGGGAGGAGATATTTACAAATGGTATATCCAATAATGGGTTAATATCCAAAATATAAAAAGAATTCATACAACTCAACTCCAAAAAAATAAATAATCTTATTTAAAAATGGTCAGAGGACCTGAACAGACATTTTTCCAAAGAAGACATACAGATGGCCAACAGATACATGAAAAGATGCTCAACCTCACTCATCATCTGGGGAATTCAAATCAAACCTACAATGAGATAATTACCTTACACCTGTCAGAATGACTAAAATAAAAAACACAAGAAAACAACAAGTGTTGGCAAGGATGTAGAGAAAAAGAATCTTTGTGCACTGCTGGTGGGAATGCAAATTGGTGCAGCTATGGTGGAAAATAGTCTCAGTATAAAGTTTTTGCAAAAAAATAAAAAGAGAGGTGCCCGGACTGGCTCAGTTGGTAGAGCATGTGACTTTTGATCTCGGGGCTGTAGGTTCAACCCCATGTTGGGTGTAGAGATTACTTAAAAATAAAATATTTTAAAAAAATTAAAAAGAGGATTATCATATGATCCAGTAATTCCACTACTGAGGATTTACCCAAAGAAAATGGAAACACTAATTTGAAAAGATACATGTACTCCTAAGTTTATTGCAGCATTATTTCCAATAGCCAAGAGTGGAACCCAAGTGTCTTCCATAGATGAATGTACAAAGATGTGGTATATAGTCAATGGAATATTACTTCAGCCACAAAAAAGAATGAAATCTTGTCATTTACAATGACATGGATGGACCTAGAAAGTATAAAGCTAAGTGAAATAAGTCAGTCAGAGAAAGACAAATACCATATGACTTCACTCATATATGGAGTTTAAGAACCAAAACAAATGAATGAACAAAGAAAAAAAAAGACCAGAAAAAAAGGCTTTAAAAAAAAAAAGATTTTATTTATCTATTTGACAAAGAGAGACACAGCGAGAGAGGGAACACAAACAGGGGAAGTGGGAGAGGGAGGAGCAGGCTTCCCGCAGAGCAGGGATCCCCATGTAGGGCTCAATCCCAGGACGCTGGGACCATGACCTGAGCCAAAGGCAGTTGCTTAACCGACTGAGCCACCTAGGCGCCCAATGGTACACTTATCTTGATGAGCACTGAGAAATGTACAGAGTTGTTGACTCACTATATTGTACACCTGAAACTAATACACCACTGTATGTTAATTATAATTGAATCAAAAAATAATAAAAAAGGTTTAAGGCACCTGGACAGCTCAGTCAGTCAATCGTCTGATTTAGACTCAGGTCATAATCTCAGTGTCCTGGGATCAAGTCCCGAATTGGGCTCCCTGCTCAGCAGGGAGTCTGCTTCTCCCTCTGCCCCTTTCCCCACTCGTAGGCTCCCCCTCTCTCTTAAACAAATAAATAAATAAAATCTTTAAACATTTTTAAAAATTTTTAAATTTTTATTATTTTTTAAAAGATTTTATTTATTTGAGATAGAGCGAGCGAGAGAGAGCACAAGCAGAGCAGAAGGGCAGATGGAGAGGGAGAAGCAGACTCTCCACTGAGCAGGGAGCCCGATGCGGGACTTTGATCCCAGGACCCTGGGATCATGACCTGAGCTGAAGGCAGACGCTCAACCAACTGAGCCACCCAGGGGTCCCCCCAATTTTTTTTAAATCACTGAAGACAGTGTTTCACCACAGAATGAAGATTTAAAACACGCAAACATCAAAATACCAGAATACTAGAGGATGGAAGTTAAACTAGGTTTAACAAATAAGGCAGATGTAATAAATATGAAAAATGTAAATACCTAAAGTTCTTATATAAAAATAGGAAAATCTCAGATTGGATCAAAAGACAAACTCTAGGGGCACCTGGGTGGCTCAGTTGTTAAGCATCTGCCTTCGGCTCAGGTCATGATCCCAGGGTCCTGGGACGGAGCCCTGCATCCGGCTTTCTGCTCAGCAGGGAGCCTGCTTCTCTTTCTCCTACTCCCCCTGCTTGTGTCCCCTCTCTCACTGTGTCTCTCTCTGTCACATAAATAAATAAAATCTTAAAAAGAAAAGAAAATCGTGAAAATGAGATGGCTACTACTGCAAGCTTGGAGGGCAATTTCTTTAATATTAGGCTGAAGGCTGGGCTGGCCACCGGCACCATGATTATGCAACATCACTCTGGTCCAAACAGAGCAGCTATTTCTCATCCCCTTTTGTGGGTTCCTCTTTATCTGTCCATTCCTTAAATTTCAGTGTCCTCTGCTTGCCAGTAAGAAGCTTTCAGCTGTAGGTTCAGAAAACTTTGAATCACACAGAGCCAGGATTAGGATGAGGTTTTCGAGGCTCCAAAGGTGCACTATTTAAGGAGACAATCACTCCCAGCATCAGGCAGATACAGCTGCAGCATCCGAGGGAGGGTTCCTCCTTCAATGTTGCATCCCACGGGTGCCTCCATTGCCTCCCTCTGGACCCCACCCTGCCAAACCAAATAGTGATAAACAGTAAGGACTTTCTCATCTAACAGGAATCCCACAGGTAAGGTTTTCACTCCTCCTCTCTGCCCTTTTCTAGCCTCTACCCAATTCTGAGTGTTGGCATCATCCTCGGGCAAACAAGAAGATGGCTGTAGCATGTCCAGCCTGCCCATGGTGTTATACTATCCAAAGGCAGGAAAGAGTTTGTGTCTTTGGGAGTCTCCTTAGAGGAGAGGAAACCACAGAGCCACCTGGCAGGGTTCTGCTCATGCCTCATTGACAGATGGGGTTATATGTCTACCCCCTCTAATCATCTGAAGAAGGGTGGGGTGCCTGGGTGGTGCAGTGGGTTAAGCATCCAGCTCTTGTTTTGGCTCAGATCGTGATCTCAGGGTCATGAGATCACGCCTTACCTGTGGCTCTGTGCTCAATGGAGAGTCTGCTTGGGACTCTCTCTCTCTCTGCTTCCCTCGCTCTAAAATAAATAAATAAATCTTTAGGAATAAGGAGACTACCATGAGTGCCTTAAGCCAATCGAGGTTTACCCTTGAAAACTAGAAGAGGGTGACCCTCACCAAGCTGCATGGGGAAGGGTAGATACCCCAATCAAATCAGGGTACTCAGAAGGAAAGAGGGAATGGACAAGCCACCAAAAGGGTTATCTCACTCCTCTTACAGGATGTACTTATCCCAGAGTAGCCATCATCTTCACCCAAGTCTCCCTATCTAGTCCAAATCGCACATATCAGTTTCGCATTCAAGCACACAGGCCCTCATTACAAATCTCTCCTTGAACTTCCCACCTGCCCACTCTGTTTCCAGCTCACCCAAGGGCCCCTCTGCTTTCTCAGGTCCCCAAGCCAAAAAGTAAACACCTTCTTCAACCTCACTCCTTACCAACCCCAGCATCTTATTGATACCCAAATCCTCCTCACTGGACTGTCTAAATAGCTTATTTTTTTTTAAGTAAACATCATTTTGTAGATTTACAGAAAACTTGCAAAGATAGTACAAACTTCCTATTATCCCACACTGAGTTTCTCTTGTCATTAACACCTTTTATTAGTGTGTACATTTGGTACAATTAATGAACCAGTATTGATACATTGTTATTAATTGAAGTCCATAGTGTATTAAAATTTCCATAGTGTTTTACCTGAGGTCCTTTTTTCTGTTCCAGGATCCCACATTATATTTATTCGTTGTGTGGTTGTGACAGTCTCTTGACTTTCCACGGTGTTTTTTTATTTAAAGATTTTACTTATTTATTTGACAGGGAGAGAGACTGCAAGTAGGCAGAGAGGCAGGCAGGGAATGAGGGGGAAGCAGTCTCCCTGACAAGCAGAGAGCCTGATGTGGGGCTCCATCCCAGGACCCTGAGATCATGACCTGAGCCGAAGAAGAGGCTTAACCCACTGAGCCACCCAGGTGCCCCACTTTCCATGCTTTTGATGACCCTGACAGTTTTGAGTACTAGTTGAGTATTTTGTAGACTTTCCCTCAACTGAGATTTGCCTAATGGTTTTCTCATATGTGCATTTTTGGGAGGAAGACCACAAGAGCTAAAGTGCCATTTTCATCACGTAATATCAAGGCTACATGCTACCAGCATGACATCATTATTGATGTTGACCTTGATCACCTGGCTGAGTTAGTGTTTGTCAGATTTCTCCCGGGTAAAGTTGCTCTTTTTTCTCCCTTTCCAGACAGTACACTTTGGAAGGAAGTTGTGATGCACAGCTCACACTTAAGGAATGGGGAGTTACGTTCCTTCTCCTTGTAGGTGGTGTAGCTGCAAGAATTACTTGGAATTTTTCTGCATGGGAGCTTCATCTCAACAGTATTTGATTTTTTTAAAAGATTTTATTTATTTATTTGACAGAGATCACAAGTAGGCAGAGAGGCAGGTAGAGAGAGAGGAAGGGAAGCAGGGTCCCCACTGAACAAAGAGCCTGATGCGGGACTCGATCCCAGGACCCTGAGATCATGACCCGAGCCGAAGGCAGAGGCTTTAACCCACTGAACCACCCAGACACCACTAGCATTTGATTTTTATAATTTATTTTGAAATAATATCAAACTTAATAGTTACAAGAATAGTATAAGAACTTCCATATCTCCTTTCTTTCCTCCTCTCTCCATATATACATATATATACTTTATGCATATAATAATATAGTATATATATATAGATATATAGATAACGTATATGCAATATAATGTATAAAATATATAATTTATATAGAATGTATAAAGATATATAACTTATATATAATATATTAATATATATAATTATTATAATTCTTTCATGAACGATTTGAGGGAAAGTTACAGAGTTGATGCCCTCATCATCCCTAAATACATCTGAACGTATTTCCCAGACAAGAAGGTTCCTACGTAACCACAGTAGTCTTACCCAAATCAGGAACTCAACACCAAGGCAACACTGACGTCCAATCCTGATTCTATTCAAATTTCACCAACAGCTGCGCAATGCCTCTTATTTTTCCAGTTTATGATTCAATCCCGAATCATAAGTTGCGGGGTGCCTGGGTAGATCAGAGGGTTAAGCCTCTGCCTTCTGCTCCGGTCATGATCTCAGGGTCCTGGGATCGAGTTCCGCATCGGGTTCTCTGCTCAGCAGGGAACCTGCTTCCTCCTCTCTCTCTCTGCCTGCCTTTCTGTCTACTTGTGACTTCTCTCTTTCTGTCAAATAAATAAATAACATTAAAAAAAAAAAAGAATCATAAGTTTCATTTAGTTGTTGTGACTTTTTAGTTTTCAGGATGTAACAGTCCTTGGTATTTCCCTGCCATTCATGACCATGTGGTTTTGCTTTGCTTGTATGTTTAGTGAACTATTTTAAAAATTTTTTAATCTTTTAAGTTGACACACAGTAAAATTAACTTTTAAAATGTACAGCTCTGGGATGCCTGGGTGGCTCAGTCAGTTTAGCCTCTGCCTTCGGCTCAGGTATAATCTAAGGGTCCTGGGATCAAGACCCACATCGGGCTCTCTGCTCAGAGGGGAGTCTGCTTCTCCCTCTCCCTCTGCATACCACCCCACTCCTGTTCTCTCTTTCTCAAATAAATAAATAAAATCTTTTTAAAAAATAAATAAAATGTACAGCTCTGGGGTTGCCTAGCTGGCTCAGTTGGTAGAGCCTAATCTCGGGGTTGTGGGTTCAAGCCCCATGTTGGGTGTAGAAATTACTTAGAAACAAAATCTTTAAAAAAAAATGAAATTTACAGCTCTATGGATTTTAATACATGTATAGATTTGTGTATCTATGACCCCCATAAAGCTATAGAACACTTCAGTTAGTCCCCCCAAAATTCCCTTGCACTATAGTCAAACTCCCTCCCATCCTTAACCCTTCCAACCCACTGATGTATTTTCCTTCATTACAGTTTCATCTTTTAAAAAAATATTTTATTAATTTATTTGAGAGAGAGACAGAGACAGCAACCTGGGAAGAGAGGAAGAAGCAGACTCCCCGCTGAGCAGGAGGGCTGATGCGGGGCTTGATCCCAGGTCCCTGAGATCATGACCGAGCTGAAGGCAGAGGTTTAACCGACTGAACCATTCAGCTACCACTTTATATTTTTTAAAAGATTTTATTCATTTGAGAGAGCGAGCGAGCAAGAGAGCACAAGTGGAAGAGCAGCAGAGGGAGAGGGAGAAGCAGGGTCCCCACTGAGTAGGGAGCCTCATGTGGGGCTCAATCTCAGGACCCCAAAATCATGACTTAAGCTGAAGGCAGAGGCCTGAGCCACCTGGGTGCGTGTACTGTTTCTTTTTCACCTTTTTGAGAATGCCATATGGGGAGCCCAGGTGATTCAGTTGGTTAAGCATCTAACACTTGATTTCAACTCAGGTCATGATCTCAAGGTTGTGAGATCATGTCCCGCATTGAGCTCCATGCTGGGTGTGGAGCCTGCCTAAGATTCTCTCTCTCCCTTTCCCTCTGCCCCTCTTCACCACTGCTCACACACACTTTCTCTCTCTTTCCTGCTAAAAAAAAAAAAAAAAAAGTGGGGGTGGGGGGCACCTGCGAGGCTTGATCAGTTAGGTGTCTGCCTTTAGCTCAGGTCACAATCCCAGGGTCTTGGGATCGAGCCCCATGTCAGGGCTCCCTGCTCAACAGGGAACCTGCTTCTCACTCTCCCCCCTGCTCATGCTCTCTGTCTTGCTACCTCTCCCTCTCAAATAAATAAATAAAAACTATTAACAAACAAACAAAAAAGAATAAAAAAGAGAGACAGAGAGAATGCCATATAAATGGAATCATAAAATACGCAAACTTTTCCAACGATCTTCTTTATTCAGCATGATGCCTTTGAAATTCACCTAAGTTGTTATGTGTCTCAAGAGTTTGTTCATTTTTGTAGCTGGCTAGTATTCCATCCCAATGTATAGATGTACCAGTGTATGTATCTGCTTACCAGCTGAAGGACATTTTTCTTGTCCAGTTTTGGGTGATTATGAATAGAGCTGCTATAAACATTTGTGTATCAGTTTTTGAATGGAAGTTTTCATTTCCTTAGAGAAAATACCCAAGAGTGGAATTGATGGGTCTTATGGTGAGTGTATATTTGGCTTTATAAGAAACCACCAAATTGTTTTCCACTACATTTTACATTCCCACCAGCAACATAAAAGAGTGCTAGTAACTTTATATCCTTGCCAGTACATGGTATTGTCAATATTTTTTATTTTGGCTATTCTAATAGGTATATAGTAATATTTTTTATGTTTTATTCTGTAAGTTTTATAGGTTTACATTTTACATTTAGAGCTATGATCCATTTTGAGTTGATTTTGGCATAACCGGCGAGGCTTAGATTGAGGTTCTTTCTTATTTTTATTTTTATTTTTGTTTTTGCAACGGAGGTTCAGTTTTTCCAATACCATTTGTTGAAAGGCCTGTCCTTTTGCCATTAAAATGCCTTTGCAGTTTTGTCAAAATCAATTGTCGAGAGATGACATCAGAGAAGAGAGCAGAGTAGGGAGTTTCAGGACTCCATCTATTTACAGAAACCACTGAAGTGGCAAAACTGCCTGAAGCAACTATTTCGGAACTCTGGAGTCTAATAGAACAGTTGCAGGAGCAAGGGGAGGGGTTGGTAAGGAGTCTGGTAAATTTCAGTCAATTTCAGTTTTTTCCTATGGTAGCAGATGCCATCCCTATCCCTCATCCTGGCAGCAGGCAGCTGTAGGAACTGGCGCAGCCTTTTGGACCCAAGGTGATCAACAACAACCTTGTCTTCCAAAAATCAAGATTGTGAGGTCTGATTACTAATTGCTGCTTTTGATTGTTAAGAGGCCAGCAAGAGGTTGTCCATTGTTTCAAACCCCAGAGGCTGAAGCAGCTTCCCAACTCCGACAGTATTTAAAGAGATAGGACCTATTTATTTCTCCTCTCTTGGGAGCCAGACATTTAAGTAAATTTCATCAGATCATTAGCAGACCTTAGAAACAATGAAAGAGAAACTTCAGTGGACACCACAAGGAATTCACATTGCAAAAATAGCTTGGAAAAGTCCAGCCATCAACAAACAAAACCAACAATCCCTAAAGAGTGAGAGAATTAGATCTCCAGAATTACCACAAAACAGTACTCAGAATGTCCAGTTCTGCACAAAAAATTACAAAACATACAAAGAAATAGGAAAATAGCTTATTCACAGGAAAAAAATAATTTGACAGAAATTGTTCCCAAAGAAGTCCAGACATTGGAATTATAAGTCAAAGATTTTAAATCACCTGTCTCAAATATGCTCAATGAGCTGAAGGGAACCATGAAAAAGGACAAAAAGAAATCAGGAAAACGATGTCTGAACAAAATGGCAATAACAATAAGGAGATAGAAATTATAAAAAGGATCTCTGACTGGCTCAGTTGAAAGAGCATGGAACTCTTGATTTTGGGGTTGTGAGTTTGAGTCCCACATTGGGTGTAGAGATTAATAAAATAAATAAATAAACTTAAAAGAAAAGAAGTTATGGGCACCTGGGTGGCTCAGTCATTTAAGTATCTGCCTTTGGCTCACATTATGATCTCGGGTCCTGGGATCGAGCCATATGTTGAGCTCCCTGCTCAGTGATGAGTCTGCTTCTCCCTCTCCCTTGGCCCCTCCCCACTGCTCATTCTCTCTTTCTCTCTAACAAATAAATAAAATCCTTTTTTATTTTAATTTTTAAAGATTTTATTTATTTATTTGACAGAGAGAGACACAGCGAGAGAGGGAACACAAGCAGTGTGAGTGGGAGAGGGAGAAGCAGACTTCCTGCTGAGCAGGGAGCCAGATGTGGGGCTTGATCCCAAGACTCTGGGATCATGACCTGAACCAAAGGCAGATGCTTAATGACTGAGCAACCCAGGAGCCCCAATAAATAAAATCTTAAAAATAAATAAATAAATTGGGGTGCCTGGGTGGCTCAGTGGGTTAAAGCCTCTGCCTTTGGCTCGGGTCATGATCCCAGGGTCCTGGGATCGAGCCCCATATTGGGCTCTCTGCTCAGCAGGGAGCCTGCTTCCTCCTCTCTCTCTCTCTCTGCCTCCCTCTCTGCCTACTTGCGATCTCTATCTGTCAAATAAATAAATAAATAATTTTAAAAAGGTTCCAAATAGGAATTCTGAAACTATAAAGTACAATGATTTAAGAACAGACTTGAGGAGGCAGAAGAAAGGATCATTGAACATGAGGATGAGACATTTGAAAGTATCTAGACTGAGGAACAGTAAGAAAAAAGAATGAAGAAAGAAGAAAAGAAAAGAGAAATGAAGAAAAATAACAGGCATACAGACTTGTGGAATACCATCAAGCATACCAACATATGCATTATAGGAATTCAAGAAGGAAAAGAAAGAGAGAAAGGGGAAGAAAAAATATTTGAGAAATAATTACTGAAAACTTTCCAAATCTGATGAAAGATATGAATATATACATCCAAGAAACTCCATGAATTCTAAGCAGAGTAAACTCAGAGTTTCACATTGAGACACATTATATTCAAGCAGTGGAAACTCAAAGATGAAAAAAAAAATTTTTTTTTAAACAGCAAGAGAGAAGTGACACATTATGTACAAAAGATTCTCAATAAGATTAATAGCTCATTTCTCTCCAGAAATCATGCAGGCCAGAAGGCAGTGGAATGACAAATTTAAAGCCTTGAAAGAAAAATACTGTCAGCTAAGAATTCCATATCCAGCAAAATTACCTTTAAAGAATGAAGGAGAGGAGCACCTGGGTGGCTCAGTGGATTAAAGCCTCTGCCTTCAGCTCGGGTCATGATCCCAGGGTCCTAGGATCGAGCCCCGCATTGGGGTCTCTGTTCAGCAGGGAGCCTGCTTCCTCCTCTCTCTCTGCCTGCCTCTCTGCCTACTTGTGGTCTCTGTCTGTCAAATAAATAAATAAAATCTTTTAAAAAGAAAGAAAAAAAGAAAGAGAAATGGAGATATTTCCAGATAAACAACAGCTGAGGAAATTCATTAGGGTAGACCTACCTTATAAGAAACGGTACAGGCACCTACGTGATTTAGACAGTTAGGCATCTGACTCTTGGTTTTGGCTGAGGTCATGATCTCAGGGTTCTGGGATTGAGCCCTGGGTGGGGTTCCTCCCTCAGTGTGGAGTCTGCTTGAAATTCTCTTTCCCTCTCCCTCAGGCCCTCCTGCTCATGCTTTCTTTCTCTCTCTTTCTCAAATAAATAAGTGTGTGTATATATATATATATATATATATATATATATTTAAAGATTTTATTTATTTATTTGACAGACAGAGATCACAAGCAGGCAGAGAGATAGGAAGGGAAGCAGGCTCCCCGCTGAGCAGAGAGCCCAATGTGGGCCTCGATCCCAGGACCCTGGGATCATGACCCGAGCCGAAGGCAGAGGCTTTAACCCACCGAGCCAGCCAGGTGCCCCAAGTATATATATATTTTTAAAGAAATGGTAAAGGGAGTACTTCAGGCTGAAATTAAAAAAAAAAAAAGATAGTTACTTGAAGATATCAGAAAAAATTAAAAAACACCAGTAAAGGTAATTTCAAAAGCAAATAGAAAGCTAATGTTTTTGTACTCTTGGTTTGACTTATAACTTACCTCTTTTTCTTATATATGTAAAGGTAAATGCATAGGGGCACCTGGGCAACTCAGTCTGTTAAACCCTCTTTCTCTCAAACAGGTTTTTAATCTTAAAATTTATTTTAAATGAATAAAATCTTTTAAAAATAAAAGGTAAATTCATAAAGCAATAACTATAAATTTATGTTAAGGGACATACAATGTATAAGGAGTAATTTGTGCAAAAATATAGAGGAGGAGAGTTGAAAATGTAATATAATTAATATACTATTGAAAATAAGTTGGGGAGGCGCCTGTGTGGCTCAGTTGGTTAAGCAACTACCTTCAGCTCAGGTCATGATCCCACTGGGATCATGTCCCGCATCAGGCTTCCTGCTCAGTGCAGATTCTGCTTCTCCTTCTACCCTTCCCCCTGCTTATGATCTCTCTCTCACTCTGTATCTCTCTCAAATAAATAAATAAAATCTTTTTTTTTTTTTTAAGATTTTACTTATTTATCTGACACAGAGAGAGAAAGCAAGAGAGGGAACATAAACAGGGGGAGTGGGAGAGGGAGCAGCAGACTTCCCACTGAACAGGGTGCCGATGTGGGACTCAATCCCAGGACCTGGGATCATGTCCTGAGCCGAAGGCAGACGCTTAATCAACTGAGCCACCCAGGCACCCAATAAATAAAATCTTTAAAAAAAGAAAATAAGTTGGTATAATTCAAATTATTTAATCATATACTTGTTTTTTATTAATTTTTTTTAGAGAGGAGGAGAGGAAAGGGAAGGGAGTGGCAGAGAGAGAGAAAATCTTTTTTTTTTTTTTAATTTTTATTTATTTATTTGAAAGAGAGAACATGAGAGGGAAGAAAGTCAGAGGGAGAAGCAGACTTCCCGTGGAGCTGGAAGCCCAATGTGGGACCTGATCTTGGGACTCCAGGATCCTGACCTGAGCCAAAGGCAGCCACTCAACCAAGCCACCCAGGTGCCTGGGAGAGAGAATCTTAAGCAGGCCCCACGCCCAGCACAGAGCCTGACGTGAGACTCAATCTCATGATCCTGAGATCATGACCTGAGCTGAAATCAAGAGCTGGATGCTTAACTGACTGAGCCACCCAGGCTATATTATAATGGTTATCTTATAATCTTATCTTATAATTGCTTTTAATTGTTATTTGATCATAATTGTTTGTAACTTCTATAATTATTTTATAATTATTATAAGTTTAATATTTTAATCATAATTCCCAGGATAATCACTAAGAAAATAACTTAAAATATATAGAAAAGGAAAAAAGAAGGGAATTAAAATGACACACTTTAAAAAATCAACTAAATTTTTTTAAGTGATGGTAATGGGGGAATTGAGGAATAATATATCTATATATGCGTTGTACATATATATGACTAGATCTATCAATCCAGATATATGACACACAGAAAACAAATAGTTAAATGACAAAAAATAAATCCTTCTTGACTAGCAAAAGGAAATTCTAGGACATTTGTGTACCAGGCTTAGTGAGGAACCAGTCCAAACTGGAGCACAAGGACAGAGTTCTCTGGGATAGAGGTCTGCAGGGAAAAGAGGGAACTGATCAATTATGGAATAAACATTTGGAAGGATTATTGCTATGTGTTTAGAACATTTGGAAGAAAATAGCTCCAGGTACTCAGAAAATGAACTATTTTAAAAAGGAGAAACAATTATAAACTGCAGGTAGTTTATAGCTTGAATGAAAAATGTTTATTTGGTCAATAATGTAAATGCAAACTGTTGCTTCAGTGATAAACTATGGAAAACTATAATGTGAGAATAAGGGGAGAAAAAACGAGGGTTAAAGTGGCACAAGAAAGCTAATTCCTCAATGTCAGAATAAGAAATACTGTCTAAAATTGATAAATAAAAAAATAAGTCCTTGTTTTCTAGTAACCACATTAAATGTAAATGTATTAAACTATTATTATAAAAGATAGAGACTGGCAGAGTAGATTTAAAAAATGGAACTTTTGGGGGCACCTGAGTGGTGGTTGAGCATCCGATTCCTGATTTCGGCTCACATCATGATCTCAGGGTTATGAGATCTAGCTCTGTGTTGGGTTCCATGCTCAGTTGGGGGGCCCGCTTGAGATTCTCTGTCCCTACCGCCCCACCTCCTGCTCTCTCTCTCAAATAAACAAATCTTTTTTAAAAAGATGTGTTTTTATGATATCTATGAGACATCCACATTAGATATAAAGACACAAAGAGATTGAAAGTAAAAGGGGAAAAGGTACTCCATGAAAGTAGTAAATAAAAGTCCTGGGTGGGACGCTTGGGTGGCTCAGTTGGTTAGGCAGCTGCCTTCGGCTCAGGTCATGATCCCAGAGTCCTGGGATCGAGTCCCACATCGGGCTCCTTGCTCGGCAGGGAGCCTGCTTCTCCCTCTGCCTCTGCCTGCCTCTCTGTCTGCCTGTGCTCACTCTCTCTGACAAATAAATAAAATCTTTTAAAAAAATTAAAAAAAATAAAAGTCCTGGGGTGACTGTATTATTACCACACAAAATAGACTTTCAATCAAAAGTTTATGAGAGACAAGGAAATACATTATATATTCATAAGAGGTTAAACAAATCAAGAATATATAACATTTATAATAAATATATATGCACTTAGGGATCCTGGGTGGTGCAGGGTTGAGCATCTGACTCTTGGTTTTGGCTCAGGTCTGATCTCAGGGTTGTGAGATCCAGCCCCGTGTCAAGCTCTGGACTCAGCACGGAGTCAACTTGGGTTTCTCGCTCCTTCTCCCTCCCCCTCCCACCAAATAAATAAAATCTTTCTTTAAAAAAACTATATATGGGGGTGCCTGGGTGGCTCAGTGAGTTAAGCCTCTGCCTTTGGCTCAGGTTATGATCTTGGGGTCTTGGGATCGAGTCCCACATCGGGCTCTCTGCTCAGCAGGGAGCCTGTTTCCCCATCTTTCTGCTTGCCTCTCTGCCCACTTGTGATCTCTCTCTGTCAAATAAATAAATAAAAATCTTCAAAATAAAAAAATAAATAAACTATATATGTACTAAGGAGTTACAAAATATATGAAGCAAAAATTGACAGAATTTTGGGGCACCTGGATGGCTCAGTGGGTTAAGCCTCTGCCTTCGGCTCAGGTCATGACCTCAGGGTCCTGGGATCGAGCCCCCCATTGGGCTCTCTGCTCAGCGGGGAGCCTGCTTCCCCCCGCTCTCTGCCTGCTTCTCTGCCTACTTGTGATCTCTGTCTGTCAAATAAATAAATAAATAAATCTTTTTAAAAAATGTATAGAAAAATCAGACTGAAGAACAATAAAGAAATAGAGAACTTGAACAGCACTGTAAACCAATTAGACCTGAT
Organism: Martes martes; assembly: GCF_963455335.1. NCBI lineage: Eukaryota > Metazoa > Chordata > Mammalia > Carnivora > Mustelidae > Martes > Martes martes. The sequence continues at coordinate 64,114,376 of NC_137901.1, forward strand.
ATAAATAGAATGCCACACACCAGCAGAACACATATTATTCTCAAGTGCTCATGGAACATTCTCTGCATAGATTGTGTGTTTGGCCACCAAAAAAACCCAAAAACAAACAAACAAACAAAACTCCCCCACCCCTCTCTTTTTTAAAGATTTTATTTTTAAGGGGCACCTGGTTGGTCCAGTTGGTTGAGTGTCCATCTCTTTGTTTCCACTCATGTCCTGATCTCATGAGTCATGGGTTAGAGCCCTGCATCAGGCTCTACCTTCCACCCAGAAGCCCCCTGAGGGAAATTCATAGCTATAAATGCTTACATTAAAAAAGAAGAAGGATCTCAGATCAACTGGCTACCTTAAAGAATTACAGAGGAAGAGGGGTGCCTGGATGGCTCAGTTATTAAGCATCTGCCTTCAGCTCAGGTCATGATCCCAGGGTCCTGGGGTCGAGCCCTGCATCCAACTCCCTGCTTGGCAGGAAGCCTGCTTCTCCCTCTCCCACTCCCCCTGCTTTGTGTTCCTGCTCTCATTGTCTCTCTCTCTGTCAAATAAATAAAATAAAATAAAATAAAATAAAATAAAATAATTATAAAGGAAGAACAAACCAGGAGAATAGTATAAATAATAGCAATTAGAATGAGGATTAATGGTATAGAGAGTAGAATAACAATAAAGAAATTAGTGGAACCAAATTCTGGTTCTTTGAAGAGAAAAATCAATAACATTGCCAAATCTTTAGCTAGACTGACAAAGGAGAAAAAAAAAATACAGTAGACACAAATAAAATCACAGGTAAAGCTGGAAAGGGTGGGTGCCTGCATGGCTCAGTTGGTTACACATCCAGCTACTGGTTTTGGTTCTGGTCATGACCTCAGGGTTGTGAGATCAAGCCCCACACTGGGCTCCATGCTGAGCTTAGAGTCTGGTTGAGAGTCTCTCCCTCCCCCTCCCCATCTGCCCCTCACACTGCTCACATGTGAGGAAAGAGCAGTGCTCTCTTTCTTTCTGTGTCTCAAAAAAAGAAAAAAAAAAAGGAAAGAAAGAAATGAAACTGGGGAAATTACTACAGACTTCAAGGAAAGAAAAAGAATATTAAGAGAACACTATGAATAACTATATGTTAACAAATTAGGTAACCTGGAAGAAATGGACAAATTCCTTGAAATGCACAAATAACCTAAATTAACTCAAGAGGAAATAGCAGATCTCAACAAACCTGTGACAAGTAAAGAGATTGAATCAGAAATCAAAACCTACCAGTAAACAGGGACAGCTGACTGGCTCAGCTGGTAGAGCATGTGACTCTTAATCTTAGGGTCATGAATTCAAGCCCCATGTTAGGCACGAAGCCTACTTAAGATTAAAAAATAAAAACAGGTGCGCCTGGGTGGCTCAGTCGGTTGAGTGGTTGCCTTTGGCTTGGGTCATGATCCCAGTGTCCTGGGACCAAGGCCCGAATCAGGCTCCCTGCTCAGCAGGAAGTCTGCTTCTCCATCTCCCTCTGCCTCCTCCCTTCACCTGCTTGTGCACTCTCTCTCTCTCTCTTTTTCTCTGACAAATAAATAAGTAAAATCTTTTAAAAACTTAAAAAATAAAAAACAAAACAAAACCCCAAATGTACCAATAAACAAAACCTCTGAACCAGATGGCTTTGCCAATGAATTCTACCAAACTTTTTTTTTTTTTTTTGGTGAGTAAAGTGATAGGAGTTTACCAGGTGAAGATACAGAAAACGTTCTCAAGAGTGAGAGGGGTCCCAACAGGGCTGACTCTAACAACCATTTAAAAAAGAATTAACACCAATCCTTCCCAAACTCTTCCCAATAATTGAAGAGGGGGACACTTCCTATTTCATTCTATGAGGCCAGCATTACTCTGATACCAAAGCCAAATAAAGTTATCACAAAAAAGAAAATCACAGACCAAAATCCCTTATGAATATACAGGCAAAAATCACCAGCAGAATATTAGTACATAAAATCCAAAAGCATTATTAACCATGATTGAGGGAGAATATCCCTGAAATGAAAGGGTGGTTCAACACAAGAAAATCAATCAATATATCACATTAATATCCTGAAAGGAAAAACTACATAATCATCCAATAGTCCTCATGATAAAAATACTCAACAAAGGGGACACTTGGATAGCTTAGTTGGTTAAGCATCCAATTCTTGATTTAGGCTTAGGTTATGATCTTGGGGTCATGGGATCAAGCCCCGTGTCAGGCTCCACACTTAGCAGAGTCTTCTCTCATTCTCCCTCTTCCCCTCCCCGTGCACTATCTCTCTCTCTCTCTTTCTTTCTCAAATAAATAAATTTATTTGTAATAATGTAATTTATTTAAAATAATATAATAAATATATATAAATGTAATAAATAAAGACATTTATTTATTTGAGAGAGAAAGAGAGAGTACAAGGAGGGGGAAGGGGCAGAGAAAGAGGGAGAAGCAGGCTCCCCGCAGAACAAGGAACCCGGTGCAGGGTTCAGCCCCAGGACCCTGGTATCATGACCCAAGCTGAAGGCAGATGCTTAACTGATTGAGCCACCCAGGCACCCCAATAAATAAATCTTCTTAAAAAATACTCAACAAATCAGGAATAGAAGAAACTACCTCAACATAATAAAAGCCAACATAATAAAAGCCACACAACAATTCATGGCTAACTTCATACTTATGGTGAAAGATTAAAAGCTTTTTCTCTAAAATCAGAACAATATAAAGATGTGAGCTTTCAACACCTCTACTCAACATACTATTGGAAGCCCTGGTCAGAGGAATTAGGCAAGAAAAAGAAAAAGGCATCGAAATTGAAAAGGAAGAAATAAAATTATTTCTGTTTGCACATTGCATGATCTTGTAAGTATAAGACCCTTCAGATCATTCAAAATACTGTTAAACCAATAAGCAAATTGAGTAAAATCGCAGGAGAAAAAATCAACACACAAACATAATTGCATATTTATACACTAACAATGAATGATTCAAAAAGAAAATTAAGGAAACAATTCCACCTATAATAGCATCAAAAAGTACGAAATACCTAGGAAAAACTTAAGTAAGGAGACCAAATGTTTGTATGCTGAAAATTACGAAGCATTGCTGAAAATAAAGAAGACACAAATAAACGTAAAGACAACCCATGTTTGTGGATTGAAAGACCATATTGTTTAGATGGCAATGCTACCCAAAATGAGAAACAGACTCAATGCAATCCCTACCAAAATTCCAATGATATCTTTTTTTTTTTTAAGATTTTATTTATTTGAGAGAGAGAGAGAGACAGAGCGAGAGAGCATGAGAGGGGAAGTCAGAGGGAGACACAGACTCCCCATGGAGCTGGGAGCCTGATGTGGGACTCGATCCCAGGACTCCAGGATCATGACCTGAGCTGAAGGCAGTCACTCAACCAACTGAGCCACCCCGGTGCCCTCTTTTTTTTTTTTTTTTAAGATTTTATTTATTTATTTGACGGACAGAGATCACAAGTAGGCAGAGAGGCAGACAGAGAGAGGAAAGGAAGCAGGCTCTCTGCTGGGCAGAGAGCCGGATATGGGGCTTGATCCCAGGACCCTGGGATCATGACCTGAGCCGAAGGCAGAGGCTTTAACCCACTGAGCCACCCAGGCGCCCCTCCAGTGATATCTTTTGCAGAAATAGATAAATCCCTCCTAAAATTCACATGGGATTCCAAGGACTCCAGCTACTCAAAACAGCCTTGAAAAAGAAAAAAAAAAATAATTGTAGGACTCATGCATCCTGATTTTAAAACTTACTACGAAGCTACAGTAATTAAAACGACACCAACACATACTGGCATACAGATAGACAGACACGAGAGCCGCTTTAACGTCTTTGTCAGACATTTCTGACATCTATGCCATGTCAGCATTGACATCTATTGATTGCCTCTTGCCAGGCAAATTGAGATTTTCCTGGCTCTCTTTAGGCTGAGTAATACATGTTCACTGTTACAAAATCATTGGATTGTATCCTGGACACTGTGAATATTATGTCATGGGACTCTGTGTTCTGTCTAAATCCTGTGAGAATGTTGTTATTCTTGTTTAAAAAGGCAGTTGACTTGGTGGAGTTCAGGCTGCAAGTTTTATCCCGTTTTCTGTGGGTTGTGATTTGGTATCAGTTCCATCTACAAAGCCTTCGCAGGGTTATTCAGCTCCGTCCTCCCGAGGTGCCATCCAGTGGCCAGTCTGGGACCCGGGTGGTGTCTGTCCTAGTTTAGTTTTCAAAATCTATGGTGTGCTGTTTAGAGTCAGACCCACACAGAAAATAAACCACTTTGCAATCTTCCCAGTCCTTTCCAGTTCCTCGGGGTTGGTTCCCTTTTGTGGTCCCCTGGCCAGAAAGGTACGGCTTTATTTCCCCCATTTTGCCACATTCTCCTGTGACTGGACCCATATCTAGAGCCAAGCGGTGGAAGGGGTGGAGAGAAAGAGAGAGAGAGAGAGAGAGATTAAAGCTCACTCTCTTGGGAATCACAGCCCCTTTGATCAAAGGTGGAGATTTTCCTTGCTCAGAATTTAGGCTCCCAAAGGCCCCCTGCTGCTGCCACCATCAACTCAAAATCGCCTAGGGTGAGAAAAGAAAGACCAGAAAAAAAGACAAAAAGGAAAAAATGGTATCTTCCCATCTTCCCATATCTCTCTCCATGTTTAGAGTGCCCTTTCCCATTCTGCTAGTTTCTGGAGCTCTCCATTCATGCTACGTGCATTTCCAGATTTCAGACTGTGTTGAATCTAGACTTGGGGATACTTGAGGTTTGGGAAAAGGAGGAAATTCACTACTGGTCCAGTAACACTTCGAATGCTGGCATTCTTCCCCAATGCACCCATTATGATTTACTTTTTCTCTGCGGGTTTTATATCTACATTCAGTGGGAGAGACAGAGTGGAGTGTGCTGATTCCATCTCATCTGGAACATTTCATTTTGTAGGATGTCCTCAAAGCAGGGATGCATGATGACTGTGATAGGTCCTAGGCACTTTTGCATTTGTGGGCTCCTTCCTCTATAGAAGAAAAATAAAATACATTTTATACTGCTTTGGTACAAAGATGACTACAATCCAGGCTATATTTATTACATTAACATTCATTTCTTCTGATTTCAAAATAAATTAACACTAAAATATTTCTGGGGCGCCTGGGCAGCTAAGTCGTTAAGCATCTGCCCTCAGCTCAGGTCATGATCCCAGGGTCCTGGGATCAAGCCCCGCATCAGGCTCCCTGCTCAGCAGAGACCCTGCTTCTCCCTCCTCTACTCCCCCTGCTTGTGCTCCCTCTCTCGCTGTCTCTGTCAATTAAATAACTAAATTTAAAACATTTTTTAAAAAAAGACTAAAATATTTTTGTGGGTCTCTAAAAATATCATGGCTAAATTGGCAGTGTCTCAATATGGGTCTGTTCAATGTTTCCTCGAGACTAGACCCAGGACGTGTCAGAGTACTGGTGAGGTGATACTGTGTTATTCTCAGCATATCAAGATGATTTGATCATCATGGGAACTTCAGTTGGTCATAGGAACCTTGGTTCCATTGTCAAATTGCTGTCTGCTACGCTTTTCCTCCAGAAAGTTAGCATTTTCTCCTTTGTGCTGGATAAGTATTTGGTGGGTAGATACCTGAGGTTTTGCCAATTCTCCAGTTGTCTCTATTTGCCTAATAAACCACCTTCAAATTTAGTGCCTTTACAAAAACCATTTTATTGTGCTTCTGGATTCTGTGGATCGGAAATTCAGACAAGGCATAGTAGGTCAGCCTTGTGTCTGCTCCTCCATGATCTGGGGCCTCAGCAGAAATTACTTAAACTGCCGGAAGTGTCTTAAATGGCTGGTGGCTGGAGGATCCACTTCCAAGATGGCACCTGGGCTGGGGTGGCTCACAGACCAGCTCAGTGGGGATTCTTGTCACCAACATGTGGTTTCTCCCCGTGACTTGGTCTTTTTACAGCATAAGCAGGGAGTTCTGAAAGTTCACAAGAACACCAGAAAGAATGTTCCAGGAGATGAGGGCAGAAGTTGCAGGGTGCTCTTCGTCTGGCCTTAGAATTCAGGGTCACTCCTGCCATGTTCTTTGGGTTAGCAGTGACTCTCTGTGCTCTGACCAGAGTCAAAGAGAGGGCCACTATTCACCTCCTGAAAAGGGTGTGCTGGAAGAGCATGTGGGGTGGGGAGATTTTGTTGAAACCAATTTTGTTTTTGAAAAATACACTCTGTATTTTGCAGTATTCTGCTCCTCGTCGTCAAACCTTCACCTACCAGCCTTAGAGCATCCATGAATTCTCCAGCCTCAATCAATCCACCACTATGATGGTTTCTTGATTTCCGTCACCCCCTCTACTTTTACTGGTTGGCTTTGTACTGTAAGGAAGAGCTTTCCCTTCTCCTCAGTCAATATGACTCATGGATTCTTAGGTTATTCGGTGGGTTGTAGTCAGTTATCATTTTTATTTCGATGCTCTAATTGTCCCTGACATGGTCGGTGGGAGCTCCTTTATTTCCTTTTAGCATGTCACTATTATTCTGTTATTTTTATTTATTTATTTTTTAAGTAGGCTCCATACCTAGCATGGAGTCCAGTATGGGATTTGAACTCACAACCCTGAGATCAAGACCTGAGCGGAGATCAAGACCTGAGCTGAGAGTTGGGGGGTGCCTGGGTGGCTCGGTCCTTCTGCATCTGCCTTTAGCTTGGGTGGTGATCCCAGGGTCCTGGGATTGAGCCCCACATTGAGCTCCCTGCTCAGCGGGAGCTCTCCCGCTTCCCGGCTTGTGCTGTCTCTCTCTTTCTCTCTCTCTCTCTCTCTCTCTGACAAATGAATAAATCAAATCTTAAAAAAAAGAAAAAGGTTGGGTGCTTAACAGGCTAAGCCACCCAATGCTCCATCCCTATAATTCTTTAAATGGTTTCTTACCTTTGAGGTGCCTCACTGACATTGGAATCAGCCCTTTCTTCAAGAAGACCTAATTCCTTTTGGTGAAGGATGATGTTTAGAAATGAGGGTCTGGGTGCCTGATTTGCTTGTTGCTAATGGGATGGCAAGGCTGCTAGGCCCTCTCAGTGGGCTGTGCTGGGGAAAAGGGCACACACACAAACATATGTGTATGTATACACACACACCTATACAAACACACATATACATATACATACATACACATATACAAATATATTTGTATAATATAATGTAATATATAATATAATACATGCGGTTATGTAATTATACAATATGTTATATGTGTATATGTACACATACATACGATGCCTACACACACCTACAGTTCACTCTGACAGCTCCAATTCCTCAGGCCTGCCCCCCTTCCACATTTGTAATTCTCCTCCAACAGTGAGAAAAGCCTGGCTCCCTTTATCCTCAATACATTTGCTCAGTCCCCTGTGTGTAACTGATTTTCCAACCATTCCAGCTGCCTCCTTGGCTTCCAGCCACGTTGCCATCTCCAAGGGAAAGGAAGGCAGAGGGAGGGAGGAGAGGGAGTGGAGGAGGTTGCAAGCACTTTGCAAACTGGCCCTCCTACTTCCCCTGCTTTAGTCCATGCTAACCCCCGCCCCCCTGGCTTCTCTGTGGCTAGGAGCCCTCTGTTCTCCCTGCCTCACCCTCCTCTTCAGCCTCTTCACTTCTTCTGGTTCCCGAGAGAGCATCTTTCTTTCCATTTTATGATTAAAAAAAAAAAAAAAGGGCAGAGAGACAGTAAGAGAGGGAACACAAGCAGGGGGAGTGGGAGAGGGAGAAACAGGCTTCCCGCCGAGCAGGGAGCCGGATGCGGGTCTCCATCTCGGGGCCCCGGCACCATCATGTAAGCCAAAGGCAGACGCTCAAGGACTGAGCCACCCAGGCGCCCCACGATTTTTTTTTTTAATTACAAAAACATTTCATGCTCATCTTTAAGAATTCAAATAATGCAACGCAGTAAAGTAAAGCCTGAAAGTGTAAGCCCTGCCCCCCAGCTCCAAGAGATAACCAGACTTCTTTCCGCTTCCAAGAGCACACTCATGGATATTTATATAATTTTAAATATTCATAAGATAGTTTGATATATTTTCATTGCTTGTTTTCTGGGTCTGAGCATAACACATCTGCCACAATCATTTAAACAGACACATTGGAATCCATTAAAAGAATGTACAGTAATTTATCCTTTGACCTACTGACTGTATTTAAGGGTAACTTTCACTGGTGCCGGGCGCCCTTCATAACCACTGTTTCCCTCGGAACCCTGTTCAGCATCGGCAGGCGGGGTTTCAGCCCGGATTTGCTCAGGGGAGGCGGGCAGGGATTCGGAAGGGGAAGGAGAGTGAGTTTTGGGTGCTTTAACTACCTCACTTCTCAGCCGGGCTGCACCTGGCCGGCCACGACCTCACAGCTCCTGCAGGGGGCGCTCTCCACCCAGAGCCTCCTCGCTTCCCTCCAGGCTCGGGGCGGGGTTTCGGGCGGGGGGTGGGGGGAGAGACAGCTCCTGCTCTCGCTCGCTCCCCCCACTGACCAGTCCTTTGTAGTTTCCCTCCACCTTTCCCACACTTGAGTAAATAGTCCCTTTATCAGACTCAGATTAGCCTATTTGCATGTGCAGGACGGTTGCCCATGGGGCCGGCACAGCATGGTCTCTGGAACCGTTTGCCAAGCGCTCACACACACCACCTCCAGCAGTTCCGCCCACCACCGAGGCCTCGCTAAAATGCGAATGCAATTACTGCCCCGCCCCCACCCCGAGAGACAATCGAGGGCTTGTTACCGCTGAAGAATAGAGAACAAACCCTGGGGTGCAGCCCTGGAGGCCCCTGGTTCGCCCCGACGTCTGCACATACCACACCCTTGCTCCAGCCACACAGCGGGAACAGCCCCCCCCCCCCGCGCTTCACCCCCTGACTCTGTATTAACCTTTGCTGAATCTGTATTAACCTTCTAAAGGAACCAACCGGTCAGCTGGGGAGACGGGAGGTTTCAGTAAAGCCTGCTGGAGACTAAGTGCCAGCACACACAGAATTCTAACAGATTTATTCTATTCTGACTCAGCCACATGGACAGCCACGCAGCGCGGGATCTGTCTCTAACACACGCAGGTGCGCACACGCGGACACACACACACACACCCCACCACCACCACCACCACCATCACCACCCCCACAGCTATCTGGGAGTCCCTACCACAGCAGGTGATGACCAGAAGTGGGGAAGTTCAGTTCCGACTCTCTGGGAGAAGGTTGCCTGGGTTCTGCTGCATATTGGCCATGACCTTGTGTTGGCTGCCTTCCTGCTGCCCCCAGCCTCTCCCCAGAGATCACAAAGACCTTCAGGGCCGCAGTTAGGACTGAATGAGGTCTGTAGGGCCTCTCACGCCCACCCGGGCACGCTCAGAAGTGCTGACTCTCTCCCGACCTCCTCCAAGGGCTCACTCAGCTTCCCTTCTGCTCTCCTGGCCCAGGGGTCATCTCTCCGCCCAGACCACAGTCCAACCACCACGGTAACCTTGGCTGCGGGCCCACTGAATGTTGCTGACCGTCAGGCCCTGTGGCCACCTTAGAGCTCCTTCCACAGCTCTACTGCTGGAACCTCCCTCCCTGGGAGGCCTTCCCTATCAGCTTTCTGGATGCACCCAAGCACACTGGCCCTGCCCGGGTGGGGTGGGGGGCACCCAAAGTCTGGCCTGAGCTTTTGTACTTTTTTTTTTTTTTTAAGATTTTATTTATTTGGGGCACCTGGGTGGCTCAGTGGGTTGAGCTGCTGCCTTCAGCTCGGGTCATGATCTCAGGGTCCTGGAATCGAGTCCCGCATCCGGCTCTCTGCTCAGCGGGAAGCCTGCTTCCCTCCCTCTCTCTCTTTGCCTGCCTCTCTGCCTACTTGTGATCTCTCTCTGTCAAATAAATGAATAAATAAATCTTAAAAAAAAGATTTTATTTATTTATTTGACAGAGAGAAAGGGAGAACGCACAAGCAGGGGGAGCAACAGGCAGAGGGAGAAGTAGACTCCCGTTGAGTAGGGAGCCCTACTGGTTCTCAATGGCAGGACCCCGGGATGAACTGAGCAGGGGGCAGACACTTAACTAACTGAGCCACCCAGGCACCCCAGGGCCTTTTTACTTTTTATCAAGGTGTGCACCCAGGAGAAGGGGCCTCTGTCCCCAGATTCTGCACTCTTAAGTCTGAGCAGACTCAGCAAGCAAGCACTTGGGAAGGAATAAACTGTTTGGGTGTCCTGAAATAACATTAAAGCTTTTTTCTCCCCCTTCTGATCTTAAGAGTAAAACGTACTTACCAAATTTTTGGAAAATACAAAAATAGTAATGCAAAACCAAAACAGACATCCTATCACCCAGAGGTAATTCCAATTCCAGTTGTGGGCATTCTTTTAGGCCTTTCTTCCTTTCTTTCTTTTTAAAATTTTATTTATTCATTTAACAAAGAGAGAGAGAGAAGGAGAGCACAAGGCGAGTGGGAGGCATAGGAAGCAGGAGAAGCAGAGGCGTGGGATCAAGGCCTGAGCTGAAGGCAGATGCTTAACCAACTGAGCTACCTAGGGCCCCTTCCTTTGGGAGGTAAGCTCTACACCTTACGTGGGGCTTGAACTCAACTCACAACCCCAAGACAAGAGTGACATGTTCTACTGACTGAGCCAGCCAGGGGCCCCTCCTTTGAGCCTTTTCTACATGTGTACAGGATATGTACATTTTTTTGTATATTGGTACATTTACATATATAATTAGCCCATGCTTTCATATGCTTTTGCTTTTGTCATTTAATATCGTTTTTCTTGAGTTTTTCTCCTAATTTATATATATATATATTTTAAAGATTTTATTTATTCATTTGACAGACAGAGATCACAAGTAGGCAGAGAGGCAGGCAGAGAGAGAGGAAGAAGCAGGTCCCCAGCTGAGCAGAGACTCGGACGTGGGGCTCGATCCCAGGACCCTGGGATCATGACCCAAGCTGAGCCACCACTGAGCCACTCAGGCGCCCCTCCTAATTTTTATATTTTTCTGATTATTTAAATTTCCCATTTTCTTATGTAAGCCTTCTAAAATTTGGGAACAGCATTTCAAAGGCTGAGTAAGAGTCCGCCCTAGGAGCAACTCCAGCTGGTGGAGATCTAGGCTGTGTTCCATCACTGGCTACAGTAACAGCCCCGGTAATTATGTTACTCATTGTCCTTGCCTCCTGTGATATACAGCTATGCACTCAGACATCAGAGTGTTTGCCTCTTGTCCTAGTTCAGTCACTAATGGGGCCCTCGCTTGCTCTCACAAGGTGTCACCTTGTGGAGACTAGATTACACGGCCCTCCCTGAGAGGACTCAGAGGCACCACAGGGTCAGGGGAAGTGGATGGAGGTGGTCCCTGGGTTCTCCTGTGGGGCACCTGGGTGGAGGCTGCGGATGCCAATCCCTGAAATGAGGTGGAGCTTGAGGGGAGTGTGATGCGTTTGGGATATGTTGAGTCAGAAGTGTCCAGGAGACTTTCCAGAGCATTCTCTAGGAGCAGCTGGAGACCAATTTCTCGCCCACCAGCGGTCGCTCAGTGTGGGTGGGGGTGTACTTTGCTTTCCAGGGATTGCTCAGCTGCTCAGTGGAAGGAAGAAGCCATCCCAAGCACTTCACCAACAACACCTGTGTTAGGGCACCTGTGAGTGGGGGAGAAGGAGGAGACGGCCCCTGAAGTTTCCAGCAATTTATCTTGACCTTCCCCTAAGCTTATCACACACAGGTCTCAGAGGGTCAACACTGAAATACAGCTCTAGCTTGGCTGGCTTTACTTTCCAACTTGGAACCTATGCCCACTCAGTGGCCCACCAGTGGGGAATCAACGGTGGCCCATTCCCCTCGCTGACAGAGGAAAGATCTGATGCCCAGAGAGAAGAGCGACCCCTCAAGGTCTTGTCTGGGGGATGCATCCTAGAATTCCAGAGGCAGAGTAAAAAGAGTAACCACCACTCCACCTCTAAATTATTCCTCGCTGCAACCCTCGGAGGGGGCTGTCATCTCCACCACCACCCCTCCATTTACAAATGAGAAAGCAGGGGCTCAGAGAGGTGATGTCCCCTGATGTCCCCTGGCTGCAGAAATTTGGCAGAGGTGGCCTTTGAACCAGGTCTCTGCCTTCTGCCCCTCGGCCTGCCGCCCTACCTGCTTCCAGGGGAAACAACCCCACCAGTCTGCCTTTGCTGTTGCTGACACTTAGAGACAGACCTGGTGAATTATGGCCTTCATTCTGTAGATGTGACATTCAGCAGCACCATCCCGGGGCTGGGTCTTAAGCTGAAGACACAAGGATGAAGAGAACATGGTTCCTGCCCTAAGAGGTTTGAATCTAAGGGCAGAACTGCAAAGCAGCCTGTCTCTAGGCTCAAATGAGAAAAATAAGTCCCCAGGAGGGGAGTGACCTGCCTAAACCCACACGGTCATTTAGGGGCAAGAGCCGAATAAGGCAACAACCCTGTCCCCTGTTCCTTAAAAAGAGAGTCACCCAACAGTCAATACACGTGTAAGTTGCCCGCCCTCTTGGGTAACCAAGGAAACGCAATCTGAAACCACAAGGAGATGCTGTTTCACATTCCACTGACAAGAATGAAAAAGTCTGATGGAACCGAACAGTCCCGTGGGCCCACACATGGCTTAATGTTCTGCTGCTGCTGCATTGAAATTCCTAATAATTTATCAAGGGGTACACGTTTGCTTTGAGCCCAGCCCTGCAAGTTCGGCAGCCAGTCCTGCCCGGTGATTTCACTCCCGGGTATGGGCCCTAGAGAAACTCTCGCATGCAGGTACTAGGAGACCCATCAAGGATGTTCAGAGCAGCTCTGTTTCTGCAAAAGGCCGGAGACCCACACAGTACGGACGAATGGGAGAACAGTATGCTGAGTGCCAAAAATGAGAAGCACACATACAGCAGAGTCCCATTTTCATACAAAAGACAAGAAAAAAGAACATGTCGTGGTGGGTGCCTGGCTGTCTCTGTCAGCAGCATGTGGGACTCTTGAGCTCAGGGTTGTGAGTTTGAGCCCCATGTTGGGTGTAGAGATTACTTCAAAATAAAATCTTGGGGTGCCTGGGTGGCGTGGTCGGTTAGGTGGCCGACTCAGGTAGGGGTCTCAGGATTGTAAGATCAGGTCCTGCATGAGGCTCCACGCTCAGCAGGAAGTCTGCCTGAGATTCTCTCCCTCTGCTGCTTCCCCTGCTTATGTGCTCTCTCTCTCTCAAATAAGTAGATGAATCTTTAAAAAAAAGGTAAAACCTTGGGGCACCTGGGTGGCTCAGTGGGTTAAAACCTCTGCCTTCGGCTCAGGTCATGATCTCAGGGTCCTGGGATCGAGCCCCGCATCGGGCTCTCTGCTCAGCAGGGAGCCTGCTTCCCCCTCTCTCTCTACCTGTCTCTCTGCCTACTTGTGATCTCTGTCAAATAAATAAAATCTTAAAAAAAAATAATAAAAAAAACCAAAATCTTAAAAAAAAATCTTTATATAAAGATGATGCAGAGAGGTAGGCCCTCAAAGGCACACATGGAGCTTTGATACTGTTGGCCAGACCCTGTTGAGTTTGGTGGGGGCTGTAATTATTCTGTGTTGTATCGAGGACATTGATTCTCGAGCTGTTTGCTTACCTTGGTTATTCTGCTCTCCACCTGAAATCAAATCTTGTTCTTCCTCTTCTCTTTTCTTCCAAGTTTTGTTATGCCAACCTATTACTTCTATAATTTCAGGAAGGGGGAGAAAAAGAGGGAGGAGGAGGGCCACGAGGAGGAGGGGCGGTGGTTTCCCACAGCACGGCCATAATGACCGAGGGCCTGCCTGCAATGGGCAGCGGGGCGCTGAGGCCCCCCTGTGCTGTGGCCAGAGCTGGCACCTGCCCTGGCCCCTCTACCGGGTCAGAGAAATCCCAGGGCCGCTCTGAGGAGGTTGTGCCATGGCTTGGCCTTGGGCACGCAGATGTCTGGGGCTCCACTGGCCCGGGTCCCCAGAAGCAGATCCCAGATGAAATGCGGCTTTGTGTGCGGACCTCATGGAGACCCTGTCCTTGACTGGTTCAGAACCTTGTTCTGCCCCAGGCCAGTCTGACCAGGATGGGAGCGCCACACATGACCAGAAGGAGGTAGCTAGGTGTTCTGGGACCCTCTGAGGGGAACTCTGGGGGCAACATGGTCATCAGCTCTCCCAGCTGGCTTCGTCTTCCTGGCTCTGCTCACTGTTGGGCTTGCTTCCCCAGGCTGAGTGCACCCCCCTGCCCCCTCTCCCCCCAGGGCATAAGACCCAGTTCTGACCATCCTGCTCTCACCCTTCTTGGAGGCAGACAGTTCTCTGTGCCAGACTTGGCCTCTGGGTACAGGTTTGTCTCCCTGCTGGCAGACAGCCTGGCTGATATCCCCAGCCCCCAGCTGCCATCAGGATGGACTGCTTTGGCAGGTGAGGGACACCCTCCTGCCCCAGAAGCCACTTGGTCCCTGCCTGGTGCCTGCTCCCTCATGCCTCCCTCCCCGCTCTCTCCCCAATGGCCCCAGAGAGGATGCTCTCCTGGGGCTCAGAGCTCAGTGACAGTGGGTTGGGGGGAATGTGGAGCCACCATCTGGCTCTAGCAATGACAGTCAGACACATGAGGCAATTCGTTTGTGAACTATCAAGACAGCATATACTTAAGAACGAGGTTCTGCTGGGCAGATTCTGCAGGGAGCTTCCAAGGAGGCGGAGGGGATCGGGCAGGGGGAAGACAGATGGGTGAGTAGGCGGGGCTGGGGGGTGGTGCTCAGGGCCTGGTTGGGAGCCCCAGCCCCCTCTTGGTGACAAGATGGAGACAGATAAAGCTGCCTCCCTTGCAATGAGGCCTGGAGCGGGAGGGGCATGGAAAGCTCTCAGGGTGAATTGGGAAGGGACTAGAAGCTGCTCTGGCAAGGCCCAAATGTGGGCAAAGTCTTGGTATCCAGGGCAGGGCTTGGGGGGTGGGAGGAGGAAGGGACGCAGCCGTCTGGCTAGCTGACCCCAACTAAGCCCAAAACACAAATGGAAGGGCCTCCCTTCCATTCTGGGAAGTCCAGGCAGCATTTTGGGCCCTTGGCTCAGCAGCATCTGCATGGAGGCATTCTGGATGTTGTCCTGTTTCCTGGCGTCTGAGTTCATCCGGGAGCTCTGTCCCTCCTGAGTCTTTTGCTGGGAGGGTCCCCATCCTCAGTGGTTCTGGGCCACTCCAGGCTCCCGTGGGCACCCCTGTTTTGTGAGGTGCCCCCTCTCCCAGGGGCCTCACCCCTCTCCTGTCAGCCTCTGCACAGGCCCACAGTGGCCATGCCCTCGTGCTGCTGGTACAGGGTGGGCTTGGAGCCCAGGGAAGAGAACCAGGCCGGACTATTAATGTTCCAAATTAGTGTGCTGCCTTTGTGGGGAGCTTGCCAGATGGTCCCCGGCCCCCCACTCCACGCCCTAGCACCTTCTAAACACGCCCTGGACACTCAGGGGCACCAGGGGCTCAGAGGTGAGAGAAGGCAGGACTCAGGCAACAGGGTTTCAGAACTCATGGTTTATTGACACTTGAGCACAGTGACCCCTGGAAGGAAACTGAGTTTCTGGGCCCTTCAGCCCGGGACTCGTCCCTACAGAGGGAACAGCCATCCCGTCTTGGGACAAGACGCCCCTCGCAGAAAACACCTCTCCCAGGAGCCCTGCTGAGACGTGCACAGATAAACCCTTGGCAAGGCTGGCATGGCGCATGAATGGCAAAGCTCGGCGCATTTGGCAAAGCTGTGGAGCCTCGGCAGAAAGTGCTAGTCTCCTGGGGCTGCCTCCTGGGGGCGACCGGCAGGATCCCAACCCGAACCAGCTTACTCTGCACAGGCTCGGCAGGTTCCGTTAAGCCCTTGTCAGGGCTAGGCCTGGGAACCGGCGTGGCTGTACCCCTGGCCCCAGGACTGTACTCCACCGGTGCGGGGAACCCGGAACTCCGAGCCGTTAGGGCATGGGAACAGGCGAGGGCCGACTGCTGGCTGGGGAGGGTAGGGAGAGAGTGGGCTGTGGCCAGAGGCTGGCTCAGGACCTCAGAGAGCCTGCATGTCTCTAGTGGGGCCTGTCCCCTCCACTGCCCCCTTCAAGCACATCTCCTTCCTTGGCCCGGGTGCCGAGGACAAGCGAGGTCAGGGAGAGCCTGGCTGTGCCAAGCCCAGCTCCATGTCCTTCCACCTCACAGCTATGGGGGGAGGGAGCTGGGCCCAGTCTGCTTCTCCCACCCCTGCTGGCTCAGAATCTGCTCTACCTGTAAAAGCAGAGCTCTCTAGTAGGGCTCTCTCGAGCTTTTGTGTTCCAGATTGGGTGCAAGCATCAGCAGCTCCATTCCCTTCCAGCCCACTTAACTGTAAGAATAGACCCTAATAATACTTCATCACTCCTTCCCGCTGGCAGCGGGGGAGGGCTCCCCTGGAACTGGCAGCAGCTCCCCAGGACAGCCCTGGACCTTCCAGAATCACAGCTTCCATGCAACCCTGGGCCCTAGACAGGAGAAACTGAGGCCCAGGAGGGCTCCGTGACTTGCTTAGCTCAGACAATGAGTTAGTGGCAAAGCTAGGATTTGAGATGGAAATTGAGGCTTCCAGACCTGGGGTCCTGGCTAGTCCTGTTGGGACTGTGGCCCGAAGAGGAGGGGGGCCAGGGTTTTCAGAGGCTGAAGATGCCCATGGCTCCCAGTCCAGTTCTGGTCAAGAGGGAAGAGATCTATGCCTAGGTGCTGGCCCAGAGCTGGCATCTGTGCAGGAGGAACGAGGGCTCCCTCAGCCCCAAGGCAAGGATGAGCAGCCCCAGACAGAAGAAGCCTCTGCCAGAGGGGTGTGGTCACTGCAACAAGCCTGAGGCCGGGGCACAAATCAGACTGGCACACAGTGAGATCTGGGCTACACGGGTGAAGCCCTGCTCTTGGTGGCAATCATGGAATCAGACACCGGCAAAGAATGGAGAACAACGGAAGTCCACGCTTCCCCCCTCTGCTGAGATCATGCCTGGGGGCAGCCGGCAGTGAAGGACAGGGCCACATGCTGTTGCCAGCCCTGTGCTGGGAAGGGCCAAACAGGGGGCTTTGGACCCCCAGAAAACAGCGGGGCCTTCAGATTCAGTGAGGGCAGTACTAGGTCATTGTTGGCTCCCATCAAACCGTCTCTGAATTGCAGAGATTGTGTTTAAGATGCCTTCTATCAGGAGCCTTGGGGGGCATGGCATTGATCGCGTCATCTGGGCTCCTTCATCCCTGCTGCGGGAGTGTTGGATAGACGCTGAGCCTGTGGGGGGCCTCTCCCACTGCCCCACCGCCTCTTCGGAAGGCGCCCCTCGGTACACTAGGTTCAGGGTCCTCCCTGCACTCTCCTGGCCAGCCACTGCCTTTCCCAGAACTGGAGGCCTGGGTCCTCCCACCAGAGAGCCCTCTCTCTGGGCCCCTGACCTCTGCCTGGACTCTACACACAGCCTTGTCACTCCCCACTGGACACCCACACCACAGCCGCCTCACTGGAGTCACCCAAGTTTCGCAGCTCCTGAGCCCCGCCTGCCCAGAGCATGCTAGGGAATGTAGAGCTCTCCCCAAGGTGGTCAGGCTGTGGGCAGAGCAAGGGGGCAGAGGATGTCTGCCATGGCCGGTGGGAAACAGGAGAAGGGGTTTTGGGGGCTATTGGGCAGCTGTGTAGGATGGGTTCCGAACAGAGCCCAAGCCCCCCGGGGCTGCCTCTGGACTTGCTGGGGCCTCTAAGCGGTACTTCCCAATGAAACACATTTGATTACCAACACAAGACATTGTAGGGTATTCCATTCAAACGAGGGAGGCTGGCGGGGCCACGGTCACCCTGATCGCCCAGAGCCCCGCGGTCTGGCCCAGTCGCATAGCATAGCCTATGCTCTTCAGGGCTGCTCTGCTGTCAGCAGCGAATGGAATCACAAGAGGCGGAAAGAACACGTCCGGGAAGAATTCTAGCCCAGATCATGCCACTGTAACAAAATAAATCCTGCTTTTGTAAAAACGGAAACATGCCTATTAGAATCCATCCCAGGCCTGGCGGTCCTAGCCTTTACCTAAAGCTGTTTAAGGCACTTGAATGGCTTATTAACGTCACCTGGAAAAGTTTTTGTTTCAATCCTGATTAAGGAAAAAAAAATCAGTAATACTGCAAAATAAGTTTCTTCAAAAAAAAAAAAATCAATACTTAAGTTTTCTAAGAATAAAATAAATGCTCAGCTCTGCTTAAGTTATATGACACAACAGGTCCACTTGGCACTGACAAAACAGACAAAAACCTGAAATACTGCTTCTGAGTTAAGACTTCCCTGGGTGGGGTGGGGGGGGGGGAGTGAAGACCACAAACAAAAGACCCACGTGTCATCATTCTGACCTTCCCTTCCCTTGGTGTGTGCAGGGCTGGGAGGGGACCAGGGAGGCTGGGGGACCGCAAGTGCCCACCGCAGACCAGATCCCTGGTGCTCCCTCCTTCCCGGCGGGGCTGCGCTCCCCACTCTGGGAAGCTGGCTGGCAGGCCAGGAGCAGCCAGGCGCATCTGGAAAGAGGAGTCCTCCCAGTTGTGGCCAGGGAGGAGCCAATGAGAAACCTGCGCCGTTCACCAGGGACACACTTGGAGGTGGCCAGTGCCCTGGGTCCACCCGGGGTCTCACGTGCAGCGCCCTGCTGCCCCAGGCGCCTGCCTGGCATCTTTGGTCTGGCTGCGGCTCACGCCTGTGGCCTCTGGTCCTGCCCCCACCCAATGGGGCCGGGATAAGAGCTGCCCCATTTCCCAGGTCCTCTTCTCTTTGGTGAGGTCTCTTCCCTAGGCCTCCTTCAGAGATCCGGGCCATCCCACTGCCTGTGCGAGCAGGACATAAATAACCCATCCACACCCCCCAGCACAGTCCCACAGCCTCCAGGACGGACTGATTACAAGCAGCACGGGGGACTCGAGGCCCTGGGAAAGCACTGTGAGGGGGCACCTGCCCGCCCATCGCCACTGGTCAGGTCCTAAGGCATCTGAGGGGAAGGGCATGGGATGGGGCGGGGGGTGGGGCCCGATGGCCTGAAGCTCCTAGCTTCTCTGCGGAGTGCTGGTCTCTGGCTCTGAGAGCCCAGAGGGCACATCCCCTGCCCCCTGGGCCCCACCCTTCAGTAGGTCTCGGGGGTCCCTGAGGAAGACCACCATGACTGTGATGTTGTCATGGGAGCCCCGCTCCCGGGCTGCGGCCACCAGCTCCTCAGCCACCTGCAGCCCGCCGCCCTGCTGCCTGACCAGGTGGCTCTGGACGAGGCCGGTGACCTCCTGGTGGGGGACGACATCGAAGAAGCCATCACAGGCCAGTAGCAGGTAGTCCTCGGAGCCGGTCAGCTCCCGAGAGGCCGAGTCCGCCTCCCCTGACACATAGGGCTTCTGGAAGACATCCCCTGGGCACGGGAGAGAAGGGCCTCACGTCAGAGGGCCATCCTGCCAGGCCCCGGCCATCCTCCTCTGACACCCGTGCTCACTGGTGAAATTTGACACTCACGCGGTGCTAAAGGCTATGAAGAAAACAAGAGGGCGACGTGGCAGACTTATCCTGGTGTCCCAGTGGGCAGAGTCACAGCCCAGCCGGGCCAGAGGTCAACTTGACCAAAAGCCTCTTCCCTTCCAGTGGAGCCGGGCCCAGAGTCGGAGAGGGGGGGTGGCTGAGGGAGAAGACCTCACCTTTCCTTCCTTATACTCAGGTCTGTAGCTTCCCTTCCCCTCAGGACCCTCTCCCTGGGACCCCACATCCAATCCTCCAGCAAGTTCTCTTGGCTTTACTTTCGAAGTGCTACTGGAAGCCACGGCCTCCTCCTTACACCTTGCCCAGGCCCACGGGTCCCCTCCTTCCACGCCTGCCCCCCGAGGGCACACCAGCCCCCGCCACTTTCTGCCATTAAACTGCCTGGGGTGTCCTGCTCTGTGGAAGGAGCCTCTGCTTGGAGAGGCCCACCCGGCCACCTCCCCACTGTGGTGTGTCCAGATGCTCAATGGCAGAAGCAGCAGGGAGAAGGGCTCTAAGCCGGCACGTGCCAGGTGGCCAGGAGGGACAGGTGTCACATTATGGGGCTCAGGAGGAACAGAGCGGCATCTAAGTACCCAAGGGGAAGGGTGTGGGGTGTGGCGGCCAAGCCCTAGTCTGAGGCCCAGTAGCAGCAGGATGCTGACAAAACAGGATTGTGGAAGAGGATTCTCCCTTTATTTTTTTTAAATATTTTTTAGGATGTAGAAAAGAATCAGCATGAATGGGGAGAGGACAACCGATAATCCTCTTTGATGGAATATTTGAAAACGACCTTCCAGCATATACAGTAGCTATCCAAGGGTTTCCTAGTAGATTTTTCTGGGAAAATGTTTTAACAAGAAGATAATCGCATACCACTTAAACTGGGATTACTTGTGTGAGATGGAAGACCTTGAGGTGTTTGCTCATGTACTAAATTCGCCAGAGGTCTCTCACAGTCTGATTCCACAGCCCCACAGACCACATGTGCTGTATTTCTCAGCAGAGGATGCTGCTGTCCCTGACAGCTGGGTGACCCTCAGGCTGCAGACAAAAGGCCTTGGTCTCCCACCCTCCTGCCTCCTTACCGATGGCTCTGGACACAGCCAGGGTCCCGTTGACTCTCCAGCAGTCCATGTGAGACACGAAGCCACCCAATGCCTCGATGCGCTCCTTCTCGTCCTGTGGGGGACAGCCAGAGTGGGCACTGGGGCAGGGTCCCTGGCGAGGCTGCATCAGCCAAGATGCACTGGTTCCTGAGACAGTGCTGGGAGCCGTGGCCCGGGAATGATGCCCAGAGGAGGCATTAGGAGAATGGTGATGGGTCACGAAGAACCTGCACGTCCTCCTCCAGCTACAGCAAGGGCCACCTCAGCCACAGTGCAGCCATGGCCACAGATCCTTGCTGTCTCACGTTTCACTCTGAGATACTGTCTCCTCCTTGCTAGCCACTGGGGCGACAGCAAGTCTGTGCTATGTGTGGCCACCCGGCAGGCCTGGATGAAACCTGAACTAGGCCCTGTCCTTTCTCAAAGTCCCTCTGCCTCTACGCCCCCACCCCCCGCCCCCGAAATGAAAGCAGTACTACCATGCTAGACACTGGGGTACCAGCTTCCTCAGCTGGGAGCTTCCCATGCCCCATGGGACAGTGTCTACTGGACAGCCCAGTCCTCTCTCTCTGGGACCACAGAAGTGGGCCCTTCCTCTGGGTCTCTGTGCAGATACAGACCTACTGCAGGGCCGGAGGGAGGGGGAACACAATAGCAAAGGCTGGGCCTCCCATGTGATTCCCTGCAGATGAGGGCAGCAGTGGGACCTGGAAGGTTTGCAGGAGTCCTGACCTGCCTGCACGGCTCCCTCTGGGCCTGAGAACCCGCTGTGGTGTGAGCAGTGCCAGAAAAAGGCAAAAAGGAGCATGAACACAGGCAGGGAAGGAGGAGGAAGGAATAAGCAGGTGGAGGGGGAAGAGAGACTCAGAAGGGTCTGGGGAGAGGCAGGTGGATATGCAGGCTGGCTGGGGGGCTGTGCTCTTTGCCACGGTGCCACACAGTGGGGCTTAGGGGGCCTCAGGAAATGCTGCCTGGAAAAGTCCCCGCTGGGCCGCAGAGGTGGTGTAGCCTGACAGTGAGCTTGCGGGGATGCAGGCAGGCAGGAACCCAGAGGCTCGCATCTAGTCCTGACTTAGACCACATTTCACCTGACTGCCTGTCTCGGGGTAGGATGGTCCAATGGGGAGCAGACACCAAATGCCCCAGAGCTGTGGTGACGGTGGAGGGACATAGGATAGCTGCCATTTCTCAGCTGTGTGCTCTGGGCAAGTTACTAAACCTCTCTGAGCCTCAGTCCTCTCCTCCATATGATGAGAAGAGCATATGTAGGAGGGGAGGCCCAGGAATGCTGTCATTCCTGGCTGTTTTGGTGATCGCTGCCTGACACTCCCTGCAGTGCTTTCCAAATCTAGAAACCACAAAAGGACAGCTCTGTTCAGTTACATAAAAACCAAAGTGTCTACAAGGCAAAAAGCCCCTAAACATAGACAAAGCAGGGGGCTATTTGCAAATCACCCTGCAGACAAGGAGCTGACCTACAAACTGATAAGAACAACAGCACAGCCCAGGAG
This sequence comes from Martes martes, assembly GCF_963455335.1. Lineage (NCBI taxonomy): Eukaryota > Metazoa > Chordata > Mammalia > Carnivora > Mustelidae > Martes > Martes martes. The sequence goes on from NC_137901.1 coordinate 64,136,494, forward strand.
ACCCGTGAGCCAAGGACAAGAAGGAAGGGCTCTCCAGAAAGGCAATGTAAGTGACCTCCGGTGTTGGAGAAGATGCTCGGGCTCAGTCCGTTAAGACAAACACAAACCCAACAGTCGCTTTCCTTCCTCTCAGACTGGCAGGAGCCTGCGGTTCAGTGCGACTGTGGGCAAAGGGACTCCCGTGGACACACAGCCCGAGGGGAGCAGTGTGGCAACCATGCCAGGACCACCACTGAGAACATTCCAACCCCTCCATCCCACTTCTAAGAAGCTGCTCTGTTAACGTGCTGGACCCTGAGTCATGAAATATAGTACTGAATCATCTGCCGCTGTGTTGCTGTTAGCATGAAGACACTGAGGAAGCCTCCACGTCCACGGACAGGACTGGGGAGGACTGGAGCTCCGCGGAGCCCTACAGGAGGGTGGGGGCGCTTCCCATGCTGACGTGGAATGCCCTGGAACACGCATCCATGTGGGGAAACCAAGCGGGGACAGGACATACAGGCATTCCCCAGTAGCCAACTCCCTGCTTCCCTGTATAAGGAGGTAGACTGGACACCTGTGAGATGGGGGTCCATGGAGGAAGACCATCCTCATGTCCGGGTGAGGACCCCGAGGTTCAGACAGTTGAGCGACTTCAGGATCTTAGCACAGCCTCTACCCAACCAAGACCCAAGCCTGGTTCCTTCTGACCCCAGCTCAGCATTACCTCCTCTCTGGAACCCTCTCCCCCCATAGCCCAGGTGGCCGGCTGACCTCTTGCCATATGCATGAAGTGTAGGACCACAGCCTTTCCTGGGCTGCCTGCTGGGTAGAGAGAGGGCCCAGCTCTCCCCCACAGCTCCAGGCTCTGTGTCACTGTGGTGAGAAGGGCTTACTTGGGACTCTTGGCTGTGAACTTTCAGGGACCACCCCCAAACTCTGGTCACTCAAGTCACAAGAGCCCTCCCTCTGGGGAAACACCAGGAGTTCCCCTGGAAGGTGGTCCAGGGCCCCTCTTACTTCATTGACCATCTGCCGTCCTGTGCAGTGTAGTGTGATGGGGGCTTGGGACGTCCCAGGACCAGAGGGAGGGGGCCCTTACCTGTCGCTCAGGTCTGTGCGGCTCCATCAGCTTCACCACCTGTCCCTGCTGCACCAGGATGACCTGGGAGTCCCCGAGCCAGGCGATGTGCAGGGTCTTTCCTTCGATGAGAGCACACACCCCCGTGGTGCCGCTCTGGAGCCGCTGCCAGGAGAGAGGGGCGTGGTGGGCCGGGCGCCAGCTTGGAGGGCTCACACCCAGCCAGACAGACTGACTCCTGGAACAGTGCTCAGCCAGAAAGAAGGAACGGACTGCTGAAGCACACAAGGACACGAGGCGTCTCCGCTGCACGATGGAAGAGCAGAGCCTGTGTGGTCTCGTCTGCACACAACTCTAGAAAACAGGAGCTCTAGCATCTGTAATGTCTGAAAGCAGACGAGTGCTCTTCTGGGGAGCGTGTGGGCAGGAGGGTGGGGTAACGAAGGACAGAAGAAAACTCTTCAGGGGTGGTGGCTGGGTCTGTGACCGGGGGGAGGGTTACACAGCTGTAGACAAATGCCAAAACCTATCCAACTGCACACTTTACTTGTTACTGAACTGATGGTGTATGCTGTGCGCTGGCAATACGTGTAATCTGTCGTGTGGATTACATCTCCACAAAGCTACCTTAAAATAACAGCAACCTGATCTGAGAGCCTGCTTCAGAGAATCATTACCCTGGGAGGTGGCCCAGGGCGCCACAGGCCATGGGGGCTGAGGCCTGTCCCTTTTTCATGGGGCTGCCACTTAGGTCTAGATGCTCCATGGTTTTCTGGTAAGAGGCAAAGATTGCCTTTGCTGATTTCCACTGGGGTCTGTGCTTGGAGCGCCTGATGACAGCAAACCCTCTTGGGAGAGAAGACTCCCAAGTCTTCTGACGAGCCATGTCAACTGGGGCTGGTCCTTTAAGCTCTCTGGACCTCAGTTTCCCAATGTCTAAAATGGACGCCATTTTAGTAGCTCCCTGGCAGGGCTGCTGGGAGGGCCCCATGAGGTTCTATGGGTAAGGTCCAGTGGGTAGCAAGTCCACAGAGGAGGTGTTGGATGTGTTCTTTCAGAAACAAGGGCTGATCCCTACATGGCTACAGTTCCCAAGGGAAGAACACACACAGTGGGCACCAGCAGCCTGTCAAGACCCTGCCCAGGTGAGTGGGGACAGGGTGGGGGGGTGTTATGTGCATTTTTTTTTTAAAGATTTTATTTATTTATTTGACAAACAGAGATCACAAGTAGGCATAGCAGCAGGCAGAGAGAGAGGGGGAAGCAGACTCCCTGCTGAGCAGAGAGCCTGATGTAGGGCTCGATCCCAGGACTCTGAGATCATGAACTGAGCCGAAGGCAGAGGCTTAATTCACTGAGCCACCCAGGCGCCCTAGGGGGTTGTGTGTATTAATCATGGGTTTTATTTTGTATATCTTCTTTTAAAAAATTTTTTTTTAATTTTCCAAACTTTTAAGTAATTTCTACACACAACCTGGGACTCAAACTCACAACTCTGAGATCAAGTGTCCCCCGCACTTCTGACAGCCAGCCAGGCGCCCCTCTATTCTGATGTACTGACAAACTGGGGTACTTGCTAATCGTGGACAGAGTTCCTCTCCCAGGACGGGCTGGTCCTAGAGATAGCAAAGGTCCCCCTCCCTGAGCGCACAAACTTCATGCACGAGCCAGTTGGCCTGAACCCGTGTCCTCAGTCATATCCTGTCTCTCAGGCCAGGCCCTTTTTCCTGGCTTGGATGGCGGCAGGTGGCCCCGATTAGAGCCCAGAGCCCAAACGGGTTATTCAAACTATTCAACCCTCCACTTGCCTTGACCTGCTTTGCCTGCTTTGCCCAGGCCTCCATGTGAGGCCACTGGGAAGGATCTGCCACGGGGCGCTCCCTCCCCCTGCCTCCAGATCAACCCTGGGGTGGGGCCTCTCTGATGTGAACGGCTGCGGACTGCACACTGTGTGTGAGGCCCGTTCACTGGTTCTCACCTCTCGCTTGGCTTTCCTGAGAAACATCTTGTCGGTGCGCTGGAAGGCTTCTCTGAGGGCTCTGGCGGGGTCCGTGGGCAGCTCGGGCTGGCGGGCGACGTTGGTGTGCACGTGCACGGCGGCATAGCGGGCGGCATCCACCCCTCCGTGACCATCAAACACGGCAAAGTAGGCTCGGTCCATGGGGTCCTGGTGGGGAGTACCATGGGAGTCACACCGCCCTCACCCCGACCCAGGCTATCACCTAGCTGGATGCTCTGGTCTGGGGGGTGGAGCCCAGGCACTGACTGGGGTGGGACTGGAAGAATCAGCATGGCCTTGGCCATCAGCTGGGAAAGCAAGGTGACTGGTGGTTGCTTCGGCCCAGAAGTGCTGGGCTGATGAATCAGGCCTCTGCTCCCCCCAGTGGTGTGCTTGGGGGGCACAGCTACAGGCATCACTCCTGCCTTGGCTCTGGCTGGCAGCTCCGCTCAGAACCCCGGCTGGCCCCCACCCCTGATGCGAGGCGTCCTCGGCTGTTCTGACTGGGGCCCGGGAGGAGGAGCACTGGAGGTGAAGCACTCACGGACAGGCCAAAGAGCTGGTTGAAGGCGGGAAGGCACACGTGCCGGTCCTCCATCTTGCGGCGGGTATTCCGGATGGCATGCATGGAGACCAGCCATGGCCCCAGAGGGCCCCGCGCAGTCGAGGGCACCTGCTTCTGCCACTGGCTGCACACTTCCCAGAGCCGGTTAAAGAAGGTGTGTGCCAGGCCCTTGGCATCCAGCACTGCTGGGCACAAAGGAGGACCATTAGGGAGGCACCGATGCAGGCCAGCTGGGCTCCATTCGCTCTGCCTGCTCCCCCTTTCCCTGTGGCCCCTGGAGCTCTCCCGACAGTGCCCACCACAGGCCTGCACGCGCCGCCCCCCCCCCCCAGCCCATCAGCCCCAGGGGCATTCCGAGCACCCTAGCCTGTGTATGACAGCCTGTGTCATCGGTACTGGGCAATGTCTGCGTGGACAACATGCTCAGGAAGGAGCCTCCCAACCCAGAGTGAGCAGCTCCACTCACGGGACCCCTCCCCAAGGAAACAGCCAGAAACGCAAAGGTAATTTCAGGACAAAGCTTAAAATCATTCACAATGGCACGTTAATTAGAAGCCATACATATCCAGTGACAGAGTAAATGACGGCCCAGTCTCTTGATGAAGAATTAAGCTGCTATTAAACATGATTTTCGCAACTAAACACGCAATGGACACATGGACCAGTAACTGCACCCCCGGGGATTTAGCCCAGAGAAATTAAGACACTGTGCGCACAAAACCCTGAGTGCCCCAGCGTTCACAGCAGCCTCACCTGCAATGGGCAAAAACTGGAAAGGGCCCAGATGATTTTCGACCCGAGAGCAGGTAAACTTCGGTATATTATGCCACAGAATGCTACTCACGGAAGGAAGGAAGGAAGGAAGGAAGGAAGGAAGGAAGGAAAGAAGGGAGGAGCGAGCTCCTGGCATGTTATAGAAACTCAGATGAATTTCCAGAGAATGATGCGGAGAGAAAAAAGCCTATCCCCGAAAGTTACATACTCTAGGATTCCATTTCTAGGCATTCTTGAAATGGTGAAATTATGGAAGCAGAGAAGATTAATGGTTGTCAGGGTTAGGGACAAAAGCATGGTGCATTAGGGTAGCCACAAAGGACAACATGAGGGATCCTTGTAGAATTAAACTGTTCCGTATCTTGACGATGTCAAGATCCTGGTCGTGATGGTTTACTATAGTTTTTTAAGACCTTACCATTGGGGGAAACTGGGTAAAAGACACATGGAACCCCTGTTATTTCTTACGACAGCATGTGAGCCTACGGTCGTCGCCAAGTTTAATGGGAAAAAATTAAAGGGTAAAACAAAAATGGACTTCTAAATAGTGCGTGATTGTGTAGAATGCTTATGTCACAATTATCAAGGAAAAAATATCAAGGAAAAAAATGTCACAGAAAAGAAGGAGAACAGAAAATCCCACACACGGTTTGATGACGAGGACCCAAAAAAGCCTTCAACGGCTTGGACCAGAAAACTAAAGGCAGGAAAAGCATACAATCAAAATGGCAGCAGTGGGTGTCTGCAGGTGGTGGTTTGACAGTGGATGTTTTTTTCTTAAGACATTTTTGGTGTTTTCTCAATTTTCCAGGACAAGTGTTAGCCCCAGGTGATGGTTTCAGAATATGTCCATAAATTCTGTAATGCTTGATTGGGAGCCCGGTTCCTCCCCGCGGGCGTGGGCCTTAGGGATCTGCTCCTAATAAACAGAATCAACCGGAAATGACCATGAACTGCTTTCTGAGAGGCGCTGTGGCTCCCACCTGGCACATTCTCTCTCCCTCCCTGTCTCTGTCTCTCTCTCTCTTTCTCCATCTCCCTGGTGAATCACTGGCCCTGAGGAGAGCAGCCGTCATGGCAGGAGGACACTTAAGCAGCCCTGTGGAGGGTCCATGCGGGGAGGGACTGAGGCCTCCTGCCAATAGCTAAGTGGCCAAACCCCTTGGAAATGGAACCTCTGCCCCACTGGCCACAAGCCCAAGGCCACGATCTCATGAGAGACACTGGGCCAGAACCACCAGCTCAGTGGCTCCCAAATTCCAGACCCACAGAAACTATGGGATAATAAATGTTGGTTTTAAGCCACTAAATTTTGGGGGGAATTCGTTACACAACAGATAAAAGCCCCTACAACACATACACACATATACACACACCCCAAATCCTACCTAAACCTGCCTTTTAAAGAAAAGCTTAACAAGGAACTAACAAGGAATAGGTCCCAAGGAATCCTTGGGTGGTAAGCCTCAGAGGCTCAGGTCATTTCCACACACAAAATGCTCCTGGGACTCTTGCTGGCCCAGGTGCACGCAGCAGGCACAGGTGAATCAGAATCGGTCACCTCAGAGTGGGGATCAAGGGCAGACTCTGAGGACAGTCACCAGACACACTTGAAGGACTTGGAGGAGGGAGGTGTGGGAGAAAAAAGAGCTTCTGCCCAAAGGCGGAGGCCACAGAAGAAAAAGGTAGGGGGGCGCCTGGGTGGCTCAGCTCGTTAAGCATCTGCCTTTGGCTCAGGTCCTGATCCCAGGGGTCCTGGGATCGAGCCCTGCATCGGGCTCCCTGCTCAGCAGGGAGCCTATATCTCCCTCTCCTATTCCTCCTGCTTGTGTACCCTCTCTCGATGTCTTACTCTCTATCAAATAAATAAATAAAATCTTAAAAAAAAAAAAGCAAAAAAGAAAAAGGGGGAGAGGCCAGGGAAGGCACGAGGCCACGGAAGACATGTCTGAGGGAATCCACACGTGAAAGTGGGGGGTGGGGGGCAGGTGTGTCTAGTACTAGCCATTGTGGGCACACCCAGGACACAGGCACCATTCAGGTGTTTGGCAAGAAGTGGGAGACCAGCCGGGCTGGCCTGAGGGGCTGTGGGAACAGGAAGGCTCAGCTCTGGGAAGACATGTCCACACGTGCTCGGCCCAGTGAATCCCCTGCCAAAAAGTCAGAGACTCCTCATTCAGCTGGACTGCACAGTGCTGTCTCCCTAGCCTCCTCCTCCTCCTCTCTGTAGACAGTTACGTTCAGATGACCATCTGGGCTCCTGGGCTCCTTCCCTCTCCCTCTGGGATCTGCTTCTCTTTTTTAAGATTTTATTTATTTATTTGTCAGAGGGAGAGAACGCAGAAGGGGAGTGGCAGGCAGAGGGAAAAGCAGACTCCCACTGAGCAGGGAGCCCGATGTGGGGCTCGATCCCAGGACCCCGGGATCATGACCTGAGCCAAAGGCAGACGCTTAATCAACTGAGACACCCAGGTGCCCCTGGGCTCTGCTTTTATTAGGCCTGAGACACCCGGTGAGGCACAGGGCACCATGTACTCTCCTGCCTTAGGTTGTGCAACCATTTCCATCAACACGTTTGAACTTGAATTTCAGCTTCAGCAAAGGCAATTACCACTGACAATGATAAGCAATGGATATGCCATGGGCCAACTGGCTGGCTCACTGACTCCTGATGCCGCTGGCAGGACACACCTACTTTCCCTGCTGAGGGCCTCTTCCTGGCGCCCACAGGACCAGCTCACTGGAGAGGGGCTGGCTGGTGTTTCCACATGACCCAGCCCCAGAGAGGTTTAGTCATACCTCTGGCGTTGAGCAGTGGTGCTCATAACACCTGCCCGGAAGCCCATTTTGCAAGAAGGGCTTCAAGATGATAGATTTTCCTATGTTCTGCCCCAGTGACAGGGAGAGCTGATCAGGGCTGTGAGCCCAGGCCTGAATTGAGGGCCAGGGCAGGCTGTGAGTTCCCACCCGGAGGGGCCATCCCCCCTTCCCTGGCCTGCAGGAGCCCCGTGTAGGGCCTTCCTGCCAGCAGGTGGTGCTGGTTTCCCGCCGGGACTCTGGGGTGGGGCACTCCCTTTGTGGGGCTTTGCGGAGGACAAAGGCTGCCTGTCACTGTTGACTGCTGTCTCCTGCACCTCCCAGGCAGGAATGTGAGGCCATGCTGGGATGGAATGTGGGCAGGGAGCCAAGGAAAGGGAAGGGGGGGCAGATGAGAATTCGGCATGTGCTGAAGCAAGGGGCCGCGTGCATTTGTCTTCTTTCTCCCCCAGCCTGTTCCTTGTTTTGCCCTCAACACTCACACTCAGGCTAAACTTCAAGTAACACAAATAACAAATATGGGACAAGAGAGAAGTAACCATATGCAATTTATAAAGAGACTAAATCCATAAAGACGGAAGTAATCATAAGCAATATATAAAGGAGCAAATCAACAAATTATACAGGAGTTCCCCCTAGCCACGATTTCGCCTTCCAAGGTTTCAGGTACCGGCAGTCAACTGTGGTCTGGAAACGGGGTGATCAGAGGGTACTGTCAGAAGGTTAACAGCAAGGGCGCCTGGGTGGCTCAGTCAGTTAAGCGACCGCCTTTGGCTCAGGTCATGATCCTGGAGTCCAGGGATGGAGTCCCCCAGCAGGCTCCCCGCTCAGTGGGGAGTCTGCTTCTCCCTCTGACCCTCCCTTCTCATGTTCTCTATCTCTCAATCTCTCTCTCTCTCTCAAATAAATAAATAAAATCTTAAAAAAAAAAAAAAAGGAGAAGGTCAACAGTAGCCCAGTGCTACACTGTGACGCCCACATCACTCACCTCACTCCATCCTACCGCGCAGGCATCTCACGTCATCACCAGAAGAAGGGTGAGTACAGACTAAGATATTTAGAGAGAGAGGACCACCTTCATGTAACTTTTACTACTGTGTATTATTATCACTCTTCTATTTTAGTATCAGTTGCTACTCTCTTACTGTGCTTAGTCTATAAATTAAAATTTATCAGAGGTGTGCGTGTATAGGAAAAAAATGCAACATATACAGAGGGTCTGGTACGATCTGCAGTTTCAGGCATCCCCTGGGGGTCTTAAAATGTATTCCCCTCAGATGAGGTGAGGGGGGAGTTTTCACTGTATTAATTCCCAATTTCATTAATTCCTTCGCTGTATCAGGAAAGTGAAACGAAGACATGCAAAGAGCGAGCCCTGATTTTTTGATGATGAGGTTCACTGCCCATTTCTGGGTTCCCCAGGCAGTGCGGGGTGGCTGGGGGCATGCCACACTAACCAGTACCCCAGGAGGAGGCAGACCGATGGGCCCCTCCCCAAGCTAGCTCTCCAGACGCCATGGAGTCTCCACCTGTCAGGGTCCTGAGTTGAATCAGGTCGGGCAACTGGCCCAAATGCAGGCATTTTCTGCCAGCTGGACCCTGAGGCCGCCGCCAGGAGCCACGCACATGTCACCCTCCTGGCTCCTACGCCACCCTGGGGCAGTGTCAGCTGAGGCAGAAGAGCAAGTGGGCCACCGAGCTGCCACCTCAGCTTCCTCCCATGTAGAATGAGAAAAGCATTATTCATCTCCCGGGCGGTCCCGAAACTCAGGGAGACAGCAGCCGCGCTCCCCCTGCCGACCTGAGGCTGGAGCCAGCGCTCTCTCCGCATCCAGATGGCTGTCAGGAGCAGGCATAGACGCTGCCTTTCCATGGCCCTCAGCCATGTGCTGCCTATGACCGCCCTTCCTCCAGCAAAACGGGAAGGGCAGTGGCGGCCAGGTGAGCCCTGACAGCTCCGGAACTGGCATTCCCCCACCTCCCACCCCATCCCGTCCTTTGTCTGGTGGGTGAGTCTGTCGCCTGCTAAGTGTCCCAGCCAGAGGGAAGAGAACTCACGGGTCACAGGGGCCTTCTCTTCCTCGTCGTCATCTTCCTCCTCTTCCTGCCCCGGCAACTTCCTGAATTCAGAAAGGTCTGTCTGTAGCAGCTGGGAAACAGCCTCGTGGGCCAGAGATGAAGCAAATGGTGGCGAGGCACCCCTGCAGACAGGAACAAGGAGTGAGACGGGGCTGGCACCTTGGCAGAAGCTAAGACCCCAGTGCCTCCTCGAATGCTCCAGAAGGAGACCTTCCCACTCAGGGACGCCCGTCTGGAGGGAGTGATGACTGCCTGTGCCACAATGTGTGGCGGCAAGTAGCAGGTGGGCCTCTAGGCCTCGGGGAGTTGGATGGGACACCACTCGATGCCGTTTACCAGGTCCTGGGCTACAGCAAGTACAGGTTGGGGCTGTGGGGGGCTGCACAAACTGCCCGGTGTCCAGGCTGATGATGGCTCCCGGCCACCAACCCCAGTTGGGGCCCTCCAGCACTTTAGGAGTCTTAGGGGTTGAATTATGTCCCTCAAAATTCTCATGTTGAAGTTCTAGCTGCCAGGGCCTCAGAATGTGACCTGATTTGGAAATAGATGCGATTAGTTACAGTGAGGTCATATAGAAGGGTGGGTCCCTAACCCAGGAACCCTGGTTTCTTTATGAAAAGCCTGAGCTCAGTGGGGCCGTGGGGCTGTCAGGATGGACCAAGCCAGCTCACCCTGACCTTCATGCTCAGGGACCCAGGTCCCCACACTGCAGGGGTGAGTAAGAATCACTAATTCTGCTTGACTCTAGCAAGCAGGCCCTTGGGGGGGGCGGAGGGGGATGGTGCACCAGGGTTGAGCTGACCACAGAGCTGACACCCCCAGACACAGATGCATACAGGGAGAACTGTGTGTGAAGACGAAGGCAGTGCTGGGGTGATGAGCCAGAAAGTACCAGAAGGAACCAGCCCTACCAACACCCTGATCTTGGCCTTCCAGACTCCCAAGCACTGAGACGATACATTTTTGTGTTTGAGCTGCTCGGCCTGCAGTGCTTCCCACACCGCAGCCACGGAAAGCCTTCCCTGCGCAGCAGGGGTCCATTCCTCTGCTGCCCCCGTACCGCTAGATGCATCCTGACCCCGGAATCTGCCTCCCCACCAGTGGGAACCCTTCACAGGCCAGACGATGTGTGTTCGCCTTTGTGTGTCTGTCCTCGAGGGCTGGGGGTCCACGCCCAGGGCAGCCAGTGCTTCTCTGCGGGGCAGACACACCTGGCTTTTCCCTGAGTGCAAGGACCTCCCAACAGCCACGCAAATGGGTCACTTCTCTTTGGGGGCTGGGCGTCCACGGTGTGTCTATAAATAATCTTAGGAACCTACAGGGATGAATCTGTGGTTTTTTTAAAATGAGAGGGTGACTCAGGGGAGAGGCCTCTGGAACTACCTTTGAGAAACAACCAGCCAAGACATGAGAAATGAGTTCCCCTGCCATTTGGGGATTTCCTGCTAACCACTGGGTTTTCCTTTCTCGCAGCAGGGAGAAGCAGCAGGGAGAAGCAGCGTTGTTTCCTTTGCTTCTGGGGGGTGGTGCCGTGGCTTCCTGCAGGCCCAAAAGGCCACCGGGGCAGGGAAGCAGCTTCCGGCCCCCGGGGACACAGACAATGCCTGGCTTCAGGCCATAGGCCTTGTTTCCTGGATGTGCCCGCCCAGGGGTTCCCCCCAGCCTGCCCCGCCCCCCACATCCTCCAGCGTGGTCAGGGCTCCTAAAGACTCCAGATGATGCCGCAGTAAACAGAAGGTGTATGCAGGGCCAGGTACCCAAGAAACATTCCAGTTCCACCTGCTTTGGGGTTTTCAAGTTTGCAGCCTAGCAACCGAGTTGAAAATGCAGAAGAATAATTGCAGCCTGAGGTGTGCATTGCTCAGGGACCTGAGATGGGTCAGAGAACCGCTGACAATGAGAGGGAAGATAGGACGTAAATCACTGGACCCTTGAACTTGGTGATCTGACTTCCCAACAGTCTCATGAAGGACACCATCTACAATCTGAAAAAACACCAGGCACCACTCTGCCTGGGGCCCGTTACACCCAGGGGCCTCCATGCCAGCTGCAGGGATGGGAAGGAGAGGGACAGGAGCCCCCAGGAAGCTGCCAGGAACGTCCGTGGGGGTGCTCCTGACAGGCAGACTCAGAGCAGACAACATGCTCTTGCACACATGAACACTGTGTCTGCATGGGGAAGAAATACCAGAGAAGAACAAAAGGAACCAAAAATAAATCCATCAAGATGCGTAGGATATGCATGACTTTAAAATATAATGTTTTAAAGGTGTTTTAAGATGGATTCGTTAGGAGGCTGATGGGGGCCATGACCCTTGGCCCCTCTTGCCCTCATGGGTAATGGTCTCAGGCCTACTCTGGCATCCTGCTAATTAACGGGGTACCTGCTCGACACCTGAGCCTGGGCCTGCCACAGGGCCTCACGGGGCCCCACATCATGTCAAGCAAGTCCTGATTTTCTCCTACCCGTAGCCTGAGATAGCTGCCCTCCAACATAACTAAAACCTGTTCGCCCCCAAGGCCCTGCACCCTGCGGACCCCAACAGTCAGACCCCTGACTTCTCCAGCTCAGGACCCTCCCTGGGCAGGAGAGCTGGTCATTGGCTACACTTCTCTTTTTCACCAGCTTCCACCTCCACTGCCGTGGAGCAAAACAAGCCCAGCCTTCTGGGATCCTGCCCCTCTGGCCCCATCCATCCCTCCTCTGTGCCCTCTCTTCCCCCCACTGGTGGACTGATGGCTCACCCCGGTGCCCCTCCCAGGCCCGGCCCTATAGCTTGTCCCTCTTCTGACTCTGAGCCAGCAGCCTGTGGCTCTCCTGTCTCTGGGCTCGCATGCATGCAGGGCTAGCACGGGTGCCAATCCTGCTGGGCCTGCGTTTCTCCCCACCACCCCTAAAGACCCCACAGGAGGCCTGGTGGCTGCTGGTGGGACAGACCCTGTGAGACTCGGGGCCCTGAGGAAGGCAGAGCCCCGGGAGCCCTCCCCTCCCCTGCATGCAGCAACCCGGGCCTATTCTGTTCCATCTACTCCCCTTATGCCCCTTCCAAAATACTTCCTCAAAGCAGAACAAAACAGGCCAGTGACACCCTCTGCACATGCCACACCCTAAAGGGGCATGGTAACTGGGCAAGTCCACCTGAGCTCAGTGGGGCTGTGGGGCTGTCAGGATGGACCAAGCCAGCTTACCCTGACCTTCACGCTCAGGGACCCGGGTCCCCACACTGCAGGGGTGAGTAAGAATCACTAATTCTGCTTGACTCTAGCAACCAGGCCCTTGGGGGGAGGGCGGAGGGGGATGGTGTGCCAGGGTTGAGCTGACCAGCCCACAGGAAGCACGCTTGGGGACACTCAAACGCCAGGATGCTGAGGCTGGGGGCGTGGTCTGACTCAGGGGTGTGGGCCCGGCCCCTGGGGAGGGATGAGGCTCATGCAGACTTGGTATGGGCTGCTAGCCTTTACTGTCTATTTGTTTCTCCCTTCTAATCTGCTCAGCTTGTTGTGTCTTATCTCCATGCCCCGGCTGCCTGGCCTGTGAACAGCAGACAGCACCATCACCTCTTGGGTCATAGTGACTAGGGGCACATGGCCTGGTCCTGCCCCACCCTGAGGCCTCGGCCTGGCTCTTAACCCCCCGGCCTCTGGCTCCCCATCTGTGAAATGAGACAGAAACAGGACTGACTGCACCTGTCATGGGTTGGACTGTGTCCACCCAAAAGAGATGTTGAAGTCCTAACCTGCTCAGAATATGACCTTATGTGGAATTAGGGTCTTTGCAGGTGTAAGAGGAGGTCCCCACTGGAGCAGGGTGTCCCTACAAGATAAGAAGAGATCCAGACAGGGAGGGAATGCCACATGAAGACACGGATGCACAGGGTGGACACCATGTGACAATGAAGGCCGAGCTGCGGTGATGCCGCTACAGGTCAAGGAACCCCAGGGAAGGACTGCTGACAGCACCAGCAGCTGAGAGAAAGGCCTGGAACCAATGCCCCACAGCCTTTGTTTGAGAGAGCACGACCCTGCCGACACCCTAATCCCTGACTTCTGGCCTCCAGAACTATGAGACAGTATGAGTCTATTGTTCCAAGCCACCCAGACCAGGCTGCTTTGTGACAGCAGCCCTGGGGAAGCAATGCAGCCCCGTCACGGGGATGTCATTAGGCAGCACAACTGGCACAGGGCAGGGTGTGAGGGGTGAGCGGCAGCTACAGTCCAGTTTGGCAGGTGGCCGATGCCAAGACCCTTGCTCCCGGCCCTGTGCAGTCCCCACCTGGCAGGCCTGTCACCTACCTGCTGCTCAGGAAGCCCAGCGCCAGGTCAGCCAGCTCGCCCTCCACCTCCTCCTGGCTCAGCACTGTCCCCGGGAGCTTCCATGGCGCAGGGTTCTCTGGGCTCAGTGGAGCTGGGAAGTCACGGAGGAAGGCGTCCAGGAAGCCTGGGATCTCCTCTGCCAGCTGGCTGCTCTGCTGGGGGGCTCCAGAGGCCATGCCCAGAGCATCCCGGGGCGGGGGGGGGGGGTGTCTCTGCTGGGATTCTGAATGGTCTTCGCTCTGAGGAGAGACGTGAGGGTCAGAAGACACAGGGGGGACTGGTGCCCTCGCCCCACAGTGCGGAGTGCGCGGTGCCTTGTTTTCTCTCCTTCACCTGGAGGCGTCATGCAGCAAGTGTCACACCAAGCCTGGGGCCTCAAAGTGGAAGGTCAGGGCTACTGGCCTCACAGAGAGTTTAGGGGACCCAAGTAAGGGGGAGCAACAAGCCTAGTTGGTGTCTTGACACAGTTCCAAGAGGGGCACTCGGAAGCCCAAGAGAAGTCGCTTCAGGAGACAGAGCTGGGATAAGAGGCCACATGGATGCCTTGAAGGAAAAGTGACAGAGAAGGCAGGGATGTTCCTGGTAGGAGATGGCTGGCATGGCCAAAGGCAGCAGGAGGGGGACACCGGGGCCAGGCCATTGAGGCAGGAAAACACAGCAGGTAAATGGATTCAACCTGACCCTGGGAGCTCGACAGACAGAAGGTGAGGAGGTGATGTCATCACGTCTGTGAGCCTAGTGGAGAGAAGGGATGCCTGTCAAGGGAAGAAAAAGAAGAGCCTGGATGGTGCTGGGGCTGGTCCTAGGATGTTTTGGATGTGGACCAGAGAGGGAGTAAGAAGAGGCCACAGAGGCTACAGGGCACCTCGGGGTATGAGCAGGAGAGAAACAGTAAAGGGGGACACCTGTGATGTGTCCTCTCCAACAGGAAGAGTCCTGGGCCTCCTGAGACCCAGCTGAAGGAGAGGCACCAGGGACAGCCCAGGCCACTGACCCCACTGCTGTGGGCACTGGCTTCCCCCTCTCAGGCTCTTCATGCCCTGTCCTCGGGAAGGCCAAGGGCTTACTAGCTGCCAGGACCTGTGCATTGCCCATTAACAACCCTGGGAGCCAGATTGAGCCCCCATTTCACAGATAGAAACACTGAGGCTGGGAGATGATGGGGTCCAGGAGGGATTCTGGAGCCCATACTCATCACCATCCCACCCAGCTCTTCTCCCACAACTGGCCTTACTCACAGCGGGCTCTTGCCACATCCACCTCCCCAAGGCGGGCCTCCAGCTCCTCTCCCCGAGCTCAGGGCCTCCATGTGCCATCAGCCTACCTCTTCCTTCACCCTGCCTCCCAGGGTTCACGGGCCAGCGAAGGCCTGTGTGTCAGACTCCTGCATGGCCCACCTGCACTACCGCCTCTTATGTTCAGCCCTCCAGACCCAAATGGTCCCAGAGCATCTCTCTTCTGGCATACACCCTCCCCCATTTGCTCTCTAGGCCCTTCTTCCTACTCCATACCCATGTGTGCAATCCCCTGGCCACCAACGCCAAGCACAGGCCCTTGTCTAGCCCATTCCCCTCCAGCCTGTTCCCTCTGAGCCTTCCCAGGGCTGGGGCACCCCCAGGGCCTCCACAACACCCAGGTGGGAAGCTTGCTTTGGGAGCAGAACCAGCTTGAACTCGAGGGTCCAATCCCAAGTTGCAGGCAGAAAATTCGGGGAGCAATTTCACAGCCCATCCCCTCCCTGAGGCCTTCCCGGTTCTGATGAGTACAGGCAGGGAGAAGGCATGGCAGACTCTTCTGGAATTCCTCATGCCTACAAACGTTACCAGAGGGCAGTGGTGACAGGGGTTGGAAATTGGAGGCTGGAGGGACCTGCCCCCGAGAGGAGGGGTGATAGCCCGCTCGGCACCCACACCCATGGGCACAGCTACCCTTGTCTAGAGCCACTAACTCAGCACAAGTCTGTGGCAGAATAAAGAGGAAAAAAAACCACAAGAAGAGCATGGGGTGAAGGAGAAAGGGAGTTAGTTAAATGTCTAATCTGGAAAGGACTTGCAAGGACAAGGGAGGGGGGAGTAAATGAAAACAAAACAAAACAAAATAAAACTAACCCCAAACCCACGAAACCTCTCTCTTTCAGAGACTTGTCAAAGTTGACTTTTTAAAGCAGACACAGAAATAATACAGAAATTAGGGCACTTAAGATGGAAGGTTATGGGGATGGATTTAAGATCATCGTCCTCACCCACCTTTACTTATCAGTAGAAGTAAATACAATGCAGACCCGGGTCACAAAAGGCGAACAGGTAAAAAGATAAAGAGATAAAGAAGCAGGAATCAGGACAAGAGCAGGTTGGACACCCGAGTCATAACCATGAGGGGAAGACTTTGTAAAATGGGGAGATCAGAAAAGGCTGGGAGCCTCATGGGGGGTGGTGAGGGTCGCCTGGGGAGCGAGCAGGCCGGCCGAGCTGCTGAGCGAGAACCAAGCCAGGGAAAAACAAGAAGATGGCGAGAATTTCCCAGCAGGCTCCCACACCCTACGGCCGAGAAAGAGGCCAAGCCACCTACCTCCTCTGCTTGCGAACAGCTCTGGCCTGTTGCTTAGGGGAGAAATGTGAGTAATGCAGGCCTGGTCCCAAGCAACAACCGGGGCTCCAGGGTTGGGGAAATGCTGTCTGGGTCCCTGTGAGCCCAGAAACAATACTCTGCAGGGCTTGGAATCTTTGACGGTGCCCGCGCTCCTGTAAGCGTATGATTAAGACCTCAGTGAGAGGAGGACTGGCTCACCGACCTCCCGAGTGCACAGGGGGGCCCTGTTTGAGAAAGCCTGGCCCCTGGCATAAAGCACAGAATACAAGACCCTTCGCCAGTGACCTTACTTGCTGGTGGCATCGGCTCAGCATTTTGGAATGCAGGTACCCAGGGCCATCCTGCCTGCTGAGGACCAAACATGCTGGTTTCTGCATCAGCAGGCAGAGGCACCGGGCAAGGGGAGGAACCAGGACATGGCTTTCCTTCTCTAGGGTCCAGCTGGGGTTAAAGATAAGAGTAAGTTCCTTCCTCGCCCTTCTTTTTTTCCCAAGAAACTCTGAATCTGTCACATAAGCCATACAGAGAGGAGCAAAACAATCCCCTCTTCCAGGAGCCTGGGGCCTGGAAGAAGCACAGGGCAGGAAGAAGGCAGGGGGCTGTGCTGTGGTCCCGAGCTCTTGCTGGCCCAATGGGGGCAGAGTGGGCAGAGAGCAGGATGAGGTGGTGGGAGGTGAGGCAGAGCTGGGGCAAAGTGTCCAGCTGGATGCAGTGCTGAGTAGGGCTGGGGAGGGGGACTTGCCTGTGAGTCTAGGTTAGTCATCAAGACAAGGGCGGGGGGCCAGGGGAGGCACACTGGGCTGCCAGCCCCCTTGTCACCTGCCTCCACCAGACTGGCCAAATGTGGCCCATGACCCATGGCCTCCCGGCTCCCGGAATGCTCCTGCCCTGCACAGCCCATCAGCTGGCAGCCACAGCAGCGGGAATAACGGCAATCCCAGCTAACACCCGCCAGCAGCCCCCAGCTGCCCGCACCCATGGCACTCTCCCTGCTGCTCCTCTTCCCCACTCCCAGGAACCTGCTGTCATTCTCCCCAGGTAGGGGTCATGACAGGTGGGGGGCTGCCAGTGGGGGGAGAGAGCAAAAGAACCAAGTGACTCGTTCAAAGTCCCTCAATGGGGTTCATGCTGGGGGCTCACCCGCCCACCCCTCACTGGGTCACCAGCCTGGGAATTCAGTCTCTCATGGCCTCTTCTTCCACCTCTGTGCCCATCACCCTGTTCCAGCCCATCACCTGCCTGCTTCTGTGATTTGCCTTGTCGAATCCCACTTTGGCCCCACCCCTACCCCAGACCTCTCTGAGCCAAGCCCTACTAAACTGCGACACCTTTGGGGTCCAGCGCACTGCCTTCCATGTGCTCGATCCCAAAGAAAAAATATTTATTTTCCTCTAGTTTATCGGTTTTGACTCATAAACTCAACTAACACATATTTGTACAACTGGCTTTTTCTTGATTAAAAAATTTTTTATTTATTTTAGAGAGAGAGAGAGAGAGCATAAGCAGGTAGAAGGGCAGAGGGAGAGGGAGAGGGAGAGACAATCCTCAAGCAGCCTCCCAGCTAAGGGCAGAGTCCAACGCAGGGCTCGATCCCAGGTCTGAGCTCATGACCTGAGCTGAAATCCAGAGTTGGCCGCTTAACCAACTGAGGCACCCAGGCGCCTCAACTGCCTTTTTCTAGATGATACAGACAAAATACTTGTTGAGAGTCCTGCTCAACTTCAGAACCCAGGAATAAAGCAAAAGACAGCAATCCTTAAGAAAGGAAACTGTGTCATCGTTACAAAGTGTTGCCTTCTTTAGTAAAAGCTTTTCTGTAAATGGAGATTCTTGTTTATTCCTAAGTAACCATTGCAAAGAATATGGCGTCAATTTTCCAGATCTTTTCCTACACATGTATCTTTTTTTCTTTTTAAAAAATGTACAGTAAAATACAGGTGACATACAATTTATCGTTCTGCCCGTTTTCCCCTCTCCAGTTCTGGGGCATTAGGTACATTCACATTGTTGGGGACCCACCACTTTCTACAGGCTTGACTTCCTCAACTAGATGCTCTGCTCCTTGAGTCAGGAAGCCCACCCCTGCCCTCTCAGGCATGAGCCCGGCCCTCTGTGCATGGCAGCTGGCAAGTGTGACGGCAGAGGGAAGACGCAGGCTGCCTTCTGCCACTGCCAGTGGGTGGTATGGGCTGAGATAAGCACCCTGAGGCCTGACACCTTCAAAGAGAAAGTTAGGATATTCTGGGGAACCCTGATCATGACTGTGATCAGAGGAGAAAAGTTTTAGAGGCAGGGATGGCCTCTGGCAGTATCTGAAAGGAATTCTACAAATGAACTGGTAAAGAAGTTTACAGCTTTCAGAGTGGTATTTGGAGTGGTATTTGTTTTGTTACCTCTTGCACAACTTTCCTGAGAATAAGCTGTTAGGCCACACTGCAGATGAAGAAATAGTCTCTGGGAGGGTAAGCTGTCTGCCTAAGGTCACACACGTAGGAAATGGCAAAGCCGGACTCACAGAAGGTCTTCTGACACCTTTTGTCGCTTCCGGCTTGGTTACAGGAGGGAAAGAGTGAGATCTGACAATAGGACAGATATGGCCATGAAAGCCAGAAGTAAGGGGCGCCTCGGTGGTGCAGTCGGTTGAGCGACCGACTCTTGGCTTCAGCTGGGGTCGTGATCTCAGGGTTGTGAGATGAGTCTGGTGTGGAGCCAGGCACTGGGCTCCGTGCTCACCTGGGAGTCTGCTGGGGTTTCTCTCTCCCTCTCCCCTGCTTGCTCACTTTGGCTTTCTCTCTCTCTCTGAAATAAATAAATCTTAAAAAAAAAAAAAAAGAAAAAAAAAAGAAAAAAAAAAGGCCAGAAGTGTGCTAGAGATAACCTCACAGAGCTGGTCTTACATTCCATCTCCCTTGGTGGGAGTATAGCTCTGCCCACAGGCCTTGCCCCAGGAAATACCATGAGGACATGTGTCGCTCAGGCCATGTGTCCTGCTGGGTGGAAGGCTGTGGGGGAGGAGTCCATCACTATCAACTAGTCCTGGTTATGTGTTAAGCCCTGCATTAAAATCTCTACAACGGGGTGCCATTTCTCCCCACTGCACAGAGGTTAAGAGGCTTGCCTGAGGTCACACAGCAACCAGTGGTGAAGTCTATCACCTCCCTGCCTGAGATTCCTATCTCACACACCTAGGGCTGAAAGGGCAGCAGCCTAAGCATTCGCTTTCACTAAAACACTCGTTTTAAATCACTTGGACCGGAGCCACAGGCGGGGGCAGGCCGCGGGGTAAGGGCACGTGGACAGAGATGTGGACCGGCAAAGGTGCAGGGGCTGCTGGAGAAGGGGTCAGGGCAGTGGGCCCAGCCCAGATGCTCCTAAGAACAGGGGCTCGGCCACGGGCAAACGGGGGCACGTCACCCCTCAACATCCATTCTGCAACACCGCCTTCGGTTCCCACCTGGTCTTCGGCTTGGCCACACCCCCACCGGCCCCTGGCCCCCCAGGTCTGCACCCTTGCCTCCCTGGCCCTCCAATTCTCTGCCTCGGGTTCCTCAGGTCTTTGGTTATTCCCTCCGTTCTTCAGTCCCCCACTCTGCCCCTGAACCCCTTGGGTCTTCCCGTCTCGGCCTCCCTGCCTCCCCAGCCCCCCTATTCCGCACCCTCCGGTTTCTCAGCTCCCCGTTTCACCCCTATACGCCTCAAGTCCCCACCTGAGCCTCACTCCAGACAGCCCCCCGGTCCCATGCCCCGGGTCTCCTCACCCCCGGGATCCCCACGGCCTCACCTGCTACTCCGCCGCTCCCGGCCCCGCGAGCCGCTCCCGGCCGGCCCCGCCCACTTCCCGTCCCCCGCCGCCTCGGGCTCCGCGCAGGCGCAGTCGGGCCGAGGACGGGCGGGGCCGGGCCTCTGCTGCCCCCTGGCGGCCTCGCGGCCCTTTCGTTGCCGGTGGAGAAGAGCTGCGCTCCACCCAAAAAGGGTCGCGCGGCGACACGGTCCCCATCCTGGGTTCTGGAGCAAAACGTGTGATCACTGGAGAATTGCTTCCCTTCTCAAGCTTCGGGTGGTTGGGTATATGGGGAAAGCAATCCTTATCTAACAGCGCCCAGATATTAAGCAACATGTGCTGTGGGCAGCTGGTGAGCGGCAGAGCAGGCACATACAGACCCAGACTGCCCCAGGGCCCGTGGACCATCAGGCGAGGAGGCACAATCCCTGGGGGCCCAGCCTACTTTTGGCTGTGTTCATTTCTTATTGCTGCTATGACAATTACCACAAACTTACACAAATTTATTATTTACAATTCTGGAGGTCAGAAGCCTGCAAGATATAATGGGCTGTAAGTTTGAAGTGTTGGTGGGGTGCGTTCCTTTCTGGGGGCTTTAGCCAGGAATTGTTCCCTTGCTTTACCGGTACCTAAAGACTGCCCATTCCTTGACTTGCAGCCTCTTCCATGTTCAAAGCCAGGAACATCTGGACAAGCCCTCCTGCTGCCATCTCTCTGGTCCTCTCCTTGGATTCCCTGTTCCATTTTTAAAGACCCTTATGATGCCACTGGGCTGCCCAGATGAGATAGGATAATCTCAGTATTGTAAAGTTAGATGATGGGGTGCCGGAGTGGGTTTAGCGGAGGAACCCTTGGTTTTGGCTCAGGTCATGATCCACGGGTCCTGGGATTTAGCCCCGCTGGGAGTCTGTTGGAGATTCTCGCCTCTCCTTCTGCCCGTGGGCGCTCTCTCTCTCTGATGGATAAATCTTTTTTTTTTTTTTTTTTAAGATTTTATTATTTGACAGAGAGAGACACAGCGAGAGAGGGAGCACAAGCAGGGAGAGTGGGAGAGGGAGAAGCAGGCTTCCTGCCAAGCAGGGAGCCCGATGTGGGGCTCTGTCCCAGGACCCTGGGATCATGACCTGAGCTGAAGGCAGCCACTTAACGACTGAGCCACCCAGGTGCCCCATAGATAGATAAATAAAATAAGATAGGTAGATAAATAAGATAGATAAATCGATCTTTAAAAAAAAGTTAGATGATGTGACACCTACATTCTGTCTGCAACCCTGGTTCTCCTTTGCCATCTAACACACATTCCAGGTATGAAGACCTGGACATCTTCGGAGGGGGCATATTTCTGCCACCATAGAGGCCCATGAAAACATTTTGTTTTCGAGCTAGAAGAAATAAATGAATTTTGAGATCAAAGGACATGTTTTAACATACAGTATTAATATAGTCATCTTTATATTAATGCAGTTGTATGGTATAACTAAAAAATTAAAAACATTTTTATGGAAGGAGGGCCCTCTAAAACCATACTGCAGCCTCGCCTCCTTGACTTTCAGGCCCACATATGGGGCTCTGTCCTTCCCAGGAATCACAGTCTCTGGGATGCTTCACTAACAGGAGGGGTTTAGGGAAGCAAGGAACCTTGGAGAACCAGCAGTTGGCTGACGTGAAAGGAAACCATTTCGGGTAGAGGCAAGCCTGGAAGGCAGGGAGTATTTAGGTAGAGAAAGCAGGGTGGGAGAGGCGCGCTGGCTCATGTCATTCTCCTACTTACACCTTCTTAGATCCTACAATCCCCTGTCAGTGTGAGGACCCCAAGCAAGGCTTGAGGTTACTTCCTATGACTTGTCCTCCCTTGGGCATGTTTCTTAGCTCATCTGAGCCTGTTTCCTTATCAGGAAAATGGGGACTGTAGCAACCAAGCTACCTCACGGGGTTGTTGTGAGACCCTGCCTCAGTGTTTCTCAAAAAGTCTGTCCAGACTGCTGGCATCAGGATGACTATGGGGTGAAGTTTGAGAACCAGGGCACAGGTTAAGTCGTACTTGGCACAGGCCCTCCTGCACGGTGAAATGGGGTGCCTGTGAAAGCTGGGGTCCCTGCGGGTCTCCTTAGCGAGGGCCTACATTAGATTCTTTGAAGCACTGATTGCATTCAGTGTTGGTGGCTTAGAGATAACAGCAAAGTGAGGCACTGCCACTTGGCCTGGAGCTGGCCCTTTAGAACTAGGCCAAGGTGTTGCCTGTGAGATGACTTGTGCCCTGTGGCTTCTGGGAACTCCTCCCCTTGTGAATTCCATCACGCCTCAGCTTCTGGCTCTTGGCTTTCACCTTCATGAAAGGAATCTTTCCACGTCACCCACCCCACCCAGCCACTGCCTTTGAGCTCTGCCTCTCTTTACCGGGCTGCGCCCCTGGCGGAGGTGAGCAGACCACATGGAGCTCCCAAAGTGTTCAGCCTGGGTTTTCGTACTGTCTCTGCCCCCTTTGACAACCCCTTCCTTGTCCCCACCTGTCCATTATTCTGAAACCCCACCCCAAACCCTCTACTTCCCCTGACACGACCTCAGGCATCTGTGGGTGGTCACATCTACTTCCTCCTATCTTCCTGCCCCGCCCCTTCTCACTTTGCCAGACCCATTGTAGAAACGGGTCTACACAGGTTTACATGGGGTGGTGACATTGCTCTTGGGTTTTTGAACCATCAGCCATGCTGTGACCTTGGAAAGAAGGGACAAACCCTCACCCCTGACTTTCGGGACTCCCACTTGGCTTCCCATTGCCGGTAGTGCCACTTTCTCCAAGGGGGCCCGTGGAGCATCTTGGCTGCTGGTAACTGCTGGTCTGCGATGGGTGGCTTCTCCCATCTAGCAGCCCTGGAAGGCATGCTGCACTCGACTGAGCAAATGCACATGAGGCACAGTGGCGATGTGCACCAGAGTCTCGAAGCCACAGGGATGGGCATTGTCCAGGGCAATTCAGCGGCACAACCAGGCCCTGTTTCCGTAAGTCATGCTCGAAGGCCTAGTCTGAAGGAGTTCTGCCCCCTGCTCCCCCAGAGCAGGTCAGCCTGAAGCTACAGACCTCCTTGACCTCAAGGGCAGAAGGTGCAGTCCTAAGGAGCACAGAAGGCTGTTCCAGCCAGAGCGGGCCTCGTCTCTTCCTGTCCTCCTGGCTCCTGCAGCCACGCTGGAAGAGTTGTATGCTGTTGGATGATACGAGATGACGGGACCCAAAAGGTAGACTCCAGCTTCAAATGCTAAGGAGATTCACACACAAGGGGCAGTTGCAGAGAAAAATGAACAAATCCTTTATGATTAGCCATGCTTGGGGCTGAAATCTCAGTGCAGGATCCTGGTAAGGAATACGTAGTTTGGGTTTAAAGCCTAAGGTACAGTCTCTGCCCTACCACAAGCCCCTCTGGCCATCCACCTGGGCGGTGTGTGTGTGGGTGTGACAGAGAGAGATCCCAGAGCAGAATGGAATTGGGTCACCCTCCCATGGAGAAGGCCCTGGGTCCACTCACTATGTGATGGGCTGAGCAGCCACAGCCCTGTGCCAGGGACACTATCCACTAGCAGATGTGGCTTTGCCGGTGCCCCCCGAGTCTGGTCCTAGCAAGAGAGGAGGTGGGGAGGAACACAAGCATTCTGAGCGCCCTCCCCCACTTCCCCTGGGATACCATCCCACTGAGCAGCTTCCGGGGAGTCTGCCCTCAGGTCACGTCGTCATCTCCCCGGCTCACTGCATATTTTCTTTGAGCTTCTAGAGTTCTTTCACGGTGTTCCTGGGACACCTGGGTTGTTTGCTGGGGCCTCCCAAAAGAGGGAGCCTGGAAAGTGCGGCACTGGCTTGGAATGCTGGGCCGTCACAAGTTTATTGATGGAAGCTCTTCCCAGAGCCTTGTACTTTCCAGTGTGGACTGTGAGCTTACTGCCCAGATAGGGAGTCCACATGCGAAATGTCCCTGACCTGTCCCTCACAGAGGTGTAGTACCATAATGCTTGGAAAGCTGTTCTATCTACCACCTCCCCGCAGGGGCTGGAGCAGTAAAGGGGAGCGGAAAGGATGGTTAGGTGGGGCAGAGCTCACAGGGCGGTTTGGCTGATGGGTTCTTTCCTAAATCGGACACGCAGATGGCTTCTGCGGGGTCCCTTTGGTTCAGCACAGCACCCCCACCCAGCTCCTCCTAGGAACTGGCTGGCCTGCCTCTGTCTGGGACAATAAGGGCTCAAGGGAGAGCAGGAATCAGGACAGGCCCTGGGAGGCCACAAGGGTTGCACACACCACACACAGGCCTGCTCAGAGCCACCCTCTGACCCTAAACAGTGGGCTGTGGGGATGGCCAAGGTCTGGTGAGGACTTCTTTCAGCCCTGCCTCCTTCCACAGGTGGCCCTCCTATGACATCCGCCCGGGATGACAGGCAGTTGGGGCCCTTCTTTCTTCCTTGCCTCGCAGGGAATGCCTCCTGCAAGGAGGGAACACCTCCTACTTGTGCACACAGCTACCATGCATTCCCATACATACTGAAGTAAGATGTGAGCCTCAGACTGGGCTTGATCCCCCTTTCCACACTCAGTGGCCTCCCTATGGGCAGCACCGGGCTGTGGGCAGAGCAAGGGTACTCAGGAGGTGTGTGCAGAATGGAGGGAGAGCTGAGGCAAGGATGCTGGGAAGGGCAAGGAGGAGATGGGCAGGGAGGACCCCATAATCCTTGGGCGCCAGTGAAAGGTCCCGAGCTGCTTGCTCTGGAGAAGAACAAAATGCATTTTAATGATTTCTGCAGCCCACAGGACACCCATGTGGGGCTTGGCGAGGGATGGCAAGGCCGTCACACAAAGTAGGCGGCTAGGGCTGACATCTTGTCCTTGGGTCGCCTGGCGCTGGGCTTGCCAGGGGGCCGCCGGCCCCGGGCCCGCCCTCGGCCCTGCCTCCTCCCTGGGCCGCCGCGGTGCATGGGGTGGCAGGAGGCTGCATGCTTCAGCTCCACGAGCTCCTGGAAGATGGGGTCGCAGAAGACACAGCCTGTGTGCTGTGTCTCATCGCCCGGGAGTGGGGACTTGGCCTTGTTGAAGTCCACGGCGAGCAGGGCGGCCTCGCAGGTGCTGCAGGTGTCGGCGGACACGCGCACGCGGTAGGCGTTCTCGAAGCAGTGTGCCACCACGTTGCACTTGTTGCATGCCACCTTCCACTTGGGGCCCGAGGTGGGGTCCAGCACCAGCACGCCGCCCTCACAGCCCACGCACTGGCCGATGCCCAGCATGCTCAGCGAGTGCTGGCACGTGGGGTGTGTGCACTCGTTGCAGCCCATGCCTGGTGGGGGGAGGGCAGCCCATGACGCACACCCCCATCTTCTCCCCCTTCCTCCCCAGGGGCCTCCTCCCAGGGTCTCACGGTCTGGAACCCTCATCCCAGCAAGAAGCGTTCGTCTCAACCTTGTTTACGTCGGCTCTGGGTACCCCTGCTGCCACTGGCCCTGCTTCTCTGCTTCTCTAAAACCTCCTCAACCTTCGAGAGCCAACCCCCCATAGAAGGCCTTCCTGGTGGCCTCCAGCCAGGTTCATCCCCCCCCCCCCCCGCTTTGTTTTGCTTCCATAGCTTATTCCAAGCTCCAGCCAAGTGGCTCTTATGCCGCCAGATTACACGGGGCTGTCAGCCTCCCTGGAAGCTGCTGGAGGGCAGGGAAGGGCCTCGGTGATGCCAGCAGCTCAAATGCAGACTGTCCCTGCCACACAGGTGAGGCCCAAGTCAGGAGGGGTGAACTGAGACCTCTGAAGCCTCCCCAGGCCCCCAGGGGAAGGTGGGTAGATGCCTCTCACTGTGCCTCATTCCTGTCTATGGCATGGGGTGATGACACAAGGGGCTGGGTGTGGTATAAAGGACAGCATAGCCAAGGGCGAGCATGCTAGGCCCTGGGCCCCCTCTAGACTCTTGGTCCCACCTGGACACGTGCTCTCCTTTCTCCAGTAATAACCGTGAGGAGTGGTAGACACTGACTGAGAGCACACCCCCTTGCCAGGAGGGGTCCCCCAGCCGGCTGCATCCTCTCACTTGGGAGGGGGCACAGCACACCTGCTGCCCAGATCCCGAACGAGCTGACTATAGTTGCCCAGTCAACTCTGACCGGCATGGAAAGAGGCAGACAGTTGGGCCACCTCAGCGGCGCCCAAATCCACCCCAGGTCTCCTACCCCCACACTGGTGTGCGGGCTGGGGCTGGGGCAGGGCCCCTCAGAGACCAGCATGGTGTGGGGCCGGGGCGGGGCCCAAAGAGGCACTATGGACACCCAGGGGGACAGGCCAGCCTGTCTCTGGAGAGAGCGGCCGAGGCCCAGAGACATGGCACTCACCTTTCTTCATGTCTCGGAAGGGCGGGTGGTTGGAGCAATAGGGGCACAGTGGATAGCTCTTGCCCCGAGAGCCCGATGACCACAGGACGAGCTCGAAGTCATCCAGCGGGCACCGGAGCTCCTTGTAGAGCTTGATGGTGCCATTCTGGGGGAGCGTGTAGGTCTCATCACAGTGTGAGCAGTGCAGGCGGCTCGGCTTGGCCTGAGGTAACACCAGTGAGGGGGTTCAGGGTCACTGAGGCCACCCAACTTTCCTGCCCATCCTCATTCTCATGATACCAAAGTAACCGGTAACATGTAATCCATAATGCATATAACATGTAATCTATAGCATAGGACACAACAACACAGAATATGCAACATGTAACAGGTCACGCACAATGTAATATGTGATACAGAAAACGTAACATGTAATACATAATACACGATATGTCATATATATGTCATATATATATGATATATATCATGCATACGTTGTGTAGAGAAGATGTATGTACTATGAAGTACATAGCACCAACATGTAACGTGTAACACGATAGTATACCTCTGTACGTAACAGAATGCAGACATGTAATACATGTGTCGTATGTAATAGGTAACAGGCCACACATAACACAAAATGTGGAACATGTTGCCAGGCAACAACCTCTCAGGCAAGGACCCCTGGCCACGAGTCTCAGCACACTTGCTGCACGCATGAAGAAAGGCAATTCTAAATCCCCTGTGTGTACACGAGTACCCAGGATAGCAAATCATGTTTTGTTAGGAAAAACCGGACAATGTGTTTAAGTGGCCTTACAGTGTACATGTTCCTGGGGTCAGGGGACACTGTGGGTGTCTGTGGGCAAGGCCGAGGTAGGCCTCTCATGCTTGTGTGACAACCAGGACCAAGACCGTTATTCCTGTCGGACTGAAGATAAAGCAGAAGCTTCCATAGGTGGCAAGACTTGACCGAGTCTATGCCCGCCGGGGCCAGAGGTTAGAGGGGAGGCCACAGCCCTTCACCCCGCTTACCTGGATGTACTTCATAAACCGGTGGCACTTCCCACAGCGGGACAGGGGCTTGCCCGTGGCCGCCAGGGGCGAAAAAGACACCTCCATCAGCTCGTCCATGCCTGGGGGCAAGCAGTGAGGGGAAGAGTCACATCTTCTGGGCCCAGCAGCCCACCTTCACCTCAGACAGGCGGGCGGAGGGGAGGTCCCCGTGAGTGGGTCAGGACCTGAGTGCGTGCGTCTCAATCCCCAAGGGCGTGGGGGTCACAGAAGGGCAGAGCTGCCGCCTCACTGGTCACCTGAGCTGGTGGCTTGTGTGCGGTGGTGAGATGCCTGTGCTTTAACCCCCATGATGATGACGGCCTGGCAGTGAGGCGCCACTGCCTTGTCCTCCCAACGGAGCCCCAGATTCTGGACCCCAGATCTGGACACCAGTCCCGCACGGCCATGGTGGCCCTGACCCAGGGGTAGGGAAGAGGTGGGCCTCACCGGCGATAGAGTCCACGAAGTAGTGGAACTTCCTCTTGAAGACGTCCAGCGTGTGGCCTAGGACCTGGCGGTAGTCAGCCTTGCCCTGGGCGATCAGGTTCAGCTGCTTCTCGACTGCACTGCGGATGGTGGGGAGCACCAGCTCTGCGTCTGCAAGATGCGGCGGTGGGGAGGGGTCAGGTGCCACTGGGAGCACTCACATCGAGAGGTCGTGGCCGCCCCCACCAGCTCAGCCTGGAGTCCCGTGACCCCAGGCCCTTCTTCATCTCCTACCCAGAAAATCCCATGTGGAATGGCCGGGGGCATCCTGTCTCTGGGATGGTGTCACAGTTCCTGGGAGTCCTGGGGCCAGGCTATGCCCCACCATCTCCCCTGGTCTCTTTGGAATCTCTCGGGGACAGAGCAGACAACTCTGCAAGGAGGACCCGGGGCCCAGCTGGTTTGTGGGGAAGCACCCCTTGCACCTCCCCTTTTGGAACCTTTGCACTTGTCCATCCATCCATCAACAACATGGAGCACCCTGCTGGGAAACGTCCTCTGGGGGGGTGATGGTGTAGTACCCTTGCAGTGGGAGGTAGGGCCCTCCCACAGGGCCACGGCCCATCAGAGACCATGGGCCAAGAAATGCAGTGCCACAGCCCGGGAGGAAGCCAGGGAGCCACAGCCGGCCAGACTCACCAATCTTGTAGTAGCCATGCACCAGGACGATGCCCAGGTTGGTGGGCTTGAGCCGGCGCCCACTCTCCACAGTGACATAGTTGCGCTGACAGATGTTGTTGATGTGCACGGGGATGCTGGCGTCCGTCCCTGCAATACACAGCAAGGCTCTAGGGTTCCTCAGCTTGCCCCCATCATGCTGTAGGCTCCACGTCTGCACCCACCCCCCATGGGGCCCCCGGTTCTCAGCCCCTTCCCCTGTTTCTGGCCAGCACTGTGTGGGACACCAAGTGCGTGTTTCAAGAACGGTCTCGTGAATCCAAAGATGGTTCTCCCAGTGCCAGTGCTGGGGGCTTAATCCCTGTCTATAGACAACAGAAGCTCATAGAGGTTAAGGAACTCTGCCAATGTCACGGGAGCTCATTCCACCTGCCCCTCACACCTGGGAAAGGTGACCGCCTCAGGCTCTCCCGCCTTGATTCTAAGATACCTGAGCCTTCTGGAACCAGGGCTCAAGACCTCTGAACACAGACGAACTCCCAGGCTTGCTGCCAGATCGTGCCCTCTGAAACCTGCTCAGGATCGCCCACTTTCTGGCTCCCAGGTGTCTCGTGATCAGTTTCCGGGGCGGGACCTCCCCTGGAGACTTCCCTGGCACTGCCAGATGCTGCCCTTACGGCTCCACCGTGCTGAGGAATCTCCTTAGATGGTGCTCAGAGGCTAATGGGATCACACTTGAAGGATAATGCTGGGACTGGGGTCTGAATCCCATGCATTCTTGCCACTACTGGAGGGGAGAGCCTCTTCACACAGCCCTGGGGGCCCCCAGTCAACAGGGCTGCCTTTGGCCACTGCCTGGTTCAGAAGGTCACAAGAGCCCTGTCCGTGGACACAAACTCATTTTAGTCATGGGATCTAAGGAGCCATGGATTTGTCAATGGGGAAGGATAGAGGATGCTGGGGGAGCAGCACCCACACCCCACAGCCTCTGTACCTGAGGACCTGAGGCAGGACCCACAGCAGGCACCCAGGCCCCTGGGAAGAAGCAGGAGCAACTCTCCAGCTGAGGCCTCCACTGTCCCCAGAGCCCCAGCCTCAGGTGGGACGTCACCCGTCATAATTGTTGGTGACAGAGCAGAAGCCAGGTACAACAACTGGGATGCTCGCGGCCCTCCAGAGCCTGGTCAGCTATGGGGCACATCAGGGACCAGGCAGCTCCCATCGGAGTGAACAATGCCTGAGGAGCTGGCCACACCCTGGGCCCCAATTACCAGGTGCTGGGCACAGAGGGGTCACCGAGCAGCTCTGGAAGCACCATCTCCTGGCCCATGGTCCCAGGATGGGGACCCTCAGGCCCAGGGCCCGGGCGGACAGGTGCACCCACCGATGCCATGCTTCTCCATGAGTGTGATGAGCTCAGCCTCAGTCAGGTAGTCAGGCGGGCTCGTCTGCTTCTCCAGCATCTTTATCTCGCTCACAGGAAAGGTGTCACCCCTCTGGCAGGTGGGCAGGCTCTCCTCCAGAGGCACGCTCTGCCAGGGCATGATCTCCGTGAAGCCTGGGGACACAAGATGCGACCACTCAGGGTCCTGCCCAGGCAGCCCAGGCCCGAGACACTGGGCCTCCCTCTCCCGGAACAATGGAGAACATTCTGTTAGTCTGTGGAGGTGTGGGAGGAGCCACAGTGGGATGCGCTGCTGTACCTGGAGAGATGACGGTTTTGCCCGTGCAGGTGAAGTGCTCAGGTCCAATTCTGAAGGTGATGGTGCTCTGGAGGTACTTGCAGTCGTAGCTCACTGTGGCGATGAAGTGTCTGGTGATGTACTCGTACAGCCGCCATGCCTCGCCCCCTGCAACACGCATGGAAGCTCATCACTGGCCAGGGACTGGTTCTAGGACTACCCCCCACCCCGCCCCCTGCAACAGCTCTCCCTTAGGCAGCAGGGCCTTGGCTGTTGGCACAGGATGGCAGGGCTGGCCTGCACCGATGCTCGAGAGAGGAGGAGGAAACACAGGAAGAGAAAGTGACTAAGTGACTCTCCCCGGCTGAGTCGGCTCCTTCACAGCTTGGGCTCCCACATTCCACCCCCGCACTGACGTGGGACTGCTCTTCAGGGCCTGGCCTGTCCGCAGCAAGGGACTTGCCACCATCACTTCAAACTCGGGCTGTGCACAGTGGCCAGTCTCTACGGGTACAGTTCTCCCCTTCCCTGCCTCCTCCCAGGACACAGGCCACCAGCACCACATTGGTAGGCAGGGCCCTAGCACTCCCTGTCTTGGTCCTGGCCTGTTCTGTCCTGGCCCATCTGTATCCCCCTCCTGCTCCTTCCTTCTGCCAGCGGCCACTGCAGTCCTGTCCTGTCTCACAGCCACAGAACACAACTCTCAGGGAACCCCATCTGCCACAGCCAGGGGCAGGTGGGGAAGGGAAGGAGCCCCCACATTGCCAACGGGGCCTGACACCGTTTAAAGGTGCCATGTGACAGTCGCTTCCCACCCAGAAGCCTGGAGTGGGTATGTGTGCGTGTGTGTTGGGGGGCGTGTCCAATACCTAATTCGGCCTCAGTGGCAGACCTCATGGGGGTGATGGGGGGATGGTCACCAGCGTCGTGGCCCTTCCGTGGCCGGTTGATACCTTCTGCTAACAAGCGTTTTACCTGAGGTAGAGAAGACAAGGTGGTGTGTGAGTCTGGACACAGCCATCTTCCCACAGGGAAGGAGCCAGCACCAGTCCCAGGTTTGACCAAAGCGCCTGGGCTGGGTCCCCAGACCCTGGCAACAAGCGTGCCCAGTGGCTCTGCTCACCGTGTCGGCCCAGTAGGGGTGGTTGGCCTGCTGCCGCAGAGGGCCCTTCAGGTCGAAGTTCTCGGGGTAGTGGGTGGTCTCGGTCCGCGGGTAGCTGATGTAGCCTTGTGTGTAGAGCCGCTCGGCGGTCTGCATGGCATGCTGTGGTCCCATGCCTGCAAGAGGGCAGGCTCAGCTGGACTGGAGTGCCGGGGATGGCCAGGCCCCTGCCCATGGGCCTGGGCACTTGGGCTCCCCACTCAAGGTGGCCAGGACCTCCTGGTAGGTGAGGATGGCTCTGAGTGGGCACCGCAAGCACATGGAGCTACTGGCCAGGCATTTGTGCCTGGGCAGCATTCTCCAAGGCCAAGGTCCTGAACTTGTGAAGTGGACCCAGGATAGGAACGCTCTACATGGGCTATGCCGATTCAATGTGGGCTCCAGAGTGCTGATCTCGCATACTCCATGGAGCACCTGGGGTCTGCTTCAGGGTTGGCTGATGTCCCACTATGACAGCAGAATTAGCAATTGCACCCCATTCTGAGCCACCTGGGTATTTCTGTCCTCATGGCACTCCGGGACCACCGAGGGATGGCTTATCCTCCTGCTTCTCCCTGACCAGCAGATGCTGGCCCTCAGCTGTCGGTCACTTGGTGTCATCACTGCCCTGAGGATCCCTGAAGGTGCCACTCTGCAAGGACACTGTCCAGGTTCCCCAGGCTGCAGAGGCTACCAATGCCTTGAGGCCAACAGCTGTCAGAGAAGGCAGACTTTCCAGTCCCAATCCCTTCTCACTACCGTGGAAACGAGGCTCAGAGAGGTTACGTCAACACTGGTCGCATTTGTCTGTGCAGGAGGTGGGCCCGGAGCGCCAGCCTCCCACTCGTGGCCTCTCCCCCTACACCATGGAAGCTGCTCTGGGTTGCTAATGCCAGGATGCCCCTGTCGGGTGGTGGCACTCACTGCCTCCACTCTTGTGAGGGTGCACCATCTCAGTCATGTCATCCTCAGAACAAGCAAGCACCCACGATGGCCATGACAGCCGCCCTGGGTTCCAGTGAGGAAATCGAGGCTCCGGGACAAGAAAGAAAGTAGCCAAGCTGAGATGGCACCAGAGTTTGGGTCCAGAGCCGGAACTCCATCGTCTAATGCCTCTGAGGGCACTCCACTGAGCCAGTGACACACGAGGGCTTGCCCTGCAGGAGGTCCCTAACCATGGGCTTCCATATGCTCAATCCAGGCAGCAGCTGAGGAGATGTTTAGTAATACAAAATGGTCTGAGTTTTCCCCACATAAATTCAAAGAAGCTGTTGAATATTAACCAACAATCCTCTGAGATGGGATCCTCTTGCGTGTTAGTTTGTTATTAGTTATTTTCACTCTGCAATTTAAGAGAAATGAATTCTGCGTGAAGCTCAGATTCCCACTCAGCCTCACAGGACACTGCAGGTGGGCTGTTCCTTGACGCAAGTGAGCATGGAGCGGGGGGGGGGGGGGACACTCGGCACAGGTGAGCACAGAGTGAGGGGCCTCAGCATGGATGAGCAGAGCGAGGGGTGGGGGGGCACTTGGCACAGGTGAGCACAGAGCAAGGGGCCTCAGCATGGGTGAGCACACAGATGGGGGTCTGGGGGGCACTTGGCACAGGAGAGCACAGAGTGAGGGGCCTCAGTATGGGTGAGCACACAGAGCGGAGGGCGGGGGGGCACTGGCACAGGTGAGCATGGAGGGGGCTACTCGGCACAGGTGAGCACAGAGCGAGGGGCCTCAGCATGGGTGAGCACAGAGTAGGGAGTTGGGGGCACTCGGTACAGGTAAGCACAGAGTGAGGGGCCTCCCCAGGGGTAAGGACAGCAGGGGGGGGGTAGGGGGGGCACTCAGCACAGGTGAGCATGGAGGGAGAGTGCTGGTAGTAGTGGCGAGAGCATCAGCACTGGCCCCCATCCCCAGGCGCTGCACCAGGGCTGAACGGTGAGCCATGGGCCCGTCTTTTGTGGGTTTTGAAGAAGTCTTTTGTGGGTTTTGAGGAACACCCCTACATACCCAGAGAAGAGCTTGCTACTCGCAGCATCTCCACAGTGTTCAGGGCGAGGGGCCGCTGCTTGGCCTTCTCTTTCCTGCTTGTGGCCTCCACCTAGAAGACAGCACAGTCAGGGATTCTGGTGGCGGGGGAAGGATGCTGTAATAGAGAATCTGGGTGTGTGGGCAAAAGGTCTGGTTTCATTCACTTGGTCTCTCTGCTTCTCAATTTCACTCTTTACAGTGGTCTCAAGACTCGAATATTTATTTAGGCCCAGAAAGGGAAAAAGAAAAAAAATTCTTTTCTAGAGAATTTCTAGAATTTCTAGAGAAAACTTGGAAGAATGGCAAAGAGCCAAGAGAAGGGGTTGCAAACTCAAAATCCTCCAGGAGCCAGTGGCAGCCAGGCGGCCCGGCCACAGGGATGGCAGGTGAGGCCTGGGCCAGGCCACGGAGCTCAGGCCCACCCCAGGGGCAGCCGCTCGCCCCTCGCTGCCCCCAAACATCCCACAAGGGCCTACTGGCATTGCCTCATCTTCCAGTTCGTCAACAAAAGCTGCAAATCAGGACTTTTATGTGAAATCTTATAATTTTCCAATTTTGGTAACTATTTTGAAATACTTGTAAACACCACGCAGTTTAAAGAAAATACCGGTCAGCTTTAAAGTCTGGGCTGAACGGCTGTCAGAAGAGAGGGCTCTGTCTTGCCTGAGGCAAAAACAATCCGAACAACTCAAGTCCAGTGCCCTGCCCCTCCCAATCCCAAGGAGACCCAGTCACAAGTCAGGGCGGTGCCTTCTGAATTCTAGACCAACAAATGTGGGGGCGAATTTAGGCCAAAATGGGTAAGTGCATCAGTGGAGGCTGGGACCACTATGGGTGAGATCTGGAGAAGGTGGCAAAGGTCTCTTGAGGAACGTGATTGTGGATAAAGAATGAAGCAGCTTTGGAGAAAGTTCTGGAAGCCTGAGTCAACAGCAGGAGGCTGAGCAGAGCACATCCAAGGAAAGCTTGAAAAGGACAAGAGAAGGCTGCTGAAGGAGGCCAGGCCGCACCTCCATGACTCCAGTAGCTGGTAAGGCTGCGGGCTGCTGTGATGACAGTGGACCTGCCTCCACCCCAGGCAGCCAGCCCCTTGCCAGGTGGCATCACCCTCTTCCTAACAGCCAAGCATGTAAACCTCAAATTCAATAAAACCCTGAGAAAGAACCACAGCACCACAGAGGCCATGAAAGCTGACCGAGGTTGGGCTACCCCATGCTAGCTGTGTGACCCTGGGCAGGTCACACAGGTCCCTGTGGAGTTGTTAGCGTTCAGCATCACAGAAAAGGGACATTTGTGTGAAATGGAGTCCTGCCAAAAGGAGAGAATGCCCCTGGGCTCCTGTGGAAAGGGGCAGGCAGGTGGTGGATGTGGGGCAGTGCCCAGTACAGAGCAGGGGCACACCACAGTGACCGCGAGCATCAGGAACTATTTTTCTTTCCAAAACATGTCTGTTTCCGAAAAGGAGACCACAACGGGACCCTAGGTCACAAGCTGCTTTTCCAGCCAGATGCGTCTAAAGGCCTCCTCCCACCCAGAGCAAACATGACAGATGTGGGCGGGGAAGGCCCACCTGGGCTTCCTTCTCCAACTTTGTCATGTTTAAAAAC
Source organism: Martes martes (assembly GCF_963455335.1). NCBI lineage: Eukaryota > Metazoa > Chordata > Mammalia > Carnivora > Mustelidae > Martes > Martes martes. Next base: position 64,171,414 of record NC_137901.1, read on the forward strand.
ATCTGGGCGATCTCCCGGTCGAACACTCGCACTCGGTCCCAGTCCAAAAGAAGAGATCTGTCTTTATCCGCGTTAACCTGTAGGAAAAAGGATAAAAGAAGAAGACAGCAAAGAAATATCCAGGTGAGCCCACTGCCAGGGAAGGGAATTGAGGCAGATGAAGCTGCTCCTTGTCTGGGAGGACAGCAGTCCCATCTCTGAGGTCTCACGGCCATACCTGTACAGGTGTGCCTAGGTGCACAGACAGGCAGGCTGAGACCCAGCCCGGTCCTGAGGGAGGGCTGCTCTGATTCCTGGCCTCTTCCTTGAGATTAGGCTGGTGGTCTCATGATGGGAGCCCAAAGCTGAGGCTGCTGTGTCTTTAAGGAGCGTGGGAACCTGCACCTCAAAGGCCATCCCTGCCCACCATCTAATGCCTGGCCAGCACTAGGTGTGGCCCTTTGGTGGGGGGGCCCGCCCTATGTCAACCAGACCAGTTCTGTATTATGTTTTAAATGTTACAAGCAGCTTACATGGAAGATTTTATTTGGAGAGAGGATTCTAAGACTTCAAAACATTTGAAGTCAGGGGCCCATGGCCCTCAGTTCAGACCTTGGATCTGACCATCACAGCTGATGGCCCCGAGGTATGACCTCTCCCCTCCACGCTGCCAAAGCTGACTTCATTCCTGCTTCTGTAAGTTCAAAGTATCCAAGCCAATGAAGGCTAGGGCCCCTTCTCTGGGCACCCTGAAGAACACTCTGGCCTCCCTCCTCTGTGCCCTTGGCCTTCGGGGCTTGCAGGGCTAGGATGATGATGGAAGACCCTCAGAGTCCACGCCTGAATCCGGAAAGACCCAGCGTGCAGAGGGAAGGGAAAGCAAACCTTGGCCTGCAGCACCCAGTAGGTCTCCGGTTTGAATGACTGGATTTTATCATGTCTCTCCACACAGAAGCCCAGGGTAGGGGTCTGACATGGCCCGAAAGAGATGAGGGAGCTGTCCAGATTGCCATATTTTCCCTGGAAGTACTTAGTTTGAAACCTACAGGGAGGAATGGCACAGAGAAAGATATTCTGGTCATGGATTCGCTCAAGACACCATCATTTTTTTTTTTTCAAGACACCATTATTAACCAGCCATGTGAGTCTAGCCTGGGGCCAGCTGGTGGTGGCGCCCTGCTCAGAAGACAGGGGACAAGGTGAGGACACACTCAGCAGCGGGCCTGAGGAGGCTGTGTGCGGGTAGCGAGGAATCATGTGTGCACAGCACACATAGCGCGGAAGGCAAGAGAGAAGAGCAGACGCTGCACCGATCCTGGGGCTGGGAAACCCTTCTAGTCTATTCCATTCCCTCCACCCTCTCCTCAAGACCCACACCATGTAGATGAACACCCTGCTTATCACATGGTGCCCTGTGTGGTCTAAATCAGCCAGACAGATGGCTTCCTTCAGGGTTTGTAGAATATTGGCGCTGGCCTAGTGCTAACCAAGTGCAGGGCGACCAGGGGGGAGCAGTGAGGCAGGGGCTCTGGCCGTGGGGTGGGCAGCCGGCACCTGGTGAATGCGCAGCCGATGCGCAGGTCCAGCTCTTGCCTGGCGTCCACTGACAGCGCCTCGTTGTGGTCAGGCTCACCCAGGCGGGCCATGGCGGCGCAGATGTCCGTGTCCGTGATGGAGCTGAACCTGGCCCGGAACACCGTCTTTTCGCCACCGTGGGCTGGATTCATGACGGGCAGCACGGCGTCTAGGACCTGGGGGAGGCGGCCCAGTGGTCACCCACCTCGGAGGTCTCTGCCTTCTGCTCTGCAACCGCCTGCGAGGCACGATTCTTCTCCCAGCCGAACCTCACTGCGTGGGACTTCCTCTCCCTCCTGCCAGCCCCTCCACCATCCCCTTCCCCATCCAGAAGTTTCAGTCTCTCCCCAGCACTCCTGCTACAATGGCTTCTTTTCCTTCCACTGACAAACCTGCTCAAACACCCGCCCCTTACTACCATCCTCTGTCTCACCTTCTTACTTTCATCCCAGCCAAACCAGGAAATGCTAATGCCACGGATGCAAGGGAGCTCAGTCAGGAAATCCTCCCCGCTTGACCCATTTCCCTTCCTTCTAGAGGGCAGAGTGCCAGGAGGGGTGGATGGAACTTTTAAGAGACTGAAGAAAAGCCAGGGAAGGAAAACAGAATGAGGAGGAAAAGGCAGAGGGCAGGAGTGGGGAGGGCACAGGGGACTCCCAAGGTGGGAGCTTGTGGGGGGGCCTCAGGGCTGAAGTATAGCATAAGACCTGGAGCCAGATTCACTAAGAAGGCTGTGCAGTGGCAGGGGGGGGGGGTGTCACACTGGGGCCTGGCCACGCTGCTTCATTATGAGAAAGAGGTGCCTTCGTTTCTGAGGCAGAGAAAGCCCCATGAGTTTCCATCCCCAGATGCAAAGCCCCCCCCCCCCCCCAGGGGAGGAGCAGCCTAGGGGAGGGGCTGGGAATGGAGTGTCTGGGAAGGGACAAAGCACGATCATGTTTATTGAGGATGCTGTGCTGGAACACGGGGTGCCCTGAGCTCCCTCTGTCATACAGGATGCGTTTCCTGAGCCCCAAGGTGTGCCAGGCCCCAGGTGAGAGCTGGGGTGCAGAGCCAGGAGGGTGAGCGGCATCAGAGGACACCTGCAGTCAAGTTAGGACCCGTGTGAGGGCGCCACACCTGCAGCCGAGGCATACAGGGAGGTTGGAGACAGAAGGCTGGAGGGCATCTTGGGTGGGGAGTGGACGGTGAAGGCCAGAGGTGAGAAAAGGAGTGAGGAACGTAGCCAAGTGGCAACCAGCCTCGGCTGAAGGTCCCTGAGAGGTGCCCAGTAGGCCGGGATGCTGAAAGCCACCCCTCTCCCATCCACCTAGAAAATTCTGCCCTGTCTACTCACACAGTGGGCCCCAGCAGGGGAAGTAATACCCCTTTGCCCTTGGTAGAGTCTGTAAATTTGAAAGGGTCTATGCAATTTCCAAAATAAAGGAGCGAAAAAAAAAGGCATTTTGAAGGCAACATCATGGATTCCTGGCTACAGCCCCCGGAATGGGGTGACTGCAAGTACAGTCAGTGGGAAGACCAGAAGTGAGGACCGCAGTGGATCCCCCTCTCACCTCAAAGCAGATGTTCTCCCCCTCCTTGTCGCAGTCCAGCCACAGCACGATGTAGTCGCAGCCTTTGCCCTCCACCTGCCACACAGCACACAGCCACTGGCACCTCCATGGCCCGGCCCACGCTGTCCACCCACTGTGCCCCCTCCTAGCACGTGAGCCTTGCGGAGCAGGATGGGTGCCCAGAACAGGGCCTGGGCTGAGCAGATGTGCTAGCCATGGTTAGGCTGCCTTTGCCACTCAGAGAATTTCGCTCAGAACTTAGTGTTTCGGACACAAAAAGGTTATAAATGCAATATGATCTTAACCCCAAAAACTGCTCGGGGAGAGGGGAGAAATGAAATAAGCCTAAAGGTTAATGGGGTTTGTCTTAGGCAGTGTGATTCTAGATAAATTTTTCTTCCCTCTACTTTCTAATATTTTCCACAATATGTATGCATTTGTTTTAAAACTAGGAAAATCACCAGCACCACCAAACAATTTAAAAAACAGAATTTCTGCTCTCCAGGGCAGAGTGAGAGGCTTGCCCAGGTGGGCCTGTGGGTGGTTCTAAGGCCAGGAACAGGCCTGAAAGGTGCCTCATGAGCCAGCAGGGGGCGCTGATAGAAATCGCTGGGAGGCCTACCCTGGGTATCCAGCAAAGGCCTCCTGGTTCGTGAAAGGGGGAAGGACTCAGGTGCCCACCTGCACTGCGGGGAGGCCAGGACCGAGACTTCCCAGGCCCCACCACCCCAGCCACCCGCACACACCTGCAGGAACTTCACCATGTTCAGCTTGGGGTTAGCTTCCTTCTTCTCTGTCGGGGCTTGGCTGAACAGCTCTGCGGGGTCCACCTTGTCCCATTTGTTGTACTTTCCTACAAACATAGCCATGGTGACATCTGAATCACACTTCTTGGCTCACAGAGCTTGACCTCTGCAATGGTTATAACCCCAGGAGGAGAAGGAGGCTTGGAAAACAACTAGAGGCAGAGCTGGGACTTCGTTCCCCCAGGCCGCAGAAGGGAAACCACACCGTGGCCACCCACAGGAGCCACCCCTGGGCAAGGCCACCGCTGCCCCAGCCTCACTTCAGGACATGCCCTGTGGCCGGCAGCACCATTCCTGGGCTGGCTCACTTTGCCAGAGCACCAAACCATATCACTCATACTTCGGCCTTCTCTCTCAGCCTGGATTTCTGCAAGTCTCCCCCCACCCAGCACGTGACGGCACACAGGACAGGTGCTCAGGGGATCCCTGTGGGGGATCAATCTTTGGAGCCTCATGACTGGTACCTCCAACCACTTCTCCATGCAGGGCTCATGCCTGCATGCTGAGCATCCCCATCTCGTGCAGCCTGGGAGAACCGGGTCAGACAGAGTCAAGTTCAAATCCCAGCTCCCCACCTCCTGGCTGGTGATAAAACTCAGGAATCCAAATGCTTGGCCACACAACTGAATCAATGTCATTGTTGTTACTGAGCAGCAAGAAGTGTTGAGACTTTGCTGTGTGCTAAGCTCTCTATCTTCACTGCCACACCGAGTCCTCAAACAATCCCGGGAAGTAGATGGCACCTTTGGAAGACCCACTTTACCCGTGTGGAACAGAAACTCCTAGGGGCCCCTGTCCCAGCCCATAAGCCTCTGGAGCAGGGGTCAGAGCCCAGGCCAGACTCTTGTCAAGCACAGGACCCTGCACCTGGCTGTTGGGTCACTGAAGTGGGCTCTTCCAAGGTGACAGATAGCAAAGATAGAAGGATGACAATGACGGCCACCGAATGGCCACTGGACAATAGTCACATTCAGCAGGAACCATGTTCCAAATGCCTGCATGCGCCAGGCCCCCCCGAGGTGGGCACTCACTCTCTCCAGGAAGCATAGGAAGGAGCACAGGGCATGCAGTGACTAAGGACTCTCTCTGGGATGGGGACTTAGGGGGTGCTGAGCTCCAAAACGTGGGTTCTGGGCACCTCACCCAGGGACCCTGGGTCATCTCTCCATGATCTACGTGGCCTCAGGGGCTCTGCACGAACCCCTCTGCCTAGAGCCCTCCCCTGGCTCCAACTAGACCCATGGTAGCACTTTGCAGGGCCTCCCTCCGCAGGACAGAAGATGAGCAGGGCCTTGGGGGCTCACCTAGGAAGTCCAAGGTCATCACGTGACCGCAGACAGACGTCATCTTGAAGCGGACGGGCTGGCCCGCGAAGGTCCCACTGTACTCGTGCACTGAGCACGTTCCGTTCAGGCCTTTGTGTGAGGACATGTTTCCTGCAGGGGAGGAGCACGGTGACGGCCACTCTGACAAGCCACAGCCACTGAGGCGGCCCCATGCCCTTCCCCAGGGCAGTCAGTGATTATGGTCCCCAGCCACTGCACGTAACTGAGTGCTGGGTGATGTCGTGGTTTCTCAAGGGAAATGCCGTTTGCAGCTAACCAACCAACACAGTGTGCTCCCACGCCAAGTCCTGGGCAGGCTGAAGGCCAGGAGCACCCTCTCTGAATGCTCTCGAGATCGACACTCTTGGGCCCTTCCCTGCATTTCTGCCTCACTTCTTTCCAACTTTACTCGAAGGCCTTTGGGAGTCTCCTCATTATCAAGTCCCATGGTGTATTTTCATGCTCCCCATTGAAAGCCCCTCGGCATCTGGGGACCCGGCACTTCTCAGCTCTCCCTTTCCCTTCAGAGAGATGCCAGCCCACTGTCCTACTGTGGTCGTGGTACGTGGGTACCACTTCTAGGTACCCAGCACCCGGGCACCCTTCCTACCTGGACAGAATCCAGAGATATGAAGGGAAGCAGCACCCCACCCACTGCCCCAATAGCCAGAGCGGGGCTAGTGCCCTGGTGTCCCAGGAGGGCCTAGACGAGGGACAGTCTGGTGGCTCCTCTTGAGTGACATGAGGCACAGAGGTTGCAGCTGCAGCACTTGAGGGCACGGGCAAGGGTCCTGGGGTGACGGCAGTGTCTGTGGCATGGCCGCAGAATTAGACTGGGGTCTAAGATCGGTGTCAGACTTAGACCAGGGTGGGCGCCTGGCTCTGTCTTCTTCCTTCCAGTGAATTCTCTGTGTAAGTTACCAGGGCTGCTTGCTGCTTATGACCAACAATCGGACAGGCGCACTGCTCTTACAGTGGCTTACCTGGTGCCAAGCTGTGACCAAGCTGTGACCCGGGCCTGTAGGTTTTGGGAGTCCCAGTCCTGGCCCACACTGGCTGTGGCCATGAACGCATCCTACAGTGATAATACTGAGATGCTGCATTGATGCCTGCTGTCCTGCAGCACATCAGCTCCAGGGGGCTGGGTCACACTTGGGGAAAAGAAGGAAAGGACCGTGCCCCATCCCCATCCTGAGGGCTGTCCTCCCTACCTCGAGAGAGGATTTTAGCAATGGACTGGGCCAAGGATGGCTTTTCTGCAACCATGAGCACGGTCCTCATCTTGTCTTAAGGCTGCCAGGGGCTTTGGGCTTCACACGCCAGTTTCAGAGAGATGGCAATGAGGTTCAGAAACTGCTCTTCTGCGGCTCAACGCTACTGTCAATGCTGACTCCTGATGAGAAGACAAGACCCTGAAAACAGAAATGCTTCTAATGGAACCTCTACCACTAAGAAGGAAACTCACTTTAAAAAGTGGAAAAAAGGGGGCACCTGGGTGGTGCAGTTCTTGAGCGTCAGACTTTTGGTTTCAGCTTGGGTCTGATCTGAGGGCCGTGAGATCGAGCCCCTCGTTGGTCTCCACACTTGAGGAGTCAGCTTGGGTTTCTCTCTCCCTCTCTCCGCTCTGCCTCTGCTCACATGTGCATGTGCTCTCTCTCTATAGAATAAATAAACAAATCTTTAAGAAAAAAAAAAACAAAAAGAAAACAAGCAAACACAATTTCTTTGGGGTGCCTGGGTGGCCCAGTCAGTTAAGCGTCCAGCTCTTGATCTTAGCTGAGGTCTTGATCTCAGGGTCCTGAGTTCAAGCCCTATGTTGGGCTCTACAGTGGACATGTAGCCTACTTCAAAACAAAACAAAACCAAAAAAAGGGGGCACCTGGGTGGCTCAGTCAGTTGAGCGGCTGCCTTTGGCTCAGGTCATGATCTGGAGGTCACAGGGTCAAGTCCCATGTCGGGCTCCCTGCTCAGCAGGGAGTCTGCTTCTCCCTCTCCCTTTGCCCCTCCCCCTGCTTGTGCTCTTTCTGTCTCTCTCAAATAAAGAAATAAAATCTTTAAAACAAAACAAAATAAAGTAAAACAAACAAAACCAAACCCCCAAAATAAGGGTGCCTGGCTGGCTCAGTCTGTAAAGCATGCAACTCTTGATCTGAGGGTTGTGAGTTCAAGCCCCACCACACTGGGTATAGACTTTACTTAAAAAACAAACAAGCAAACACCAAACCTGAGGTGAGAAAAAGAAGTTAGGGAAACTTGAAGACATTGGACAAACCAGCGCAATGGAACTGGCTTAGAGATGGACACTTGGGGGACTGGGTTCCTTTGGGAGAAGCAGATGTGGCTCCATGACCTCAGGTCAGTCTTGTCACCAAATCCACGCCAGGAAGACTTTGGGGTCTTTGGATCTGGACTGATAGGCTGGGGTAGGCAGATGGCTGGCCCTCCTCCCAGGGCAGAGGTCCGTTTGCTCCCCAGGGCGGAGGCTCACCTCCACCTCAGCTGAGAATCAGGATGCCCAGGGACTTTTTTTGTTTTTGTTTTTAAGATTTATTTTTATTTGAGAGAGAGAGAGAGAGAGAGAGACAGAGTGTGCGCACACAAGCAGGGGAGGGGCAGAGGAAGAAAGAGAAGAAGACTCCCTGCTGAGGGATCCCAACTCCGGGCTCATGATCCCAGGACCCTGAGATCAGGACCAGAGCCAAAATGAAGAGTCGTCAGATACTCAACTGACTGAGCCACTCAGGTGCCTGGCCCTGGGACGTTTTATAAAATGCAGATGCCAGGCCATGTTCTCCAGATCCTTCTGATCCAAAACTAGACCTGAGACTCACTGGCCAGGGACTCCAGACCCCAGCAGAACTTGACAGCCCTTTTCCAATGGACTCTGACCTACCTTCCTGCCTGCCCCAAGCAATCTCTCACATTGCAGACCATGTTCTGGCCAGTGAAACTGGACACCACTGTCTAAAGAAAAACATATTCTCAGGCCTGCGTTCCCTTGCTTGGAATGAACGTACCGCCAAGCCCAGAGAATGCAGCTGGACTGTACAAAGGCCGAGTTCCAGTGCTAACTGTTGTTTAAAGAGCTCTCCCATGCCTCCTGCTGGCCCCTGGCCCCGCCGTGGTTAGTTACTGTTTCATCTTCCCAGCAGCTCAGGAGCAGCCTGAGGTCTGGATCATTGCTGGCAATGGTGACAGCTGGTTCCAAGACTGCTATCGGACAATGAATTCCTGCTGGCTAAGTAAAAGAAACATGAGCCCTGTCTGTCTTTTTGATCATTATACATATGGCCTGGATGCTGACAAATATGACACTGTATTACCAAACAAGAACAACCACACGACTTCTACTGAGACAACTGGGCAACCTTGGGTGGGGTGGGGAGGTAAAGCTAGACTCCTACTTTATAATTTCCACCAAAACAGATTCCAGATCTAGCAGAAGTTTAAGCCAAAAGCTCAAACTAGGAAAATACTAGAAGAAAACATAAACTTTGGTATGAAAAGAAGACACCTAAGGATTTCAGAAGTGCAGAAATACACTTCTTTGTGTTTAAAAGCATTTGCCTTCCCTTTCTGTGAATGGTCTATTCACATTTTTTATGTGAATTAAAAAAATTTTATTAAAGCTTTTTCTCCCCAGCTGGACTGCTGTTTTCTTATTTTTAGCAGTTGCTTATGTAATGAGGAAACCAGCCCTTTGTGATAGGATAGCCAGTAACACCCATCACGGCATATCAGAAATAAAACGAGCTTGTGCTTGTCTCACCAGCAATAATCACAGGGTAAGCACACACGTGGGTGAGGGGCTGGTGACAAACTCTTTAGTAGGTGGTGGAAGTTCAGCAGGAACGACCTCTACCTAGAGCAACTGAAGATGTCTCTCAAAACTCCAGGCACATATCCCCAGCAATCCCACCGCTGGGAATGAATTCAATCGTCCCACAATTACTTACTGAGCAACTTATTACTACGTGCTCAATACGTGTTGCCATGGGCCACATGGGGCAAAGCAGTGCCGGGGGGGCGGATTGGCAGGGGGCGAGCCCTGTAGCATCTGGGGGAAGTCCAGGGAGGGCTGGGGGACAGCAGGGAGGGTGGCTTCGGACCTTGGGTTTGCTCTGAGGGAAATGGGAGGTAGTGCAGGGACAGGATAACCTGACTTCAAGTGTTCAAGGGATCCCTCTGGCTGCTCCAAGAAGGGAGCGTCTGGGTCCCCGAGGAGCAATGGGGGAGGTGCTGAGTGAAACTTGGGGTCTGGGCAGATTCCGAAGGCAGAGCCAGCAAGACTGGGAATGGGAAGTGAGGCGAATGGAGAATAGACTCCAGGGCCTTTGGCTTCGGCAGCTACAGGGGATTCCCCATTTGTTGAGATGGGAACTAGGAGGAAGCAGCAGCTCGGGACGAAGGTGCAGGTGTGTTCAATGTGAGTTGCCTGCCGGCCAGCCAGCTGGACCATGGAGGAGGTGGTGGCACGTGGCAGGTGTGGCGCGGGCAAAGGAGCCCAGGCTGTGGGCCGGGGAAGTGAGCTGACTCAGGATAGGTGGGATCCTGGAAGCCCAGAGAAAAGGCACTTCAGCCCCCACCATGTAGAAGGCTACAGATACCTGCCGGCCGGGTGAAGGGACAGCGGAGACCTGACCTTGGGGTCTGGGGACTTGCGGGTGCCAGGTGACCCTGCTGGGTGCTGTTTCTTGCAGTGAGTGCCAGAGGTAAAAGCCCGAGTGGGGGAGCTCAAGAAGGCCTGGAAGGAGGGGAGAGGGCACAGTGGGCTTTTTCATTTTAAGATGGAAGAAATGTTGGCAAACATGCTGGCATGTTTGTCTGAGAATAGAACTCATTGAGTTCTCAACCAGTTTTTTCAACAGAAAAATCGGTATCGACCAGGTTTTTGATAGAAAAGGTCGAGTAAAGAGGGAAAAGAGAAGATGCAGGAGGCACGGAGGGAACTGCTGGAGTGATGTCTGTGGGTGGGTGAGGGGTGGGTGAGGTGTCCTTGGCCAGAAGGAGAGCCACTCTTCTCTTAGGGCAAGTGTCACCAGTGAGGACAGGAGGCGGTGCTTGGGGCAGGCTGACAGCTGGGGTAGAGCTAAATTTAGAGGGATGGGATCTGCCAGGTCACGATGAGGGAAAGAGAGGGGCCGGGGTTGAGGGGAATGATTCTTTAAGATGGGTAAGGAGGATGGGAGGCCCTGGGAGGGGTTGAGGGGAATGATTCTCTAAGATGGGTAAGGAGGATGGGAGGCCCTGGGAGGGTCGAAAAACTATAGGTGCTAGAGTGGGTAGCAGAAGTCAAAGAAAATAGAGGTCAGAGGGCAAGGGGCAGTGGTGTGGGGCCTGAACGAGGTGGGAGATGAGGCCACAGAGGGAGAGGAGGCTGCGAAGCAAGTGGATGCTGGCAAGACTGTCCACGTGGACATTGGGTTCTCAAGAGAAATTACATGAAGAAAGTCAAGTGCATGATTGTACAAAGCACTGCCCTCTATGGGTGCGCGTGTACACACACACGCTCAAGAAATGGCAAAGAACTACCTGGGGGCAGGCATGGGGTTAGGATCTGGAAGCTGGGGCTGGGGGCAGCTTCTGGTAACCATATTCCCTTTTGCACCTGTTACATTTAGTGGTGAATGACTCGTCAAAGAGAACTAAGATTTAAAAGTACAGACAAGGGGCGCCTGGTTAGTTAAGTGTCTGACTTTGGCTCGGGTCATGATCTCAGGACAGTGAGATGGAGGCCTATATTGGGCTCTGCGCTCAGCAGGGAGTCTACTTGAGATTCTCTCTCCCCCTTCCTCTGTTCCTCCCTCTGCTTCCCAGTGTGTGTGTTCTCTTTTTCTCTCTCTCAAATAATGGTAATAATTTTACCTGAAAATGAATAATATTTTTAGATACCTAAATTTTAAAAATGGACTTTACATCTGAGTACTGCAAACACTTCTCAATGTCCTTTTTTCGTATGGTGTCAAAGTTTCTAGAAGTTTTATATTTCTAGTACTCTTCTTCATACCTAAGGATCCTAAACACCTTTTCAGTAAAAATTAACAGTCTTCTCTAAAGATCCCTTTAGAGAAAAATGTTTTGCCCTAGCATCTTCAAAGGGAGTACCTCATTTATCCAGGGTTAGGGATACAACTGGACAAAGGCACACCAGCATCCCTCCTGATTTCAGATCACCTGTCCACACGACAGACTAGTTGCCATTTCCACCCCGATACGTGTAGGTCTTTCGCAGCTCTGGCTTGGTCCAACAGTTTATATTTCAGTTCTGCATGAGTACTTTGTAATGATCTCAGTATCACTGATTTACTAGGAAAGAGATAGGACTTTCTTTAAGGATTCAGAATCACGGAATCCTGGGAAAGGAACGCTGGTGATGGTCTGATACAGCCATCTCAAGGAAAAACTAACTAAGACTCAGAAAGAGATATTCCAAAAGTTAACTGGGAAGTTAGCTGAGTTGCTTTTGAAACTCCTGCTTGCTTACCAGGTATATATATATATTTTAAACTGCATCAGGTTCTACCTCTTAAAAGAATTCTGCAGTCTTAACTGTGGTTAATTTTCTCTGATTATCTTGGGGCCTCTCCATTTTTCCATGAAGGCACACTCCAATTTCAAAAGGGAAGTCAACGAGGAGAATAAAAGCTGAAAGCAATGGTTTACAAACTCTGATCATACCACATACCATCTTAAAACCCTTTTGCTCTACCAACGTTATTATTCACTTAAGTTTTTGCTTTTTAACAAATGCTTCAATGTATATTCTTTTAAAAGGGAAATTTTATAGCTTTGTAGGACCTGAAATCCTGTAGTCAATCGCAGAACCAGCTTCTCTCCGTAACCTGCATGGTTGATCACATTTGATCTTATGGCCTGCTAAAGCTGAGTCTGAAGTTTGTCTTACTTCAAAAGGGAAGATCAGCAAGAGCTATGGAGTTAGCACCCCAAACTGGAACTGTAATTACAAGGGCCCAAAGTGAAAGAGAGTAGCAGTTTGGCCTGTTACTAACTACCTGGTCAACTCTCACCAGCAGTACCACCAATAGTGTGTCACCTTTGGGAGACATAGTCGATAAGGTCCTTTCCTGTCAGTCTTAGGAACAACAGAACTTAACGTGGGAGCGGAGGCCTAGCAGTGGTCCAAAGAGCATTTAGAGCCCTAGGATCTCCAACCTTAGTAACTTAACCCAAATCCCATGGAGTCAGGAAAAGAGGGAACAAAAGCTCCTCCTCTGTAGGCAAGCAATTGCTATAAACTGCTACTTTGTTTAATCTTGCCAACCACTCTACAAGGCTGGACTTGTAATTTTTGTTTTTTAACTATGAGTAAACCGAGGTTCAGAACAGTTCCGACTAGTGTCAGGTGACCTTTGCCAAGGCTCTAGGGACCCCAGGGCTAAAGGCCATCAAGCCCATGTTGGGCTGACTTCCCCATGTCCTGTTCCCAAAGGCTGAGTGATAGAAAGGCAAGAGAAGGCCCCCGTCTTCCTTTTCTTTTCACCTGCCGAGAAATTACTGCCCCTGGATTCCAGCTAATTTGTTCACAAAGGACCCTCCTTCCTCTCCGTCAAGAACAACTCAGAGAAACACACCAGGGTGCCCTCAAGACTGAGCCAGGGCCCAGGAGGCGACCAGTGGCCGCGACAGCTGCACCACCTCCCCAAACCTCAGTTTCCCTACCTGTCACAACAGATTCAAACAACAGACCGCACCTCAAAGAACTACAGGGCGGTTCGATGAAGGAGAGTTACTAACTCTAGTGCCCATTCCTTCCAGGCACCGGACTAAGCGCTGGCCCATCACCTCCCTGAACCCCCACTGCAAACCCTGGGGTAGGGGTCCAACCTGCTGGGAAAGAGGCGCCGAGAATATGCAAGAAGCCCAGATCTTTTCTCATGCCCCGGGGCTACCAAACCCCCCACCCGGCGCCCGGCCAGCACTCGGGCAACGTGCCCGAAAAAGGCCGGCGCTTCCCATTTCCCGGGGTCGCCTGGCGCCCGCCACTCGCCGCTCACCCGCAGCCCCACAGCGGCTCCCGCCTGGACTCCCGCTTCAGCTTTCGCTCGGGGCGTGGCGGGGGTGGGGGCGAGGAACTCGGCAACCTCTACTTCCGGGTCCGGCCGCGGCTGGTGTCCCCCCGTCTGCCCTCCGGCGCGTGCACGTCCGCGTCCGCGGGTTCCGTGGCGGGCGCGTACCGGGGGCACAGCCTCCAGACGGCCCTTGCTCGCGCGGTTGGCTAGAATCGCCAACCCTCCACCCAGATCCGTCCTCGCAGTGGCCCTGGGGTGGGGGAGGCGGGAGTCCCAAACCTCCATCCTGACCACTCCCCGCGGCCTCCCCAAATTCTCCACCTTATTCTTCTCTGCCACCGGGGAAGTAAGAATAACATTTTATAATGATTATAAAAACTGGATGATAGACGGGAAAATATATATGCTGTTAATAATTAAAATGAAACTGCGCATGTGTATGTGAATGTGTATAGCAGGCTTCTTTCAATGCTATGAATGTTTGTGGAATGAATGAATGAACTGTGTAAAATATATCTGGAAAATATATGTAAAATATATCTGGAAAACAAATTGGGCAATAAAAGCAATTTGTGTGTGTGTGTGTGTGTTAAAGCATTAGAGTTATGGAAAGCTTAAAATAATTTTCATGACCCTAGTTAAATATCTCTTAAATAATAGTAGACACACACTTTCTCCTATTGCCTTTTTGGGAATAGGAGCCCCTATAGATGCTCTGGAAAAAGAAAGGTTTTATGGTCAAATTAAGGTTGGAAAATGACAAAAATCAAAAGTCACAGTGAGATTCATTTTCAAAACAGAACTCCTGATTCCACACCCACTCCTCAGCAAGGTCTCCTCCAAAATGGCAGGTTCATCTGTCTGGTTGCCCATGTCCAGTGCCTTGAAAACACCCTGGATTCCTCTCTTTTTCTCGCTTGTGACCCATCTGAAACTCCTACCATCCCTGTCTTCAAAATATGTTTGAGATCCAATCAGTCCTCCATATTTCCACTGCCACCATCCTGATCCAAGCCCCATCTCCTTCCTGGTCACCTGGACTCCACCCTGCACCCTACAGTCTGTTTTCCACCCTGCTAGCAGTGAGGCCTAAGGTTGGATCTAAGGGGTGCGACCAGTCGGCAGAGAGGCAACACCAGAGCCCCTCTGCTCTTCTAATCCAGTTTGGGTTCATTCTGCCCACTGGGAGATAGCACCTGCGGCCTGGATCCAGCAGGAGGCACTGAATGGTCAGCTCTGGGGGCTCTCAAGTGTGTTCTCGTCAGAGCTGAGAAACTGCCCCTGCCCTCTGCTCTCTGCCTGGAAAGCTCTGCAGGTGAGTCCTCTGCCCAGACCTCCCAGGGAACTGCGGGTCAGGACTTCCTGTGGACCCTTAGGTTGACAAAGACCCAGATTCAGAGGAACCCACCGACCTTCCTTACTTACTACACGGGTACCTGGTAGTGGTGGGTGGGAAACCTGAGCATTTCTGGGTCTCTCCTCTCTCTTGTTGGGCGTAGGCTGGGCCATGGTCCCGATCCTACTTGGTTGTTTTTTTTTTTAATTGACAGACAGAGATCACAAGTAGGCAGAGAGGCAGGCAGAGAGAGATGGGGAAGTAGGCTCCCTGCTGAGCAGAGAGCCCGATGCAGGGCTCGATCCCAGGATCCTGGGAACATGACCTGAGCTGAAGGCAGAGGCTTTAACCCACTGAGCCACCCAGATGCCCCCTGATTATACTGTTAATAGTTAACATCCACCCAGTACTTACTTGTTCTGGGCAATTTTCTATTACTTAAATCTCATTACAACAATGATTAATATCCTTATCAATGGCAGAGCCAGGCCTTCAAGATGAGGTGGCCAGGTTCCAGAAGCCAAGTTCTCAACCACTGGCTGCGGGGCTTCTCACTGCTTTCTCATTCTCTTTATCTTTTCAGGCTTCAGGGCTCAGTCTGTGCTGACTCAGCTGCCTCAAGGTCGGGGTCTCTGAGAGACATGGTAACCATATCCTGCACAGGAAATGGCAGCAACATTGTGGGATGTACCTTAAACTGTACCAGCAACTTCCAGGTCCCCAAAGTCCTCACCTACAAGAACAACAATCAGCCCTTAGGAGTCTGGACTGGTTCTCTGGCTCCAAGTTGGGCATCATGGCCCTCCTGACTATTGCTGGGCTCCAGGCTGAGGACAAAGCTAGTTTGTTTGTTTTTTTTAATTTTTTTAAATTTAGTTTTATTTTTTAAAAAATATTTTATTTATTTATTTGACAGACAAAGATCACAAGTAGGCAGAGAGGCAGGCAGAGAGAGAGAAGGAAGCAGGCTCCCTGCTGAGCAGGGAGTCCGATGTGGGGCTTGATTGCAGGACTCTGGGATCATGACCTGAGCCGAAGGCAGAGGCTTTAACCCACTGAGCCACCCAGGCGCCCCATAGTTTTTTTTTTTTTTTTTTAAGATTTTATTTATTTATTTGACACACAGAGAGCACAAGCAGGGGGAGCAAGCAAGCAGAGACAGAGGGAGAAGCAGCTTCCCACCGAGCACGGAGCCCTATGCGGGACTGGATCCCAGGACCCCAGGATCATGACCTGATGTGAAGGCAGACGCTTAACTGACTAAGTCACCCAGGCGCCCTGACAAAGCTAGTTATTACCGTCACTCCTATAATATCTCATTTAAGCCTGCATGGCTGAGAGCTCTAGACCCTAAAGTAAGTGGGACACAAAACTTTTGGCTCTTATAGCACATTCATGACATCTGCTGGGTAAATTTTACTTTCTTGTCACTGAGATGGTTTGTTAAGTCAATTCTGGCATTTTTGTGTTTTTAGTATTTATACCATATGTATGCCCACTCCACATACATCTCTGTCTTCATGGGGGATGGTGGCTTATTGATAACTGTGGCCTTTATACTTGGAAGTCAGTTTGGCTGGACCTAAATTCCTTCACTCATGTTTTCCTTCCTTGAGTATCTTAAATATGTCATTCCAGTTTCTTCTGGTATCAAATGTTGCTCTCAATAAGTCTAATCATCTGATCATCTGATCCGATCTAATCATCTGATTTTTCTTTCTCTTGTGATTTCTTTTATTTGCCTTGATGCCCAAAAGTCTATTTCTTTTTCTTTTAAGTTTATTGATTTTATCAGAATACATCCTCGTGTTTGTAATTGGGATGTTTTCTCACGTTCACTATTTCCCTTGGAATATATGGTTTCAAAGATTTTTTTTCAAATTTAAGGCAAATTTTCTTGAATCTGTACTTTTTGTACTTGACTTTGTCCTATTCTCTTGTCTTGGTTTTCCTTTTAAGGGTCTCCTATTATACAGGTGTTGGATCCTTTTAATGTGTGTGTGTGTGTGTGTGTGTGTGTGTGTGTGTGTATCTTCTAAACTTGTAACTTTTTTCTCAAATGTGTTTTGTTAGTCTATTTTATATACTTGAAAGACAAGAATACAGGTGGGAGACTTACATGACCTGTTCTCAACCCTTCCTACAAGGCAGTCATCAAACATCATGGTGCTGGTGTAAGGAGAAAGACAGATCAAAGAAATGTAATAGAGCTTCCAGTCAAGGACAAACACATATAATATCAATTCATTTTTCACAAAGGCACCAGAGCAATTAATAGCAGAAAGCAAACTCTTCCATAAGTGGTGCTTGAAACAAACTTCAACTCCCAGAGACTAAAAAAAGTTAATGTAAAACGGATAGACAGTAAAGGGCAGTCATCATAAATGTACACGATGATTCCATTCATTTTTTAAAAAAGATTTTATTTACTTATTTGACAGATCACAAGTAGGCAGAGAGGCAGGCAGAGAGAGAGAGGAGGAAGCAAGCTCCCCGCCAAGCAGAGAGCCCGACTCGGGGCTCGATCCCAGGACCCTGAAATCATGACCTGAGCCAAAGGCAGAGGCTTTAACCCACTGAGCCACCCAGGTGCCCCTCCAATCATTTTTTTAAAAAAGATTTTTGTTTATTTATTTGTCAGAGAGAGAGAGAGAGAGCGCGCGCATGAGCACAAGCAGGGGGAAAGGCAGAGGGGGAAGCAGGCTCACTGCCAAGCAAGAAGCTGAATGCAGGACTTGATCCCACGATCCTGGAATCATGACCTGAGCCAAAGGCAGACGCTTAACTGAGCCACCCAGGCGTCCCTGATGATTCCATTCACATACACACACCAGTGTTGGGCCGCCTGGGTGGCTCAGTGGGTTAAAGCCTCTGCCTTCGGCTTGGGTCATGATCCCAGGCTCCTGGGATCGAGCCCCACATTGGGCTCTGCTTGCTGGGGAGCCTGCTTCCCTTCCTCTCTCTCTGCCTGCCTCTGCCTACTTGTGATCTCTCTCTGTCAAGTAAATAAATAAAATCTTCAAACACCTGTGTTACCACCTTCCAGATGAGGACAAGGAAAACTTCCAACACTCCAGAAGGCACTCTTAGCACCTGCCCTCATACTCTGCTGTTAAGGGTTGAATTTGCCCTGTGCTCTGTGTGTGTGCGCGTCTACATGTGTGTTTAGTGTGGATTCAGGCTCCACACAGGAAGGCGCACCTGCTTCTTCTTGGAAGCAGCAGGGGGTGCTGTGGGCATATCCCTGATAGATGCCTAGGGTGTTGGCAACAAGACACCAACTCCTGGCTCCTTGGAAGCTCAGTGCTCCCAGGGGTCCAGAGCTGTCTTCCAGCCCCTCGCCAGGCCATCCTTCACAGGACCATCTCCCAGGCAGAATGCAGGGAGGGCAGGCACAGCACGGAGGAGGGGAGCTGATTTGCACAAAGAGAACCTCCCTGTCTCACTGGGGTGATAGGAGAGACTGGAGGCTACTCATCTCCAGCTGTGGGGCCTCGTAGGTGGGATTAGTATTAGGTCTTTAAATGCTTAGAAAAATTCAGTAGTGAAGCCATCTAGACATAGATTTTCTTTGTGGGAAAATTTTAAGTTAGAGATTCTATTTCTTTAGCAGATGTAAGACATTTAGAAATAGTCAAAACCTGGAAACAACTCAAAGGCACATAGGTGAGACTGAATGAATGATTCCCATGATGAATGTTACATAGCAGTGAAAATGAATGATGTACAAGCAAGAACAGAGATAAATTTTAGTCATACAATGTTGAATGAAAAAGCACACTCCAGGGGCTCCTGGGTGGCTCAGATGGCTAAGTGTCTGCTTTCGGCTTGGGTCATGATCTTGCAGGTCCTAGGATGGAGCCCCACATTGGGCTCCCTGGTCACTGGGGAGTCTGCTTCTCCCTCTGCTCCTCCCCCTGCTCATGCTTTCTCTGTCTCTTCCGTTCTCTCTCAAATAAATAAGCAAAATCTTTTAAACACACACTCCAAGAACATTAATACAGCCTGATATCCTTTTTGTAAAAGTTCAGATACAATTAAAACTACACAGTAAATTATGCTGTTTAGGTAAACACATTGCTGTGCTCTGAAGGTTTGTGCCTCCCCTCCTCCCTGCCCATTCCCTATGTTGATGTTCTAACCTCCAGAGATGATGATATTAGGAGGTGGGCCTTTGGGAGCTGTCTGGGTTGTGAGGGTAGAGCCCTCACAAAGGGAATTAGTGTCTTATATATCCCTATCCCCCTCCACCACGTGAGGACACGGTAAGAAGGTGTGAGCTATGAACCAGGAAGAGAGACATCATGAAGCATGACCCTGCTGGTCCCTTGATCTTGGACTTCCCAGCCTCCAGAACTGTGAGCAATACATTTCTGTTGTTATAAGCTACCCAGCCTCTGGCATTTGGTTATAGTAGCCTGAACAGACGAAGATACATATCTGTTATGTTATTTGTGATAAAGAAGAAGAAAATGATAAACATAAAATTCAGAAATGTGGCGGGATGGGTAGGGGTCTGGAATAGGGGTGGACACAGAAGAAGCTGTAAGCTATTCCAGTTGTCGGGTTAGACAGTGGGCTCACAGGCCTTCACTGTATTCTTTTACTTATTTATTTATTGTTTATTTATGAGAGAGAGAGTGAAAGAGCAGGGAAGGAGCAGAGCGAGAGGGACAAGCACACTCCATGCTGAGCATGGAGCCCAGTTCGGGGCTTGATCTCATGACCCTGAGATCATGACCGCCACTGACATCAAGAGTTCAGTGGTTAACCGACTGCCCCACGCAGACACCCCAAGCCTTCACTGTAGTCTAACATACAAATAAATAAAAGAGGAGAAAAGGAAAAGAACCCTTTCATTATCAGTCCTAAAAATAATGAGAATAGCAGACAGCAGCAACCCAAGGGCACCGACTGGCTCTATTAGTAGAGCGCCCAACTCTTGATCTCAGGGTTATAAGTTTGAGCCCCATGTTGGGTGTAGAGATTGCTTAAAAATAAAATCTCGGGGCGCCTGGGTGGCTCAGTGGGTTGAGCCTCTGCCTTCAGCTTGGGTCATGGTCTCGGGGTCCTGGGATCAAGCCCCGCATCATGCTCTCTGCTTGGCAGGGAGCCTGCTTCCTCCTCTCTCTCTCTCTGCCTGCCTCTCTGCCTACTTATGATCTCTGTCAAATAAATAAATAAAATCTTTAAAAAAAAAATCTCAAAAAAAAAAAGAAAGAAAGAAGAAAAGAACAACCCATCACCAACAAGTGAGTTTCATTCCACAAATTGAAAAAGAGTTCAGTGTTAGGAATTTATAATTAATTCCACATTAGTAGCTCAAAGGAGAAAACCCATAAGCTCATTATGGAGGGGAAAATACATTTTAAAGATCAGAAATGACAGCAAAGATGAATCTTGGTTGGTTATGGTTTATTAAAGCTGGAAACAGTTTAAATCAGTGCTGTCCAATAGAAATAGAATGTGAGCCGCAAATGAGAGCCACATCTATAATCTTACCTCCATTAAAAGAGCTATAGGGGTGTATGGGTGGCTCAGTTGGTTAAACCTCTGCCTTCGGCTCAGGTCATGATCTCTGGGTCTTGGGATCAAGCCCCAGGCCTGGGATTGAGCCCTGCATCGGGCTCCTGAGTGGGGAGCCCGCTTCTCCCTCTCCCTCTCCCTCTGCCAACCCTAACCCCCTCCTGCTCTCTCCCTCATTTATCTCTCTCAAATAAATAGATAAAATCTTTTTAAAAAGAACTATAAAGAAACAGGTAAAAGTAATTTTTATATTTTATTTAACCCTGTATATCCAGAATAGTATAATTTAAATATGTAATCCCTGTAAAAATATTAAATTTAAATAATTAAATATTTATTTAAGGTACATATAAAATTGAACATTTAACATTCTTTTTTTCATACTAAACCTTCAAAGTCTAGTGTGTATTTCAAGTGCCCAGCATATCTCAATTCGAATTGGCTATATTTCCAGTGCTCAGCAGCAACATGGGACTAGTGGCTGCCAGATTAGACAGCAGGGTTGAAATAAACAGAATTAGGGGAATTCTTAAATAAATTAGGGGTATAAATGGGGTATAAATGCCCCAAATATGATGGATTATTATACTGACCTCAAAATTACTTTTTGAAATTTGAATAAAATGGTATTTGTGGTAGACTATTAATTTGGAAAAACAAACTAAAATTGCAGAATACAAAACTGCATTGAAGAACGTAACATTAATTGACTGCACTGAAGCTTTCCTTCTCCTGGGTCTGGACAGGGCACTCCTGTCACATTTCACAGAGCCACCCCCAGAAGTAGGCAGAGCTTAAAGAGTCACAGAAGCCCAAATGTTTCTCAGGGTTCCAGGAGAAAGAACTCTTGGGACCCTCTCCCATGACCTGGACTGAGCACATCCTTACATTCCTTTCTGCACAAAACAAATAATTGAAGAATCACCAGAATGAGCAGGTATATTCTGTGAACACCAGCAAAACACCCATGTAAATAAATGGTGCAAACATCAATTTCCTGCACAAGAGAAGCTGCCTTCCTGTCTCCCCTAAAATATCTAAGGATAGCCTAGGGATAAAGTGGGGGGCAATATAAATACTAATTCTTTTTTTTTTTTCCTTTTTAAGGTTTTATTTATTTGAGAGAAAGAGAGACAGAGAGCACAAGCAGGGGGAGGGGCAGAGGGAGAGGGACAAGCAGACACTCCGCCTAGCGGGAAGCCCGATGTGGGGCTCAATCCCAGGACCCTGGGATCATGACCTGAGCCAAAGGCAGATGCTTAATGGGTTGAGCCACCCAGGCACCCCTAAATAGTAATTCTTTTAATCTAGTGAAATAAAAAGAAAAGCAGACCATAGTACTATATGGAATGATGAATACTATGGATTTAAATTCTTCATAGCATTTTTCTTTTCTTTTTTATTGAAGTATAATTAACATGCAATTTCAGGTGTACATCATAGTGATTTGCTTATTTATTTATTTGAATTGTATTTATAGGGGGACTGCTTCAGATTCTCTCTCCCTCTCCCTCCTGCTTGCACACTCTGTCTCTAAGATAAATAAATAAATAAAATTTTTAAAAAGTTTTTGATTTATCTTACATAATCTCTACACCCAGTGTGGGGCTTGAACTCCTGACCCTGAGATCAAGAGTCACATGCTCTTCTGACTAAGCCAGCCAGGCACCCCCGATTCGATATTTTTATACATTATGAAAGGATCCCCATGATAAATCTAGTCACTACCTGTGAGCATATAAAATAATTACTGTTAGGTCCACTATTAAATGAAATGAGACTGAGACAAAGTGAAAGTTATTTAAAGCTTTATTTTATGATAAGTATTAGAAGTCAGACTGACCGGCCAGGGCCGTCTCCGAAGAGAGCGACCACCCCCAGCTTCCAGGCTCAAGAACTGACTGACTGACCGGTGAGGGCCGCCTCCGAAGAGGGCGACCCCTCCCCATCTTACAGACTACCTTTTATAGAGCAAAAGTCTGGCCACACATAGGTGGCCAATGAGATTGTAGTCGTGTTAGGTCACATGTAGGTGGCCCATTGAATTACAATTTACCCTATAGTAGCTGTTTGACCTAACCTATTACTCTGGTCAGAATTGGTGCTCAAGGTTGGCGCCCAAGCGGCAGGGTTTACATTCTTTGGTGGTTAGGGAGATAGTATGTGTGTTTCTTACTGATTGCATGTCTCCACCTGGCCCGACTCGTCCTTGTATTTTGGGCTCTGTTATCAAGAACTGGCCAACCTGGCCTTGTATTCTGGGCTCTGTTATTAGGAACTAGCTGACCATATTTTACTGGTTTCCCAGACTTGCTTCTAAGTAAGTTTCTCTGGGGGGAGGGGGGTAGGGTCAGTTTAAGTTTTACTGCACAAACAACAAAATGGCTTTTAAGCAAGATGGAGTCGCTCTGGCTAAATAGGTCCTTACAATTACAATATTATTGACTATATTCTCTACGGTATGCATTCCCATGACTTATTTATTTTATAACTCGAAATTCGTACCTCTTAATCTCCTTCACATATTCCTTATTTTGAGAATTAAGAAATTTTTTCTTATTTCAAGAAATAATACTTACGGTATTTTTTTTTTAATATTTTATTTGACAGAGAGAGATCACAAGTAGGCAGAGAGGCAGGCAGAGAGAGAGAGAGGAGGAAGCAGGCTCTCCGCTGAGCAGAAAGCCCGATGCGGGACTCGATCCCAGGACCCTGAGATTATGACCCGAGGCAGAGGCTTAACCCACTGAGCCACCCAGGTGCCCTACTTACGGTATTTTTAAAAAAGATTTTATTTATTTGTTTGACAGAGATCACAAGTAGGCAGAGAGGCAGGTGAGAGGGGGGGGGGGAAGCAGGCTCCCTGCCGAGCAGAGAGCCCGATGTGGGGCTCGATCCCAGGACCCTGCGATCATGACCTGAGCCGAAGGCAGAGGCTTAAACCCACTGAGCCACCCAGGCGCCCCTACTTATGGTATTTTTTAAAGATTTCATTTATGGAGCGTCTGGGTGGCTCAGTGGGTTAAAGCCTCTGCCTTCGGCTCAGGTCATGATCGCAGGGTCCTGGGATCGAGCCCCACATCGGGCTCTCTGCTCGGCAGGGAGCCTGCTTCCCCCTCTCTCTCTGCCTGCCTCTCTGCCTACTTGCGATGTCTGTCAAATAAATAAATAAATAAATCTTTTAAAAAAGATTTCATTTATTTTAGAGAGAGAGAGAGAGTATGCACAATTGGGGGAAGGGGCAGAGGGTGAGAATCTCTAGCAGACTCCACGCTGAGTGCAGAGCCTGACTCAGAGCTCAATCTCGCAACCCCGAGATCATGACCTGAGCTGAAACCCAGAGTTGGAGGTTTAACTGACAGTGCCATCTAGGTGCCCCATAATACTTGTAGTATTAATTTTGGAGCATGGCTAAATACTTGTGCTTTCATGCCTAAGAATAACAAACAAGAATGATGCCTGGGAAAATGAGCAGAATGGGGAGATGAAATGTTACTGTCTAGGGGTGCCTGGGTGGCTCAGTGGGTTAAGCCTCTGCCTTTGGCTTAGGTCATTATCTCAGGGTCCTGGGATCTGGCCCCACATTGGGCTCCTGGCTCAGCAGGGAGCATGTTTCTCCCTCTCCCTCTGCCTGCTGCTCCCCCTGCCTGTGCTCTCTCTCTCAAATAAATAAGGAGAAACTTATTTTAAAAAAAGAGAAAATGTTACTATCTAATATGAAGCCACAAAAGGCTAAGACAGGAGTACAGAGATCACTGGAAATGACAGTAGGAAGACTGACCTCTAAGAGCTCACCATGTTAATTACATCTGCCAACGTCTACCCATTCACATCTTCTCTGGTTCTCACATTCATCCAGTATTTATGTGATGATCTATTAATTGCTAGGCATTGTAGATACAGCAGTGAATAGAACAGACAAACCCATCTACCCTCTTGTAGCTTATACTCTAGTGATCTGTGGTACTTACCTTGGAGAAAAATACGGAGAATACATAGCACAGTGAACAATCTGGGGCCACCACAATTTCTATCATCTGTTGGTTTTAGGTCTCCAACAATCAAGAATCAGGTCTTGAGTGAAAGACCCATCCACTAGTTCATTACTCAATGGTTCCCTATATGCCCCAGGCTGACTTTGCCAAATGCTAATCACATGCCCAAAGAATGTGGGCAACACCCCTGTGAAATAATATTGGTCTCTGCCCCCAGTTCCTGCTGTTATTTATTTTTTGACTCTAGTTCTTCATACAGAACTAAATCTCTTGGGGAAAAAAAAAAAGAAAGACCTCGTGTAACTAGATGTTTGGAACTTTCAGCTCTACCCCCATCTTCGGAGGAGAGGAGAGCGGCTGGAGATCAAGTTAATGATCATGTTGATATGACGAAGCCTCTGGAAAAAACCGTAAAGTATGGGGTCAGAGAGCTTCCAGGTTGATGAACCCAGGTTGGCCCGGGACCCATCCAGACCTCACCCTTTGTATTTCTTCATCTAGTTCTTCCTCTGTATCCTTTTTCATATCCTAAATTATGGAATGCACAGGGAAATGTGTTTCCCTGAGTTCTGTGAGCCATTCTAGAAAATCGATGAACTGAAGAACGCACTGCAGGAATCTCAATTTATAGCCAACGGGTCAGACATACTGGCAACCACCTGGAACTTTCAATTGGGATCTGAAGTGGGAGCAGCTTATGGGACTGAGCTCCTCATCTGTGGGACGTACCGCTAAATGTGGGTAGTGAGCCAGAACTGAGATGAACTGTAGCACACCCAGCTGGTGCTGGAGCATTGGTTGCTCTGGGAGAAGACCCACACACCTGCTCTCAGAAGGTTCTGTGTGAGAAGGAGAGGAGAAACACAAGAATTTTTTCTTCCCAACTGCTAATGATGCAGGGCACCGGGTGTCTCTACAGCCGTGGTGTGTGTGGTGTTCTCGGGTGCACGAAGTGCTGGGAGCCCCTGCTTCCACGGTTAGGATTTTCTGTGGAGCTGGCATCTCTGAGGACCATTCGTGTTTAGCGGTGGCTGTGGGCAGGTGCTGGCTGCAGCAGTGAGGACACTTAGAGAGTCGAGAGGGTGATTTGGAAACAAGGAATATCTTGGTGAGAAGACCATCTGGCCTTGGGTGAGCTCAACACCACAGCAACGTCCCTTCTCTAGGGCAGCAGTGGGCATCCATTCTGTCCCTCCTTGCCAACTGAAACCTTTGGATTTCTCCTTCCCCATATTCTTTTTCTACTCTCCCTCTCCTCCTTTTTCTCTCGTGGCTGAAGCCTGACATGAGGCTTACGTGCCCTGTGCACCTGCTTCTTCCTCCTAGGGACCCTCAGGGATGCACTTGCCACTCTGAACCAAGACGGGAAAGGAAACACTGGCACTTACTGAAAAGGACCTACCTGGCCACCACTCTTCCAAAGGGTTTCCATGGATCCTCTTAATGAGTTTTCCCACCAAGCCTCACAGCGAGGCACCACTGGCTGTTACTTTTTGGTGCTGGAGCCTTGAAAAGTCTCTTTTCCAAATGTTAAATGGCTTCGAGAAAGATGAATTTGTAAGATGCATCATACAGGAAAGGAAAAGACCACCACCAATAAAACTGTGACACCCAGTGAAGGTAAGGCTCATATTGATTCTGAGCTTTCAATCTTTGATGTATCCACTGATGTATAGTGAGCAGGACTCCTTGGAGGCTGGATGTACAGTGTTAAAAGGTTAGTATAGTGTTAAAAGATAATTTTCTGGCCAATAAGCACATGAAAAAGATGCTGAGCATCACTAATCATTATGGGGACATGCAAATCAAAATGATAATGAGATACTACCTCAAATGCATTAGGATGGCTACTATCAAAAAAGCCAGCAACTAACAAGTGTTGGAGAAGTTACAGATAAATTGGTACACGTGTGCACTATTAGTGGGAATGTGAAATCAGTGGGAATTAGTGGGAATGTAAAATGGTACAGCTATTATGGAAAACAGTACGGTGATTCCTCAAAAATTAAAATTAGATCCAGGAATTTTACTTCTGGGTATATACCCCAAAGAATTGAAAGGAGGATCTTGAAGAATATTTGTACAGCCATAGCCATAAGAACATTTATTAACAATAGTCAAAAGGCAGAAGAAGCTCAAGTGTCCATCAGTGGATGAATGGGTAAACACTTATTTCAGTCTTAAAAAGAAAGGGAATTCTAAGAAAAAGTAGGGGGGGAGGTAATTCTAACGCATGCTAAAACATGGGTGAATCTTGAGGACACTAGGCTAAATGAAATAAGTCAGTCACAAAAGGACAAATACTGTAAGATTTCACTCGTAGGGACCCACTTGTACCCCCTGAGTTGGAGTGAAGATTATTTTAAACTGAAGACATTTGACATACAGCAGAGGCAGACGTAGAAGTCTTTCTGGAGCTTTCCTTTACCTTATTAAGGGCGGATCCTTCAGAGAGTGAAGTTGCCATAAACTCCCTCTTTGGGGGAGGTTCACTCCCGGCCTAGACCACTTGCATCTGAGAAATTGCATAAGCAAACATGATCACAGTATCCTACCTTGCATTTGTTTCCCTAAAAGCCCATTGGTCCCGCCCAGAGAATCTCTTCCTTCTCCATCTCTTTCCCCTGTTAGGTTGGTATGTAAATCTCTAGCTCCAGCTCTTCAGGCAGCCTCCCCCATCTGACTGCCCTGCCTGAATGTGCCAATCGATCTCGTCTTTTCTCCTGTGAATCTGTCAGTTAATTGGCAGGCTATCTGAATTGGTAGGAAGTTCTTCCTCCCAGCACACTTACATAAGATGTCTAGAGTAGTCTAATTCATAGAGACAGAGAGTAAAATGGTGGTTGCCAGGAGCTTAGGTGATAGACGAAGGCAGGCTTATTACTTAATGGGAACAGTTTCAGTTTAGTAAGGTGAAAGAGTTCTGGAAGGTGGATGGTGATGATGGTTGCAGAATAAAGTGAATGTGAGTAATGCCACTGACCTGAATATTAAAAAACAAACAAACAAACAAACAAAAAAACCCAACCTGTTAATTTCAGGCCCATCTGGATAATTCAAGATGATATCATCATTTCAAATTTCTCAACCTAATTACATCTGCCATGACCCTTTTCCCAAATAAGGTTAACATTCACAGGTTCCTGGAAGTTTTAAGTAAAAACAAAACAAAACAAAACCTGCTAAGATGGCAAATTTTATGTATTATTTTACAATTAAGAAGAGATGATTTTCAAAAAGACGGTAAAATCACGACTCGTGCAGATATAAAAATGAACAAGTGTTAAAGATTTTATTTAACTGGTTGGTGAGGAGATGGGGAGGTGTTACAGTCAGTTCTAAGGAGAAACAAATGTGCAAAGGAAGGTAAAACTGGACTCCGGGGGGGCGGGAAGTCAGTTGAATAGGACAGAATGTACGTGTCTAGAGACAAGAATGATTTTGCGTTGCTATCAGTTGTCTTTCAAAGTAGCTCAAGAACAATGAAAGAGGGTAACTGGGTGGCTCAGTCCTTAAGTGTCTGCCTTCGGCTCAGGTCATGATCCCAGGGTCCTGCTCCACAGGAAGCCTGCTTCTCCCTCTCCCACTACCCCTGCTTGTGTTCCCTCTCTCGCTGTGACTCTCTCTGTCAAATAAATAAATAAAATCTTAAATAAAAACAACAACAATGAAAGACTAGAAAACAATGAAGACTGGACAGGTAAGATCTGAGCAATGCAGTTTTTCACTGAAGTACATGTTTTCCATCAATTACAGGATGGGGTCTGTCCTTCAGCTAGCTCATTCATCCCAAGCCACACTAGATTCAAGTTTAGAGTCCAACACAGATCCAAACTGACAGAGCTATTTCACTAAAAAATCCCCAAACACAAATTGACAAAATGGTCTCTAAAAAGAAAATTAGAGACAAATCTCACTGATAAATATCAATGCAATGGCACTGTGCAGCACATGAAAATAAGAATAGTGTTTGACTAGGGCACCTGGGTGGCTCAGTGGGTTAAGCCTCTGCCTTTGGCTCAGGTCATGATCTCGGGTGACTGAGATTGAGCCCTGTGTCGGGCTCTCTGCTCGGTGGGGAGCTTGCTTCCCCCCTCTCTCTGCCTGCCTCTCTGCCTACTTGTGATCGATCTCTCTCTCTGTCAAATAAACAAATAAAATCTTTTAAAAAAAAGATAGCATTTGACTAAGTGAGAAATACTAGAAATGCAAAGACAGTCCAATATGAGTACATCTTTTAACAAAATTCACCATATTAATGACACAAAAGAGGAAAAAAAATCCCACATAATTATCTCCATAAAGGAGAAAAAATGTAAAGGACTCATACACTCAATAACCTGACATTTGGATAAGGGTGTGTTAACAACATTTGTTTCTGGGTCATTTATAGTTTGAAATTGAAAATAACCGTCAATAAGAGAGTTATGATAGAATATCAGTATTTAAGATGATAAAGAATTTTTTAAAAATAAAATAATTAAGACAGCCAATTTTTTTTTTAAATACAAAGAATGTTACTATGTAAGTGACCTTGATGCTCCCGAGACTCAGCTGTTTGGAGGAGATGGGCACTTGGGGCAAGGACAAGAGCTGCCTGGTGGCTAGCTTGCTGCAAGACCCACAGGCCATCGTCACCAGTGGGGACACGGGTACCAGAAAGGCCATCGTGACTGAGCTCCTGCAGCTGGGGTGTAATGTGGTCACTTTATCCCGTAGCTTTGATGAATTAAAATCTATTGCAGATGAACTGAAGGCTAGCCTGTCCCTCCCCCCCCCACCAACCAGGCTCAGGTCACTCCCATAAAACACAACATCTGTAAAGAAGAGGAGGTGAACAATTTGGTCAAATCCATCTTGGATATTTATGGTGAGACAATATTTTGGTTAACAGTGGAGGTTCATAACTCCTGCAAAACACCTCAGCGCAAAGGGACAGCATGCTGGCATTGAAACCGACTTGACGCGCACCTCCTACAGGTGCAAAGCAGTTTACAACTCCTGGGTAAAAGAGCATGGAGGATCCATTGTGATGATTATTATTTTTACTAAAAATGGATTTCCAGGATTTGTGCATAGTGGGGCTGCCAGAGCAGGTGTTTACAAGCTCACCAAATCCTTCGCTGTGGAACGGGCCAGCAGTTGAATAAGGAAGGATCAGCTGTGTTGGCCTTGGAGTCATTTATTCCCCAACTGCTGCTGACAACTACAATCCTTTGGTAAAATGCTTATTTGGAGGGTTCTTTAAGAAAAGCCCAGCTAGGGGTGTCTGGGTGGCTCAGTGAGTTAAGTTTCTGCCTTCGGCTCAGGTCATGGTCTCAGGGTCCTGGGATGGAGCCCCACATTGAGCTCTCTGCTCAGTGGGGAGCCTGCTTCCCCCTCTCTCTGCCTGCCTCTCTACCCACTTGTGATCTCTCTCTGTCAAATAAATAAAATCTTAGAAAGAAAAGCCCAGCTATGGGGCCCCTGGGTGGCTCAGTCGTTAGGCATCTGATTTCTTCGGAGGTCATGATCCCAGAGCCCTGGGATAGAGCCCTGCGTTGGGCTCCCTGCTTGGTGGGAAGCCTGCTTCTCCCTCTCCCACTCCCCCTACCTGTGTTCCCTCTCTCGCTGTGCCTCTCTCTGTAAAGTAAATAAATAAAATCTTAAAAAAAAAAAAAAAAAAGAAAGAGAAAGAAAAAAGAAAATCCCAACTAAGCGAATTGGAGTTCCTGAGATCTCCCCATTGGTCTGCTTCCTACTGTCCTCTACAGCTTCTCTCATTACTGGACAGTTAGTGGATGTGGACGGGGGCCAGTCTTTGTGTATATGAGTAGTTGATATACCAGATTATGACAACTGGCCTCAGGGAGCAGGTGACATTTCTGTTGTCAAAAGGATGAAGGAGTCTTTCAAGAATAAAGCCAAAATCTAAGCTAAGGAATCTAAGGTATCTTTTTGTCCCCAAATGCCTTAACATCTCAAGAATAATGCACTTTGGTACTTCGTAGGAGCTAAAAATTTGTATGGAAGGAACAATCACGTTCTGCCTTTTTAATATTATCAATTATGCCTGTGGAAAAATCATTCTGGAAATAAATGCATTTTTAAGTGCCAATCAATGTTGTTTAGCCTGTGATTAAAGATTTTTTTTTATGAGTGGAACTCGATTATACTTTTTATTTCTCAGAAAGGTGTTTAACAAATAAAATAATTTCAAATTAATAATAGAGGTATCATCACCTCCCAAAAGGTTTTAATATTTAATTGTAAAGGTAGGCAATAAATCTAAATTTTGTATTATTATGATTCTTAAAACTAGACATATACAGTGACTCATTTTTTTCAAAAGATTTTATTTATTTATTTGACAGACAGAGATCACAGTAGGCAGAGAGAGAGAAAGAGAGAGAGGAGGAAGCAGGCTCCCTGCTGAGCACAGAGCCCAATTTGTGGCTCTATCCTCCCTACTCAGCGGGGAGCCTGCTTGTGTTCCCTCTCTTGCTGTGTCTCTCTCTGTCAAATAAATAGATGAATAAATAAATCTTTAAAAAAAATGGAGAGCAAAAAGAAAATGGAACCGAATGACTATCAAATTTCTACCCAGTGGGCGCCTGGGTGGCTCAGTGGGTTAAGCCTCTGCCTTTGGCTCAGGTCATGATCTCAGGGTCCTGGGATCAAGTCCCGCATCGGGCTCTCTGCTCGGCAGGGAGCCTGCTTCCTCCTCTCTCTCTCTGCCTGCCTCTCTGCCTACTTGTGATCTCTCTCTGTCAAATAAACAAATAAATTCTTTAAAAAAAAAAAAAATTTCTACCCAGTATAGCACATTTGAGACTTACAACAGTAGCTCTAAAAGCTCACCTGAAGCACATTTAGTATCAGTTTGTAACCATTAACTCATTTAATCTTCACATAGACGTACACACACTCTATGAGGTATGTAGCACCTTATTCCATTTTACAGCTGAGGAATGTTTTGCTTGAGGTCACGCAGCTAGTAATTGGAGCTACGCGTTCCTAACATTGCACACTCTTCTCTCCCTTGCAAGGTCTTCAACTCAGAGGGCAGTTCTGAGGATTTGGTGGGCTAAGTCACATTTGTTTCCTTAGCCCCGTGCCTGCCACATACTAAGTAGTCATTAAATTATAGCTATTATTATTAAATTATTAATAATAGTGTTTACTTGTGCATATCGGGGGTTCCATGGAGAGGCTTTCCAACCATTGTGTTCAATCCATGTACTTTGGTATCACATGGCACACAAGTAAGAATACCTTCAACTTTGTGATTCCACTAACTAACCCCTAGTCTTAACAGACTAGGAAAATAGAAGCACTCACGGCTGAAAATTTTTAACTCCCCAGTTAGTGAAATTGTGGGTCAGGATGATGTGGTAAGAGATTAATGAGCTAATGGGGCCATCCTAGTTGCTGGACTCCATGATGGCAGGACTGTGGGATGGGCACCACATTCTGAAGCCTGGCTCTCAGCACCTGCAGTCCAGAAATTAGATTTAGAAGGTATCCGGAGACTTATTCAAACTCTTGGAAATTATTAAAATGAACCAAACTAACCAAATAACGAATCTTTAAATCACATTGTCAATTATGTGTGTATAATTAGAGATATACCTCTCCTAGAATGGGCTATTCTAACCCCTTGTTGCTCTGGCAATGAGAACAAATTCTTGCTCCCAGGTTGTCCATGGGAAATCCCTTCCATAACCAGAGCTCTTCCTCTCCAAATCCCACCAAGACCTAGCATGTGTTTTATTTTTCTGTAGCATTTATCACTACCTAAATTATCTTATTTCCGAGACTGGCTGCCTTCCTCTGCTAGAATGGCAGGTTCTTGGATGTTTGTTCATCACCATATCCCTGACTTGTAGAACAGAGCTTGACACACACTAGGAACTCAATATATGTTTGAATGAATGAATGTAATCTGGAGGTTGTAAATTCAAGTTACATGAAAGTCAACTCGAACTTCTTTCCCTTAATAGAGAGTAACTCCCTTGTAACTCAACTGAGTCAGTTCTGCTCTCAGGAGTCCTCCTTAAAATATAATTTATTAGGTTTCAGTGGAGTAACAGAATAACTTGATTTCTGCTTCTCCTTACCACTCATTAGGAAGAAAGCACGAGAGATAGGTGAGGATTGGCTATGGCAATAGGGTGTGAAGTCCATTCATTTCCTTATCCTTTTAACACATAAATTTTTTAAAAAAATATTTTTATTTATTTGACAGAGAGAGATCACAAGGAGGCAGAGAGGCAGGCAGAGAGAGAGGGAAGAACCAGGCTCCCTGCCGAGCAGAGAGCCTGACGCAGGGCTTGATCCCAGGATCAAGCCTCTGCCTTAACCCGCTGAGCCACCCAGGCATGCCAACACATAAATTTCTTAAACTCCTATCCCTGTCAGCATCTTGTTAGACGTTGGATAAGGGTGTGTTTGGCGGCGGGGGGGGAGGGTCCTGTTCCCTCATTACTCAGTAACAAAAAATCAAAAAGCAAAATTTTAATCGTCTTTCCAGACAAAGGAAAATGCCCTTCAATGAAAACTGCTCCATACAGCTGCTGTATCAAGAGATACACAAGTGAGAATACCTTCAACTTTGTGACTCCACAAAGTTCACAAAGTTGTGATCACCTTGGGTACAAAGCAGTTACTCATATAAGATGGGGGGATTTCTGCCCAGAGACTGCTAATGCAGATGTGGGAAGTTCAGGAATGCTCTGCAGAGCAAGCAGACAACAACCTTATTATTTTTTATTTCCTCTATTTTTAATATTCCTTATTTTTAACTGGAAGCAAACAAAGCTTATTATATTCATATTTTTAAAAGGATTTTATTTGTTTATTTGACAGACAGAGATCACAAGTAGGCAGAGAGGCGGGCAGAGAGAGAGGAAGGGAAGCAGGCTCCCCGCTGAGCAGAGAGCCAGATGCGGGGCTCGATCCCAGGACCCTGAGATCATGACCTGAGCTGAAGGCAGAGGCTTTAACCTACACTGAGCTACCCAGGAGCCCCAATATATTCATATTTTTAAAATGCAGACAAAACAGAGACAGTCATGCCTTAAGAAGTGGATCAGATCATCTCTGATGTTTTACGTTCTACAGTACAGATCTGATTGAATGGATGAGGCTTTTGGAATAGTTCGGCATTGGAATTTTGCCTCTACCGCTTACCCACTCGGTGACACTGGCCATTTTACTTAAGCTGAGCTTCAGTTTCCTCATTCATAAAATGAGTATACAAATAGAACGGGTGAGACAGCATTGAGGAGAAAGTCGTGTCTATCATTCAGTATCTCTGGATGAGAACTCCTAGATCTCTAATTCAGAGATGACTTTCAGTAACCCAATTAACATCTCTGGATTCAAGATGCTTACCGCAGGGATGTTTTAGGAAGGCAGTGGGCCATCATTAAGAATATAAAGCACCATGGAAAGGGAGAAACCATTTTCTAAGAGTAAGTGGGAAGGAAGCGCTGCTGGAGGGACCTATCCCAACAGACCTAGGGTTTCAGAAAAGGATGAACCTCTGAAACAACTCAAGGAGTATCACACCGGTAAAGGGCTTCTCAGAGCCTCCATGAAGAGCCTCACTTAGGGACTGGTTGGCTCCACTTCCAGGGACGTCTGAGCACGGAGGGTCATAGAAGATTCCTCCAGGAACTCAGCGAGAGGAGTCCCAAATGGCGGGTGGCTGTTGCATTGTAGTGGCCCCAGGCACGGGAGGTAGAGCCAGAAGTCCGTTCCTGTTTCCACTCCGTGGGCTACTAGCAGAGTGTTGTTCCTTAGTTCCTAGGGACTAACTGAAGCTGAGGCTCTTAAGGCCCACACTGTGCCCCGTGCCAGTTGTCCATGAATGATCTCTGTAGGCAGGGCTGCGTTGATCCTGAAAGGTGCAGAAGGCCCGGGAGCCAAGGAATATCTCAGTGTAGTGCAGCAGGGTGAGAAAAGCCTCTTACTACCCTGGAGGTAAAAAAATTTGCATAAACCCCCTTACTAACTGGAGTCTTGGTTAAAGCAAAAGATGATGATTAAAGAAAGCTTGAAGGGGGCTGTGGGGCCAAGCATCTCCATGGCATTGGTCTCAACCTTTCCTCATGAGGTTTTCTTACCACTTAGGAGAGTTATAGCAACACAGGCTGTGATCTAAAGACACACAGATCAGTGCTTAAATCCTGGCTATGTCTCGCTTCCTGTGTAATTTTGGTAAATAACTTAAGTTCTCTAAACCTTGTACTTTTATCTCTAAAAAGAGGGAAGTAATTATACTTGTTTTACAGTTACTGTGAGAAATTATATAGATCACACAGCACTCAGCCTTATGCATAGTGAGTATCAATTTACATTTGCTATTTCAACACTATGTGAATTATGAAAACGTTTGCCTATCTTGCTTCATCTTGTCCTAGTGGCCTATGGCACTCTCTTGGAAAACCAGTGAGGCCCAAACAAAGATTCATCACATGTTGAAAACTGTTTAATTAAGGGAAGTATGAGGTGGGTTCACATTGCTTTAAAAAGGGTAAAAGTGGGGCGCGTAGGTGGCTCAGTCGGTTAAGCATCTGCCTTCAGCTCAGGTCATGATCCCAAGGTCCTCGGTTCAAGCCCCACGTTGGGCTCCCAACTCAACGGGGAGCCTGTTTCTCCCTCTCCCTCTGCCTGCCTCTCTGCCTACTTGTGTTCTGTCAAATAAATAAATAAAATCTTAAAAAAAAAAAAAGGCCAAAAGAACACTGATTGTTACCATAGTTTACAGTCTTTAGGTTCATTAAAGGATTCTCAGAGGAAGAGACCATGGAAGGAAAAGATGAATGAATAAACATTCCAGACAACTGGAATAGCACGTGAGAAGGTCCTGAAATGAGCTGGAGCATGGTAGAGTTAGGGAACTGGAGTTAGCCTCATTTGAATGGAGATATTAATGAGGGGATGGAGAGAAGTATATATTAAGAGGAAAGCAGTGCCTTGTTTTGTATGGCCTTGTAAGTCCTGTTAAACAGTGGTCATTCAAATTATCCTTCCTGCTCATGTATTTATAATGTGTGCATTAGACTAAGAATCTTTAGACAGTGTGGAACTGGCAAATTATAGCTACCCTGTATGGTAACAGAGGACAGCTTTCCATAGAATACAGGTAAAGTGCCATCTCAGTTCCATACATGATGTGGCATGAAGGAATGCTCAAGTGACTGATTTTTAGGGTGTTCCCTTCGAGAGGATCCTGGAGGTGTCTGGATAAAAGGTCAGCCTCAAGTTGGTTTCTGCCAGTTCAGCCCCATTCAGCAATGGTTTTGAAGATGAAAATTCCCAATGGTGCACTTCCGGAAGAGGAGACCAAAGGGGATATGTGCTCTTACTTCCTGAGAGAATCTTCCAGTTGTCCTACCTCAGGTGTTGGCAGCAAGATCTAAACGAGATTTCCCAAAGATGAGAAAGAAACTCCACCAACGCTTCCAAAGAAACAGTGCCCAGGTTGAGGGGGGGTGTTCTGTGTGGAGTCAGCTGATCTGGGGTGAGACCTCATTCTCCAACTAAGTTATCTGACTACCTAATCTCTCTGACCCTTAATTACCTCATTTATAAAATGGGTGCTGTAGTACCTTGATCATGAAATTGTTGGCAGGAGCAAATAAAATATCTCACCAAGAGCTCTACCCTCGTGCCTGGCATGTAGTGAGACCTCAAGAGATCCTAGTTCATTATGAGTAGTTTTCATCTTCCATATTTTTTTAAACTTTAAAAAAAATCTTTTATCTGAGAGAAAGAATGAGAGAGAGCATGAGAAGGGGGAGGGTCAGAGGGAGAAGCAGACTCCCTGCTGAGCAGGGAGCCCAATGCAGGACTCGATCCTGGGACTCCAGGATCATGACCAGAGCCGAAGGCAGTCACATAACCAACTGAGCCATGCAGGCACCCTTATGCCATTTTCTACATTTTTGTCAGCATGTGATCATTTGAATCTCACAACTTTGCTAAAGTGAATACTGTAGAATCAGAAAGCCATACTCCACAAACTTGCAGGGCATTATTTTAAATTTTCTAGTTTATTCATTTATTTATTAAGATTTTATTTGACAGAGAGAGCGAGCGAGCAAGCGAGAGCACCAGTCGGGGGAGCAGCACATAGAGGAAGAGGGAGAAGCAGGCTCCCCATGGACCAGAGAGGCTGAGATGGGACTCGATCCCAGGACCCCAGGATCATGACCGGAGCCAAAGGCAGACGCTCAACAGATGGAGCCACCCCCGTGCCCTAGTTTATTCATTTATTTCTTGAAGTCATGTGTGTTAGTTTACCAGAGCTGCCTGGTAACAAAATACCACATACCAAAACTCCTATAACAAAATACCACAGATTGAGTGGCTTAAACAATAATAAGTATTAGTGTCTGACAGTTCTGGACACTAGAAGTCTACGATAAAGGTGTTGGCAGGATTGGTTTCTTTTGGGGACTCTCTCCTTGGCTTGTACATGGCCACCTTCTTGCTCTGTTCTCACATGGGTTTCCTCTGTGCGTGCATGTCTGCATCATAATCTCCTCTTCTTATAAACACACCAGTTACAATGGACTAGGGCCCACCCCTATGACCTCATTTTACTTTAATTACCTCTTTCAAGGCCCCATCTCCAAATACAGTCACACTCTGAGGAACTGGGGATGAGGACTTCAACATATGAATTTTGGAAACGGGTGGGGGGACAACTCAGCCCACTACAGTGTTTTTTTTAAAAGCCTTTTTCAATGGAAACGCAAAAGTAGAAAGAGAAATGGTACAATGGATCCCACGTACTCATCACTCAGCTTCAATAATCATCAACTCTTTGCCAATCCTTCTGCATTCACACCGACACCCTCCTCTTTCCTTCTGCATTTCTTGGAAGCAAATCCCCAACATCACATCACTCCTTCTGTGAATAGTTCCGCATTTACTTCCAAAGTATAAAATAGAACACCATTTTAGCACATGCAAAGAACTTAATTTTGTGATATTCAGTATCTAGTCGGTACTCAAATTTCCAGTCATCCCATAAGCTGTTGACTTAATCAGGATCCAGAGAAAAGTCCACATGATGACTGGATGATGCATCTTTTCAGGCTTTTTAAATCCATAGTCTTTTTTTCCCCTATAGATTTAGTCTTTAAAAAAATGTAAGGAAGAGACTTAGTCTTAGCCTACCTACAGGCCTCCCCCTTCCCATTTTCCTTCATGATATTTAATATCTGTCATGTTACATACTACGTATGTGGTGCATGGTCTCTTCACCTGCCCATCATTAGAATGAAACTTCACGAGGCGTCGAAAACTTTTCTGGGAGCAAAAACTGGAATGTGCTTGACCCATGGCCCCTTCCGATAGTGATTTCCAGAACCTTTCCCTTTGAGACGAGGAGGCTGAGAGAGAGGTATTGCATTTATTTTTAAAGATTATTCTCTTCTAAACTGATTTATTCAGGGTGATCAGCTTAGCAAGAGTTGGTCTGATGACTGGATGTTAAATTTTTTTTCTTTTTTTCTGTTTGAG
The DNA here is from genome assembly GCF_963455335.1 of Martes martes. Lineage (NCBI taxonomy): Eukaryota > Metazoa > Chordata > Mammalia > Carnivora > Mustelidae > Martes > Martes martes. Next base: position 64,209,057 of record NC_137901.1, read on the forward strand.
ATGAAACTAACCAAGTTGTAAACTTCCAAGATCAACCTGGTAGGGTCAGAGAGGGAAAGTGGAGAAAAGTATGGCGATGGGGTAAAGAGCAGGTGGTTTGGAATGGCGATGTGTGGCATGGTGGCTTTGATCTGGAGCCGGAGGGAGGTAGCCCAGGGTCAAAGACAAAATGCACTGGACAGGTAAGGAGGTTTTTTGTAGGCTGTTTCAAAAGGGAGAGCACTCCAGATCCGAAGATCTGAGAGTCTCAGCAGAACGGCTCAGCCTCAGGTAAACAAGGGAGTCCTGAGAAAGAGTGGGGAGTGAATCTTATCGAGGTCATAAGGGGAAAGGTAATTCTTTAAGGTAAGCTGATTCCTAGAACACAGCTCTTCAGGAAACAGAGGACCGGGGGCATTTCTTCATCATGGCAGTTTTCTGGGTGCACAGGGCTCAGGTGAAGTTTGATACTGTCAACAGCTTGCCTGTCAGAGGCCAGAATAAGTAGGGAACTGCTGGAGTTTCATTGCCCTGAGAGACACTAGCCACAAACCCACACTTTGAACCACGCGCAGTCTGGTCCAAAACCAGGGCCGTCGCCCAAGGCTTGGCTGGTGCTGAGCTTCGAGCAAGTGGAGGCTGTCTGATCTCAGGGAAGTCCTTCCCATCCTTCTACCACCAAACCCACAGAGCCGGGCAGTTACAGTCTGAGAATGTCCCCCTGATTCTGCTTCTCCTGAGAAGCAAAAGGTGCAGATCAGACGTTAATTGTTTTGGGTTTTTCCTTCTGGCACTCTCCAACCCTAGGGTTCATTCACTGCCCCCTGCCCCCCCCCTCCCCCCGCCTTAGCTATTCGGAGCTGACGGGATCCCAGTCTGGTCTTCATCCATTCCTTTGCCCTGTAGTATGTTATTTTCGTGTTCGGGAAGTAATTTACTCTCAGTTGCAGAATGGTCTCAGTCAAATGAATGGCAGAAAATCCACCAAAGCACCAACCCCCCTTCTTTGGGCATAAGTGGTCATTTACTTATGCACTTGTAAAATTTCTGAAATAACTACTGGCATACACAGCCCTCTCAGCCCCCCTCTTTTTATAGATCCTCAGCCCAGGCCTGAAGCAGTGCTCAGGGACAGACTGGAGAAGGCACTGGGTGGGGACCAGCTTATGTGAGCAACCTGTAGGTCAGTGAAGGGGAAGAAAGGCCTAGGGTAGGCCAGCCCCACTGCATCTCCCATAGCCTACTTGGTCTCCTCCTGCGTTCCTCTCCTTGTGTGGGCGGGGATGGTCCTCAGAGACCTGGGGGCTGCTCCCTAGGAGTCAGCCCCCTCTGCCTCAGAGCCCAGAGCAGGTGCGCCCTGGCCCAGCCCAGAAATCCGTGTGTCTGCTCTCCCAGCCTGTGCTAAGTCCCCTACCTTCTCTCCATCTCCCCACGAACCGGCCACACCCACCTGCACCCTGAGCCACGGCTTCTGGGTTGGTGGCTACAGGATGTCCTGGTATAAGCAGAAACCAGGGAGCCCTCTCAGTTTCTCTTAGCCCTGTCTTCAGACTCAAGGACGCCTCAGGCTTTGGGTCCCCAGAGGCTGTTCTGGACCTAAAGATGCTGGTGCCTGACCTCTGCTTTTGACTCTAACCAGTTCTGGCCCAATTGTCTCCTCACTACAACAACGAGGGGCTGGGATTCACAGATTCTGAGTACTGTGATCCTTATTGGCTGTTAAAATAGCCTTTGTTATGGTCCTAATTTATGGGAACAGCAATCAGAAGTGAATTTGTGCTTATGGTCATTGAGTCTCTCCCCCTCCCATCTTCCCATTAAATATGTTTGAGAACTCAAAACGCTAATTTAGCTCAAGACCACCCTGAAATAGAGTGCTCCAGTTTTTGTTTTTGTTTTTTTTTTTTTAAGGAGAAGCAGACTCCCCATTGAGCACTGAGCCCCACAGATGCTCCCTCCCAGAACAGGGATCATGAACTGAGCTGAAGTCAGGTGCTTAATGGACTGAGCCACCCAGGCTCCCCTGGAGTCTTATTTCCAGTCTTATTTCAACACCTGTGGTATGGAAATGAAGCTCACCAACACTTGTTTTCACACGATCATCCCCTCCTTTCATGGTTCTACTTCCTGTTTCTTCTGCATCCTGTTCTGTGCTGCTCCCAGCTGCTCTGATTGTCTGCAGTCCCTTTAGGGGAGTGTGCTGACGTCAGGATGCTCCTGACATCAGGGTGGTAATGGCATCTAAAACCTGGTTCAAAGTTCCATGCTATCCCACGATGCCACAGGAGCGGAGGCTTGTTTACACAGTGACCTACCTTACGACCCCCAGAAACAGCTTATGTTCCATAAAATGCAGATGCGCGTCATTACCAGATTGGAATGAAAACTTAAAAATAACTCCATCTATCCAAATAGGATGGCCCTGCCCTCAGTTTTTTGTTTTTGTTTTTGTTTTTGAGAGCCAGCAAGTAAGCAAGCATGGGCAAGGGGCAGAGGGAGACAAAGAATTCTAAACAGGCTTCACACCCAGCTCGGAGCTCCACACAGGGCTCAGTCTCATGACCTCAGCTGCAATCAAGAATCAAGAATCACTTAACTGAGCCTCCCAGGCATTCCTCTGTTTTTCTATTGACCCTCCTAAGATAGAGATCTCATGCATAAATGAGCAGTAGGTGGAGGAACCAGTGGCACTATCGATGACCAATGGGCGTGGGACCTGGGTGCCCCAGTCGGTTAAGCATCTGCCTCTGGCTCAGTTATGATCCAGGGTCCTGGGATGGAGCCCTTTGTCAAGCTTCCTGTTCAGTGGGGAGTCTGTTTCTCCCTCTGTCCCTCCCCCAGCTCATTCTCTCTCAAATAAAGCTTTAAAAAAAAAAAAAAAAGACCAATGGGGCTCGCAGTGTTGCTGTCTGTTCTCAGTGGTGCAGGGAGCAGGTCTCTGCAGACTTAACACCCTCAGCGTGTCACAGGGAGATGGTCACTTATAGGTCAGGTCCTCAAAAAATGTGAAATTAATCCAGGCAGAGGTAGAAGTACTTTCTAGGAATTGAATTTAATAGCATCTGTTAGGGGGGAAGAAAACCCTCCAGGGATTGCTCAGAATGAGGAGGTTCATGGAGTCAGAAGGTCTGGGGAAGTCCACAGAAGAGCCTACGATGTGGCACCGTGGGGAGAAGGGTTCTGGGATTTCGGGGGAGAGAGGGAGTATCTGAGGAACCAGAACAGGGAAATCAGCTTCTCTGCTGCCCAAGACCTCAGCCAACTCACCCCTCCTGCCCCTTCCCCGTCCTGGGCAGGTGGTGCCTGTAACAGTGAGCCCAGGAAAGGAAAAGATGGCAGGAAAGGGAAAACAGAAATAGAAGAATGGAAAGAACAAACAGAAGAAAAACAGTAAGAGGAGAAGAACGTGTGGGTTTTTTCCTCTGATACCAAATATGTGTGGTTTTCCACATCAACCAATTCTGACACTAACCAGGTGTCTAAAAATTCAACTCAATAATGACACGTTCTACCTGGAGTTAGCAAGTATCAGATTCCACAAGTTAAATGGCTCAGTCCCATAAGACCATCTCCAGTTCAGATGCCAGCCCCAAATGGGGTGCCCAAGCGACCCACACTTCTGCCTCAGTGACTACAAATTTGGGGGTTCCCTCTACCCCCTCAGGTTTGATTAGACTCAGAACTCAGGAATGCACTTTACTTACAAGTACTGGTTATAAAGGTTCAGTACCCCTCAGTAACAGCCAAATGGAAGGGATGCACAGGACTTGGGGTAGAGGAGAACTTCCATGCCTTCTCCTACCAATACATCTGTATGTTCACCAACCCAGAAGCTCTCTAGAACTTGTTGTTTTGAGTTTTTATGTAAGTTTCATTACATAGGCATGACTGATGGAGTCACTGGGCATGGTGACTGGGCTCAAGCTCTGACACCTCTCCCCTCCCAGAAGGTTGGGGAAGCTGAAAATTTTAATCCTCTAATTGCGTGGTTGGTTTTCTTTTCTTTCTTTTTAAATTTAAATTCAATGGCCAACATACAGTAAGTCATTAGTTTTTGATGTAGCGTTCAATACTTCATTAGTGGCCTATAAACACTCAGCATGGTTGGTTTTTCTGGCCATCAGCCCACATCCTGAAACTATCTAGGCACCCTCCACCCCGGAGTTATCTCATTAACATACAAAAGACAATAAACTTCAAGAGTTTTAGAAATTCTGCGCCAAGGACCCAGATAATGTTTATTTCTTGTATCACACAGACATAAATCCCAAAATACCAGTAATTACATTAAATACATATGGCTTAAACACATTAAGAGGCAAAGACTCTCAGATTTTATTTTTAAAAAGATCCAGCCATATGCTATCTACAAGAAACCTACTTTAAATACAGTGATATAATATCAACAAACTTGACATCTATAGAACTCTCTACCCAACAGCAGAATTCACATTTTCTAAGCACCAAGAGACTATATCCTAGGCTATAAAACAAACTGAAGAAAGTTAAAATCATACAACACAGGTTTTTGAACAAAATAAAATTAAACTAGAAATCAGACAAAGGTACCTATAAAATCTCCAAATTAAAGATTAAGGAAAGTCAACAGGAAGTCAGGAGAAATTTTAAAATATTATGAGTAGAGAGAAAGTAAAAATACAGTTAACCCTTGAACAGTGCAGGGATTAGGGGCACCAAACCTTCACAGAGGCAAAAATCTGCATATAAATTTGACTCCCCCAAAACTTTTTTTAAAGATTTTATTTATTTATTTGACAGAGAGAGAGACAGCGAGAGAGAGAACACAAGCAGGGGGAGTGGGAGAGGGAGAAGCAGGCTTCCCGCTGAGCAGGGAGCCTGATGAAGGGCTTGATCACAGGACTCTGGGATCATGACCTGAGGTGAAGGCAGACACTTAATGACTGAGCCATGCAGGTGCCCCGGGCATCCCAGACTCCCCCAAAACTTAACTATTAATAGCCTACTATTGACCGGAAGTCTTAGGATAACATAAACAGTTCAAGTAACACACATTTTGCAGGTTATATGTATTACATAATGTATTGTTACAATAAAGCTAGAGAAAATAAAACCACAAGAAAAAATACATTTACAGTACTGTACTGTATTTGTAAAAAAAAAAAAAAAAAAATCCAGGTATAAGTGGACCCTTGCAGTTCAAATGTGTTGTTCAAGAGTCTGCTGTGCCATATATCGCCATCCATGGGATGTAGCTAGAGCTGTGCTTAGAAAGAAGGTAACAGCATTAAGTGCTTATGTAAATATGCCATAGACAAAATGACCTACACTGGATGTGAACCACCATACGGGGGAGAATGGTGCTCTCTGGAGGAAGAAACAGCCACTCACGAGCCTGGCCGTTGGGTTCCTGAACTTGTCCATAACTTCCCGGAAGGTCTGCAGTAGCAATGACTGGACAGAGACAGAAACTGAAAGCTATGACCTTATGTGGCTAGAAACTCAATATATTCTTTGTACAAAGAGAAAGGAGAAGAAAGAGTGGCATGCCAGAAAAGGTAGGATTGTAACACAGGATGGTTTTGATCCACTGGCCTTTGGGTTGAGTCTGGCCCCCTTTTGCCACCTGTGCCTCTGCTGTAACAAAGATCCCTATTGTCAGGGTGACAGGGAAAAACACTTGTGGCATCCCTGTAGCACAGTGAAGGGGTTAATTCAAACTAAACTTAGGGGTGCCTGGGTGGCTTAGTGGGTTAAAGCCTCTGCCTTCCGTTCAGGTCGTGATCCCAGGGTCCTGGGATCGAGCCCCGAGTCGGGCTCTCTGCTCAGCAGGGAGCCTGCTTCCTCCTCTCTCTCTGCCTGATTCTCTGCCTACTTGTGATCTCTGTCAAATAAACTAAAAAAAAATTCTTAAAAAAAAAAAAAAACAAACTAAACTTAAATCCAGGATCCTTAAGCACTATAAAGCAACCATACCATGAGGGAGGCCCCTAACCTTGAGGGTGCCAACTGGAGGACCTTTGGAGGAAGAAAATCATACAGATGAGGAGAAATACAGGAGAACCCGCTGAAGTATATGCCCAGTTCCTGGAAGGAGAAAGAAACCTGGACGCAGTGATAACTGTAACAAAGGCTAAAACAAGAGCCCATAACTTGACCCAACTGGAAAATCAAAATTAAAAAATTTTATACAGTAACAAAAAGGTACAGATCGGCTTTGTGCCTCTGTAACATAGGTTCTGAATTAACTTTAATATCTGCTTAAATGTGCCAGTTGGTAAATGGCCTTAATACTGAGTCTCAAATTATAGTTGTATTGAGACCCCAATAAATTTAACCACCCTACTCCTTCTAATCCTTTAAGGACGTAACTGAATATAAAGTGGAGGACAAATAGGTAGGCCTTATCTTGACCATTGGAACTATTACTGTCTTGCCTATAATCTTCACAGTCATAGCACCTGTTGCCCCAAAATATCCCTGCTGGGTAAGAAAGCTCTGCCCAAGTGAGTAATATGTTAAAATTAAGATTTTGGCAATTACATGGATGCCTGGATAGCTCACTCGGTACAGCGACTCTGGATCTCAGGGTCTTGAGTTTAAGCCCCATGCTGAGCATGGAGCTTAAAGAAAAAGAACAATAAAGAAAAGACTTTAACAATAACAAATTGTCTTGACAAAACTGAACCCCCATGGACACCCCTCCTCCACTAAAATAGTTAATATAGCCCAATGTAAATTAAAATAGGCCTTCCTTCGGGCACCAGGGTGGCTCAGTCAGTTGAGTGTCTGACTCTTGATTTTAGCTCAGGTCTTGGTCTCAGGGTTGTGGGTTCAAGCCCCATTTGAAAAAAAAAATAGGCTGTACTTCAAAGACTGAAACTTAGAGAAGGTCTAATGAGTGAAAAAGTGACTATACCCACTACTGCCCAATTCTGTTTGTACTTAAACTTGGAAAGAAGGCAGGTACCTCAATTCTGTGGGCCCATCCCGTAAGTCCCCAATACCCAATATTATTGAAATTATTAATTCTATCCAATCATTAACCATAAATAGTCTACTATTATAGATTTGGGTAGTACGTTCTGTTCATTGCCTATTTCAATGCCTCTTAGCCACAGTCTGTCTTCATCTCCCAAGGACTATTAATACACCTTCACCAGGCTACCCATGGGGTTTCTTTGAGGGCAAGCCCTTACCTGCAACCAACTTTCTCAAGAAGCACAAATATGACACTATATTGATGATATCCCTCCTCCAAAAAGATTCATTTGACACACTCATTAATGAGACAAATATTAGAGCTCACAAAAGTAGGATGGGTCACAAATGTCCCTCATATAATACAATGTCCCACCACCTCAGTTAAAAATCCTGAAAATTTGGCTCCTGGGTGCCTCAGCTGGTTAAGCATTTGCCTCCAGCCCACGTTTCCAGGGTCCTGCAATCGAGTCCCACATTGGGCTCTCTGCTCAGTGCAGAGTCTGCTTCTCCCTCTGCCCTCCCCACTTCCTCACAAAAATAATCTTTAAAAATAAATCCTGAAAATTATTTGGTAAATCAATTATTTGGTAAACCATCCCTGGCATGGTTTAGGAAACAGTTACTAAACTTCTCAGCATCCATAATGTTAACACAAGTTGAAAATCTTTTAGTCCTTTTGGGTTCTTGAAAGGCAACATATTCCCTATTTATAAATTTTACTGGTGCTGTTACTTGCAAATCTCCCTACATGGAATGGCAATCCCTCCAATTTAAAGGCTGTGGAATCTTTCCAAACTGGAATCAGCAGGCAATCCTGCTGGGGACTTCAGGGACTCTGTTACTGTAGAGGCTTCCCTCCTGGAGTTTTCAGACCACCTAAGATGCCCGTAAGGTGACAAAGGGCTTCTAATGCAAGGAACTATCCTCCTCGGCCTTATATTATACACCATTAGGGTGGCAAATGCTGACTACTTACTGGCCAGGAGGCAGTGGGTTAATTTATTCAAAGTGCTGAATAAAAATAAATGTCAACCAAGAATCCTATACCCAGAAAAACTGTTCTTCAAAAGAGAGAAATATTAAGACATCCCAGATAAACAAAAGGATAGGGACTTTGTTACCACTAGACCTGCCCTAAGTCAAAGCTGTATAAAGAAATAAAGGTCTCAAGAAATAAAGGTCTACCAAATTGGGTAGTTTTTATAAAAGCTAGTTTATTGTAACTTTGGTTTGTAACTCTACATTTTGCTTTCTAAGTGATTTGAGAGAGACTAATACATTAAAAAAAGGAGTGGTCTATTTTTTGATGGTGTATAAAGATGTAATTTTGCAAAATCAAGACTGAAAGAGGGTTGGGACAGAACTTATTAGGAGCAAAGTTTCTGTACATCATAGAAGTTAAGCTGGAATAAATTCAAATTAGGATGTTGTAACCTTTTTTTTTTTTAAGATTTTATTTATTTATTTATTTGACAGACAGAGATGACAAGCAGGCAGAGAGGCAGGCAGAGAGGTGGGGAGGGGGGGAAGCAGGCTCTCAGCTGAGCAGAGAGCCCGACGTGGGGCTCGATCCCAGGACCCCGGGACCACAACCCAAGTGGAAGGCAGAGACTTTAACCCACTGAGCCACCCAGGTGCCCCAGGATGTTGTAACTTTAAAATGTTAAACACAATCCCTATTGCAACCACACAGATGATGGCTATAGAATATATGTGAAAGGAAATGCTAAGAGAATTAAAACATTTCATTACGAAAATAAACACAAAAGGAGACACTGGTGCAGAAAATAAAGGGAAAAAGTATAAGTATATAGAAAACATGACCCCCTTATCAGTAATTACTTTTTAAAAAAATTTTTAAAAGATTTTATTTATTTATTTGACAGACAGAGATCACAAGTAGGCAGAGAGGCAGGCAGAGAGAGGATAAAGCAGGCTCCTCACGGAGCAGACAGCCCAATGTGGGGCTCAATCCCAGGACCCTGGGATCATGACCTGAGCCCTTTAACCCACTGAGCCACCCAGGCACCCCTCAAATAATAAATCTTTAAGAAAAAAAAAAAAAAAGAAACACAAGACCTACCCAAACTGCATCAGGAAGAAATAGAAAATCTGAACAGACCTAAAATAGTAAGAAAATTAAGTCACGGGGCGCCTGGGTGGCTCAGTGGGTTAAAGCCTCTGCTTTCGGCTCAGGTCATGATCCCGGGGTCCTGGGATCGAGCCCCGCATCGGGCTCTCTGCTCCGCGGGGAGCCTGCTTCCTCCTCTCTCTGCCTGCCTCTCTGCCTACTTGTGATCTCTGTCTGTCGAATAAATGAATAAAATCTTTAAAAAAAAAAAAAAAAAAAAAAAAAAAAAAAAAAAAGAAAATTAAGTCACTATTCAAAAAATAGCCTGATAAAGAAAAGCCTTGGACCTGACAACTTCACTGGGGAATTCTACCAAACATCTGGATAACAGTAGTGCTTCTTAAACTGTCCCCAAATACTGAAGATGAGAAAATACTTTCTAACTCATTCTATGAGGTGTTACCCTGATACCAACGCCAAACATATTACAAGAAAAGAAAATGAAAGACCAATATCCCTTGAGCCCAAATTCTCAATAGGTGACATCAGTGAAATGGCAGCACACACAGCCTCAGACCCTCATTTCCCCGCAAAAGACACTGACTTAAAGATACATGAACCAAAGTGTCTTTGTAAGAAGTCCAGAAGCCATGTAAGACATTGTAGCACCCAGGTGAATGCAAAACCAGTAAGAACTGTGCTGAAACAGTAGAAAATGTTCAGATAAATTTCTAGGGCCAAGATGGAGCCACTCCTGCTTGGGATGTCATGTCAGCAAACCATGTTTTTGTGTTCCTGTAAATACTCTGCTTGATCAGAAATGCGGTACTATCCAGTTAGCTAGTCCCCAAACACCCAGCCAATTCTGGCTCTATAGTCATTTCCTTGATCTTTTTAAATGAGGCAGACATGCAGCCCCAACCAATCATGCCACTTGCAATGCTCCTACCCAAAATCCCTCAGGAAGAGTTCTCCTTATTTTGGCTCCCTCAGCTACACTGGTTTCCCCCAGTGGCATCTATCGGGACATTGAAAGGGACAATAATTTTTTCTTCTGGTTTTTGGACATTACCGAAATTACTCGTCAAATCACTGAATGATCCCAGAGATAATGGAACAGGAACTTCAGTGACCCCATGCAACATGGAATACACATTGCAGGAAGAGCTTGGGAAAGCCTAAAATGGGTACTTTCAGCCCAAAACAAATAAAAATCAACACTCTCTCTGAAGGGCAGAAGAATGAGGTCTCCAGAGTTAGCACAGTTAAATACTCAGCACATCTGGTTCTCAACAAGTTGACAGTTATGCTCACTGAGCTAGGAAAACCATGAATAGAAACCTCAAACCAGGGGTGTCTGGGTGGCTCTTCAATTAAGAGTGCAACTCTTGATTTCAGCTCCCATCATGAGCTCACGGTGGTGAGATCGAGCCCCATGTTGGGCTCCGAGGTGGGTGTGGAGCCTGCTTAAGATTCTCTCTTCCTCTCTCCTGCCCCTCCCCCTGACCCACACATTCACTCTCTACAAAAACAAAAAAACAAAAACCCACAAACCTAAAGCCAGCCAGAAAAAACTATGTATGAACAAAATGAGAGTATCAATAAAAAGACTGGAATTCTAACAAAGAACAAGAGGAAGAATGGAGGGGACTGTGCAGAACGCAGTAGGGATCTGTTGCTCCACACAAACATTTGACACAGGCATACTCTGTATGAAGGAACTATTTTAGAACTCTGAAGTCTATTAGAAGGTTTGCAGTTTCCAGGGGAAGGTCTGGCTGGTAAGCTACAGTGAATTTTGGTCACTTTCAACTGACTGTAGCAACAGCTACCCACTCTCTCTCTCCAACCCTGTGGCAGGCAGCTGGGCTGGTGTTCCTTGTGTAACTTGTGGGGACTATCACCAGGGAGACTCCCTAAAACTCTGGAAAGTCCTAGAAGCTTCTATGCTACTATCAATTTTATCTTTTAGAATTAGCAAATTGGGGTGCCTGGGTGGCTCAAGTGGCTGAGTGTCCGGCTCTTGGTTTTAGCTCAGGTCATGATCTCATGGTTGTAGGACTGAGCCCTGTAACAGGCTCCCCGCTCAGCGGGGTGCCTGCTTGTCCCTCTCCCTCTGCTCCTCCCTTCAACTCACTCTCTTTCTCTGTCTTCTCTCTCAAATAAATGAATTAAAGAGAAAAAGAAACTAACAAATTGTTAGAATAGGCCCCCAAGAGGATGCCTACGCAAATGAATCCTAAAGTGCCTAACAGCTACCTCAGTTCCATTATGTTAAAACCCCTGGAAGGGGCATAAAACTCATTAGCATGACATACAGTATGAATGCTGAGTGCACATGTGCACCTTTATGCCTGTAATGACAAGGCCTCCGCCTCTGAATATTCATCCTAATCCTAACAGAAGAACCTGCTTATCCCTGGCTGGGGGAGTTACAGCTTTGGAAAGGAGTTCCTGTGATTTCCTTATTTGCTACAAATAAAGATGACTTTGTGAGGCAACTCCACCTGGCACAGTCTCTGTCTATAATTCACCAAAGAGCAGCCTGCATTGGTTGGGTAATAGAATCAGGATGGTTAATAAGGACTTTGTCCTCCAAAAATCAGGAATCTCTGTTTTGACTGCTCTTGATCATACATGTGCAGGCCAACATTGTTGTAATTGCCATGGGCCAAAGCAGCTTCCAAGGAATTTAAAAAGATACTGGCTACTTCCCCCCCGCCATTTTCCCCTTTTGGGAGCTAAATATTGAAGGGTTTAGGTATTCAAAATCAACAGCTTCAAAAACTTTAGAAAATCGCTGCATATATCCTGAAAAGATGTAGGCTCAGAGAAGAACAAAGAACACCTTAAAATTTCTATCTCAGGTGATGTGATCCCCAACAGAGAGATTTCCTAAAACAACAACAACAAAAAAACCCAACCCAGTAAACCTAGGGGAAAGGGAAGAATCTGATTTATGGAGTTCCATATTGTAAGATTCAAATGCCTAGTTTTCAAAAACAACAACAAAAAATTTACAAGATCTACAAAGAAACGGGAAGGAAAGTCCCATTCAAAGGAAAAAAAAAAAATAAACCAACAGACACTTTCTGAGACAACTACATGGGGGATATACTAGATAAGTGTTAGGGCCAATTTAATGTTAAAACCTGTTTAACTATTAGGGCCTGCTTAGCCAGAGCAACTCCATATTGCCTAGGTAGCCATATTGTTGTTTACATCCACGGACTTCATTCCAGGAATAAACACCCCAGTAGTTCCTGGTATGGTTCTGGGTATCGATTCCAGGAGTAAACGCCTTAACAATAGAAGCCAGGTACCTTGGGTCTGCGGTTATGCCCTATAAAACCAGCCTGTGAGATCGGGAGGGGGTCACTCTCTTCGGAGGCAGCCCTGGCCGGTCAGTCTGACTTCTAATGCTTGGCATAGAATAAGGCTTTGCATAACTTTCACTTTGTCTCAGTCTCGTTCCTTTGATAACGGACCCCAACAATAAGGACTTTAAAACAACCATCGTGAAGACTGCTTAAAGAGCTAAAGGAACAGTGAACATCCAGAAAATATATGAACAAAGTAGAAATAACTGCAATGTTTCCTAAAACATAAAACAAAACCAAAAGGAAATCCTAGAAAGTGCAGTAACTGAAAAGAGATATTCACTGAAGAGACTGAAAAACAGATTTGAACATGTAGAAGAATCCGTGGACTTGGAAACAGGACAAATGAAATCAGTAACAATCAGGGAAAAAAAAAAAAAAGGAAATAGACCATGTGCACATAATAAACCAACTTGATCTAACAAAAATATACAGAACACAACAGAATTCACATCCTTCTCTAACACATATGGGATATTCATCAGGACTGACCACAAAATAAGACTTAACAGATTTTAAGAGACAGATATGGAAGGTATCTTGTCTGACTATGACGGGGTGAAGTTAGATATCAGTAACACAGTGACGTCAACAAGATGGAGGACTAAGAGATCCCAACTCAAATGCCCACAAAAACCAACGATTTAACAATTACCTAAGCATGAAAATAGCTCTGGGAGAGAGAGGGACTACAGCTGAGTTGCAACAACCGAGCAAAGCAAAAAAACTGAGGATAATCACATAGAAAAGGGGTAGAAAGCATTATTCCTGTTTCACCACATCCTCTAGGCTGGAACATCTCAAGAGGAATTAGCCTGGCTGCCAGTTCCCTAGTGGGGATAAAGGGGAGGAAGAGGACCCCAGTAGTCTTTATCACTATTGCAAATCCCCTCAGTCTTTAGAGATGTGGATCCCAGCTGCTGGAGTATCTGGGAGCTAGAATTGTTGCGTGCCGCCTGAAGTTGATGCTACCATGTGATCCTACCCTCTAGCCAATACCACTGTGCTCTCCCCACCTAGGGCTGATGCCAGCATATGCCTGCCATGAATCCTGCACCCACATTATCCCCTATATCTGATGCCAACATGCACCCCACCTAGCCACTGGCCTCATACTCACTCACAGATGGTCTGTCCCTAACAAAGCCAGCCTGGAATGTCTAGAAGAGGTGACTGCTTCTTAAAATGCACAAACACCAAAACAAGGCCACAGAACACAAAAATCGTGAAATATGACACCACCAAATGAACACATTTCCAGCAATCATTCCCAAAGAATGGAGATCTATGAATTCCAGAGAATTAAAATTGTTTTAAAGAATCTCAGCAGGCTTCAGGAGAACACAGACAAGTCAATAAAATCAGGAAATTATGTGAGCAAAATAAGAGGTTTTATGACATAAAAATCATAAGAAAAAAGCCAAATTCTGGAACATAAGAGTACAACAGCATAATGAAAACTGCAATAAAGAGTTTCTTTTCTTTTTTTTTTTTTTTTGTAAGATTTCACTCATGACAAAGAGCGAGTGAACACGAGCAGAGGAAGCAGCAGGCAGAGCTCGGAGAGGGAGAAGCAGGCTTCCCACTGAGCAAGGAGTGCAACACAGGGCCTGATCCCAGGACCCCAGGACCATGACCTGAGCCAAACACAGATGTTCAACTGACTGAGCCACCCAGGTGCCCCTGCAATAAAGAGTTTTGAAAGCAAACTGGATCAAGCAGAAGGAAGAATCTGTGAGGCTGAGACAGGTCATTTGAAATTATTCATTCAGAGGAGAAAAAAAAGGATGAAAAAGAATGGTGAAAGCCCACAGGATTTATGGGAAACCTATCAAATAAGCCAATATACTCATTACAGAAATCCTCAAAGGAGAAAAAGGAAGAAAGATTACTTAAATAAGGACCATAATCTTTTCAAATCTAGGGAAGGAAACAGACATCCAGACTCTAGAAGCTCAAAGAACCCCAAATAATTGAACATATAGAGGTTTACACCGAGACACATACAGAGTAATTCTTTTTTTCTTTTTAAAGATTTTTATTTATTCACAAAAGAGAGAGCAAAGGGGAGGGGCAGAGGAAGAAGGAAAAGCAGGCTCCGTCGAGGAGGGAGCCTGATGTGGGGCTTCATCCCAGAGACCTAAGCCAAAGGCAGTTGCTTCACCAATAGCCACCCGGGTGCCCCCCCAGAGTAGTCCTTCCTTAACCAGTTTCGCTTTCTGCAGTTTCAGTTACCTGCGGTCAACAGCAGCGTGGAAGCAGATGACCCTCCTCTGAGGTGTAGTCAGAAGGTCAACGGCAGCTTAAGGCTACCATCACAATGCTTACAACATTCACTTCATTTTCTCATCAGGTAGGCATTTTATCATCTCACATCATCACAAGAAGGGCAAGTATAATACAAGGAGATATTTTGAGAGTGAGAGACCACATTCACATAACTTATTCAAATATATTATTTATAATTGTTCCATTTATTATTAATTGTTAATCTCTTACCATACCTTCTTCATAAATTAAACTTACCATAGACATGCATGTGTAAGAAAAAAACAGTTTTATATAGGGTTCAGTACTATCCATGGTTTCAGGCACCCACTAGAGGTCTTGGAACATAACCTTGCAGATAAAGGAGGGTTACTATAAACTGTCAAAGCAGCAATCGGATAGAATTTTATCATATTTATTTTTACTTATTCATTTTTAGAGAGAGTGAGTGTCAGTGGGTGAGGGGGTAGAGGGGGAGAGAGAATCTTAAGCAGGCTCCATGCTCAGTGTGGAGCCTGACATGGGGCTCCATCTCATGACCCTGAAATCAAGACCTGAGCTGAAATCAAGTCACATGCTTAAGCAACTGAGCCACTCAGGTGCACCTCAGAATTTTAAAAGCAGCAAGAGAAAACTGTCTCATAAGGAACCACCCCTCCCCACCAAGAACACTGTAACTAGATTTGTCAACAGAAACCTTGCAGACCAGGTGAGACTGGCGTGATATAGCCAAAGAACTAAAAGAAACAAACTGCCAACCAAAAATATACTTAGCATAACTACTCTTTAAAAATGAAGAGGAGATAGTGGAGGAAGTGTTCAAGATGGTGGCACAGGAAGATCCTGAGCTCACCTCCTCCCACGGACATGACAAATATACAGCTATGAATGGAATAACTTCCTCAGGAAAAGACCTAAAACTAGATGAACAAAACCTCCGCAATGGGAGACAAAGGGATGGCATTCTGACAGGCAGGACTGGCAGAGACAAGGTCTCATAAACAACACACACACACACACACACACACCAAAACCCCACCCCAGATGCAGTGATCCACAATTGGGAGGGATATTAAAACCCAGAATTTCTGGGCACCTAGGTGGTTCAGTCAGTTAAGCGTCTGCCTTCGGCTCAGGTCATGATCCCAGGATCCTGGGATCAAGCTCTGCATCGGGCTTCCTGCTTCTCCCTTTGCCCTTCCCCCTGCTTGTGGTTTCACACTCTCTCTCTCAAATGAATACATAAAATCTTTAAAATAGGGGCGCCTGGGTGGCTCAGTGGGTTGAGCCTCTGCCTTTGGCTCAGGTCGTGATCTCAGGGTCCTGGGATTGAGTCCCGCATTGGGCTCTCTGCTCGGCGGGGAGCATGCTTCCCCCTCTCTCTCTGCCTGCCTACCTGTGATTTCTCTCTGTCAAATAAATAAATAAATAACATTAAAAAAAATAAACAAAACAAGGTTGGAGGCGCAAGATGGTGGAGGAGTAGGAGACCCGAATTTCTTCTGGTCCCAGGAATGCAGCCAAATAGTTATCAAACCATTCTGAACACCAACAAACTCAACAGATCAAAGAAAAGAATAGCAGCAATTCTATGAACAGAAAAGCAACCACTTTCTGGAAGGTAGGACACGGAGGGAAGTGAGTCCAAGGCAACATTTAGGAAGACAGATTGGGGGGTAGGGAGCCTCTGTCAGCCAGCACCTGGCAAGTGACAGAGCCATGGAACACAAAATACAAACTTTTAGAAGTCTGCTCCACTGAGAGCATCGCTCCAGTGGCTAAGCGGGGGTTGGAACCATCATTGGGCCCATGCTTTATGCTATCCCACAAAGCACAGAAGATAGGAACCTCGGGGTCACAGAAAGACCGGGGGTGCCCGAGTGTGGCAAAGCTCCCAGGTATTGGAGCATGGAAGCCGGCTACAAAGACAGAGCTGAGGAGTGGGCTTTCAGCTTGGGGATGCCAAAAACTGTGATCCAAGGCACAGCTGGGCCACTACTCTTTGACCGGGGATCCAATAAGTGGCACATCCGGGGAGAACCCCTCCTTCCTCCACCAGGAGCAGCAGCACGGGAGCAAGCTACAGGAATCTGCTGGGTTTGGACAGAGACACAATGCTTGGTCACAGGCTGGATGAACTTGGAGTGTGGCTGGAGACCAGGGAGACTGGACCGCTTTTCTCTGAGGGCTCACTGAGGAGGAGTGGGGCCCTGAGTTCTTGGATCCTCCAGGGCCGAAGATGGGGAGGCTGCCTTTTCATTCTCATCCTCCAAAGCTGTACTGAAAGCTTTCAGGGAACAAAAGCTATGGAGAGCAAACCCAAGCAGATTGCTTAGCCTGGCCCCCGGTAAGCGCCCAGGCAAAGACACTTGAGAATCACTGCAACAGGCCCCTCCCCCAGAAGATCAGCAAGAACATCCAGCCAAGACCAAGCTCACTGATCAATGAGAACTGCAAAGCTCCAGCACCAGGGGATTACAGCACATAGAATTCATGGCTTTCCCCTCCATGATTTAGTCTTTTAAAGTTTATTTTTTAAATTTTCTTTTTTTATATATATAAGATTTTTAAGATTTTGTTTGACAGAGAGAGACAAAGCGAGAGAGGAACACAAGCTGGGGTAGTGGAAGAGGGAGAAGCAGGCTTCCTGCTCAGCAGGGAGCCCAATGTGGGGCTAGATCCCAGGACTCTGGGATTATGACCTGAGCTGAAGGCAGACACTTAATAACTGAGCCACCCAGGCACCCCTTTAATTTTTTTTCTTTCTCTTTTTTTTTTTATTTTTTATTTTTTATTTATTTTCAGCGTAACAGTATTCATTGTTTTTTCACCACACCCAGTGCTCCATGCAATCTGTGCCCTCCCTAATACCCACCACCTGGTTCCCCTACCCTCCCACCCCGCCCCTTCAAAACCCTCAGGTTGATTTTCAGAGTCCATAGTCTCTCATGGTTCACCTCCCCTTCCAATTTCCCTCAACTCCCTTCTCCTCTCCATCTACCCTTGTCCTCTATATTATTTGTTATGCTCCACCAATAAGTGAAACCATATGATACTTGACTTTCTCTGTTTGACTTATTTCACTCAGCATAATCTCTTCCAGTCCTGTCCATGTTGCTACAAAAGTTGGGTATTCGTCCTTTCTGATGGAGGCATAATACTCCATAGTGTATATGGACCACATCTTCCTTATCCATTCATCCGTTGAGGGGCATCTTGGTTCTTTCCACAGTTTGGCGACCGTGGCCATTGCTGCTATAAACATTGGGGTACAGATGGCCCTTCTTTTCACTACATCTGTATCTTTGGGGTAAATACCCAGCAGTGCAATTGCAGGGTCATAGGGAAGATCTATTTTTAATTTCCTGAGGAATCTCCACACTGTTCTCCAAAGTGGCTGCACCAGTTTGCATTCCCACCAACAGTGTAAGAGGGTTCCCCTTTCTCCACATCCTCTCCAACACACGTTGTTTCCTGTCTTGCTAATTTTGGCCATTCTAACTGGTGTAAGGTGGTATCTCAATGTGGTTTTGATTTGAATCTCCCTGATGGCTAGTGATGATGAACATTTTTTCATGTGTCTGGTAGCCATTTGTATGTCTTCATTGGAGAAGTGTCTGTTCATATCTTCTGCCCATTTTTTAATATGATTATCTGTTTTGTGTGTGTTGAGTTTGAGGAGTTCTTTATAGATCCTGGATATCAACCTTTTATCTGTACTGTCATTTGCAAATATCTTCTCCCATTCCGTGGGTTGCCTCTTTGTTTTGATGACTGTTTCTTTTGCTGTGCAGAAACTTTTTATCTTGATGAAGTCCCAGAAGTTCATCTTTGCCTTTGTTTCCTTCGCCTTTGGAGACATATCTTGAAAGAAGTTGCTGTGGCTGATATCAAAGAGGTTACTCCCTATGTTCTCCTCGAGGATTCTGATGGATTCCTGTCTCACGTTGAGGTCTTTTATCCATTTCGAGTTTATCTTTGTGTACGGTGTAAGAGAATGGTCAAGTTTCATTCTTCTACATATAGCTGTCCAGTTTTCCCAGCACCATTTATTGAAGAGACAGGACCTGACGGATTCCCTGGGGAATTCTATCAAACTTTCAAAGAAGAAATAATACCTATTCTCCTGAAGCTGTTTCAAAAAATTGAAGCAGAAGGAAAACTTCCAGACTCTTTTTATGAAGCCAGCATTACCCTGATCCCCAAACCAGGCAAAGACCCTACCAAAAAGGAGAATTTCAGACCGATATCACTGATGAATATGGATGCTAAGATTCTCAACAAGATCCTAGCAAACAGGATCCAACAGCACATTAAAAAGATTATCCACCATGACCAGGTAGGATTCATCCCTGGGTTACAAGGATGGTTCAACATTCGCAAATCAATCAATGTGATAGAACAAATCAATAAGAGAAGAGAGAAGAACCACATGATCCTCTCCATTGATGCAGAAAAAGCTTTTGACAAAATCCAGCATCCGTTCCTGATTAAAACGCTTCAAAGTATAGGGATAGAGGGAACATTCCTGAACTTCATCAAATCTATCTATGAAAAACCCACAGCAAATATCATCCTCAATGGGAAAAAGCTTGCAGCCTTCCCATTGAGATCAGGAACACGACAAGGATGCCCACTCTCACCACTCTTGTTCAACATAGTATTAGAAGTCCTAGCAACAGCAATCAGACAACAAAGAGAAATAAAAGGTATCCAAATTGGCAAGGAAGAAGTCAAACTCTCTCTCTTCGCAGATGACATGATTCTTTATATGGAAAACCCGAAAGACTCCACCTCCAAACTACTAGAACTCATACAGCAATTCAGTAATGTAGCAGGATACAAAGTCAATGTCCAGAAATCAGTGGCTTTCTTATACACTAACAATGAAAATACAGAAAGGCAAATTAGAGAATCGATTCCATTTACTATAGCACCAAAAACCATAAGATACCTCGGAATAAACCTAACCAAAGAGGTTAAAGATCTGTACTCGAGGAACTACAGAACACTCCTAAAAGAAATTGAAGAAGACACAAAAAGATGGAAGACCATTCCATGCTCTTGGATGGGAAGAATAAACATCGTTAAAATGTCTATACTGCCCAGAGCAATCTATACTTTTAATGCCATTCCAATCAAAATTCCACCAGTATTTTTCAAAGAGCTGGAGCAAATAATACTAAAATTTGTATGGAATCAGAAGAGACCCCGAATTGCTAAGGAAATGTTGAGAAACAAAAATAAAACTGGTGGCATCACGTTACCTGATTTCAAGCTTTACTACAAAGCTGTGATCACCAAGACAGCATGGTACTGGCATAAAAACAGACACATGGACCAGTGGAACAGAGTAGAGAGCCCAGATATGGACCCTCAACTCTATGGTCAAATAATCTTTGACAAAACAGGAAAAAATATCCAGTGGAAAAAAGACAGTCTCTTTCTCTTTTTTTGAATTTATCTTCTTTCCTATTTTAACCAACATCTTATCAATTCCTTTCCCAAAATCTTTTTAAGTTTTTATCTTTACAGTCAAATCCCATCCCTTCCTTGTATTTATCTTTATTTTTGTACATGTATAAGAGATATATATATATGTATATGTGTGCATATATATATATATATATATATATATATATGTATATGTGTGTTAACTAATTAATTTAGGAAGGCAGTTTCTTCTAACAGACCAAAATATACCCAAAATCTAGTGTGTGGCTCTCTTCTATTCACCAGCCTGATATTCTTTTTTCTTTTTTTTCCCCTTCCTTTCTTTCACCATGGTTTCAGGTCAATTCTGATTTGTCTAGTGTATATTTTTCTGGGGTCATTACCCTTTCAGCATTTTGTTTCCATTCATCTATTCATCTCTGGACAAAATGACAAAATGGAAAAACTTACCTCAAAAAAAAAAGAACAAGAGGTAGTACCGACTACCAGGGACCTAATCACAATACGGACATTAATAAGATGTTGGAACTAGAGTTCAGAATGATGATTATAGATAAAAGGCTGGGCTTGAAAAAAGCATAGAAAATACTAGAGAATCCCTTTCTGGAGAAATGAAAGAACTAAAATCTAACCAAGTTGAAATAAAAAAGGCTATTAATGAGGTACAATAAAAAATGGGGGCTCTGGGGCACCTTTGTGGCTCAGTCGTTAAGTGTCTGCCTTCGGCTCAGGGCATGATCCCAGGGTCCTGGGATAGAGCCCCGCATCGGGCTCCCTGATCTGCGGGAAGCCTGCTTCTCCCTCTCTCACTCTTCCTGCTTGGGCACCTTCTCTCGCTGTCAAATAAATAAATAAAATCTTTAAAGAATATGGGGGCTCTAACTTCAGGATAAATGAATGACACAGAAAGAGAATTAGTGATATAGAAAACCAAATGACGGAGAATAAAGAAGCTGAGCAAAATAAAGAACTACTAGATCACAAGGGGAGAATTCGTGAAATAAGTGATACCATAAGATGAAACAGTATTAGAATAATTGGGATCCCAGAGGAAGAAGAGAGAGACAGGCAGAAGGTATACTGGAGGAAATTATAGCAGAGAACTTCACTAATCTGGGGAAGGAAACAGGCATCAAAACTGAGAAGGCACAGAGAACCCCCCTCAAAATCAATAAAAACAGATCAACACCCCGTCATCTAACAGAAAAACTTACAAGTCTGAGAACAAAGAGTAAATCCTAAAGCAGCTCAGGACAAGAGGTCTGTAACCTACAATGGTAGAAATATTAGACTGGCAGATCTATGCAGAGAGACCTGGAAGGCCAGAAAGGACTTGGCATAATATATTCAAGGCACTAAATGAGAAAAATATGCAGCCAAGAATACTATATCCAACTAGGCAGTCACTGAAAATAGAAGGAGAAATAAAAAGCTTCCAGGACAAACAAAAACTAAAAGAATTTGCAAACACCAAAAAGCCCTACAGGAAATATTGAAAGGGGTCCTCTAAGCAAAGAGAGGGCCTAAAAGTAACAGACCAGAAAGGAATAGAGACAATATACAATAACAGTCATCATAGAGGCAATACATGGCACTAAATTCGTATCTTTTGGGGCACCTGGCTCAGTGGGTTAAGCCTTTGCCTTCGGCTCAGGTCATGATCTCAGGGTCCTGGGATCGAGCCCCACATCAGGCTCTCTATTCAGCCAGCTTCCTCCTCCTCCTCTGCCTGCCTCTCTGTCTACTTGTGATCTCTCTCTGTCACAGGAAGGAAGGAAGGTAGGAAAAGGGGAGGGAAGGAAGGAAGGGAGGGAAAGTAAGAAACATCTCCAAAGGCAAGGGAAGCAAGGGCAAAAATGAACTACTGGGACTTCATCAAGATAAAGAGTTTCTGCACAGCAAAGGAAACAGTTAACAAAACAAAAAAACAACAGACAGAATGGGAGAAGATATTTGCAAATGACATACCAGATAAAGACCTAGTATCAAAAATCTATAAAGAGCTTAAACTCAACACCCACCCAAAGAACAAATAATCCGATTAAGAAATGGGCAGAAGACATGAACAGACATTTCTGCAAAGAAGACATCCAAATGGCCAACAGACACATGAAAAAGTGCTCAACATCATTAGGCATCAGGGAAACACAAATCAAAACCACAGTGAGAGGGGCACCTGGGTGGTTCAGTGGGTTAAGCCTCTGCCTTCGGCTCACGTCATGATCTCAGGGTCCTGGGATTGAGCCCCACATTGGGCTCTATGCACAGCAGGGAGCCTGCTTCCTCCTCCCTCTGCCTGCCTCTTTGCCTACTTGTGACCTCTCTCTGTCAAATAAATAAATAAAATCTTAAAAAAAAAAAACAACAACAAAACACAGTGAGATACCACCTCACAGCAGTCAGAATGGCTAAAATTAACGTCAGGAAACGACAGGTGTTGGCAAGGTTGTAGACAAAGGGGAACCCTCCTACACTGTTGGTGGGAATGCAAGCTGGTGCATCCTGGAAAACGGTATGGAGATTTCTCAGAAAGTTGAAAACAGAGCTACCATACAACCCAACAATTGCACTACTGGGTATTTACCCCCAAAGAAACAAATGTAATGCTCTGAAGGGGCACATGCACCCCAATGTTTATAGCAGCAATGTCCACAATAGCCAAACTATGGAAAGAGCCTAGATGTCCATCAACAAATGAATGGATAAAGAAGATGAGGTATAGATATACAATGGAATACCACTCAGCCATCAAAAAAGAAATCTTGCCATTTACAACGACATGAATGGAACTAGAGAATATTATGCTAACCAAAATAAGTCAATCAGAGAAGGACAATTATCATATGATCTCACTGATATGAAGAATTTGAGAAACGACAGAAGATCATAGGGGAAGGGAGGGAAAAATGAAACAAGATGAAACCAGAGAGGGAAACAAACCATAGGAGACTCTTACTCTCAGGACACAAACTGAGGGTTGCTGGAATGGAGGGGAACGGGAGGGATGGGATGCCTGGGTGATGGACATTGGGAGGGTATGTGCTATGGTGAATGCTGTGAATTGTTTAAGACTGACGATTCAGAAACCTGTATCCCTGAAACGAATAATACGTTGTATGTTAATAAAAAAAAAAAACAAAACAACAAACCACAGAACTTCTCCTTGAGGAGTGAGGGGTTGAAGTTCCACATCAGGAACTGCAACGCTTGGATCCCACATAAGAAACATGAGGCCCCAAAAAGCTGGGCTTTGAAAACTAACAGTCTATTACGGGAAAACTACAGAGCTATAATGAACAGAGAACCTACTTTCCTAAAGGGTTCACAAGCAGTCATCCCGGGGGCTTGCAATAAAACACCAGTTGGAAAAGTGCCTAGAACATAGATGAAGGAGACCTACTTCTAGTCCTAGGGCATCTGCTGGAAAGGCAGGAAACTGCAGATAAACTACCTTCTAGGGATGGAGACACTGTTAGGCACCATTTTTGCAGTCACATTCTACCTTGCTAATGCCAACACTGGCAAGTGCCATCTTGGAACTCCTACTCCAACCTGCTAATGCTGGTGGGCATACACTGCTGAGAATCCTGCTCAACACCACAGCCAGGGCAATAGTCACTGTGGGATCTCAGCCAACAGCCCAAGGAGAAGAGTACCACCCACCACCCACAGCCATATCAGCAACCACAGTGCCCCAGCCAGTCAGGCTAGGGGGACAGCCCTGGCCACCCTGCAGCCACAGCAGCCCCAACCAGTTATGCTGAGGGGTGGGATGGGGGAGCTCCACCACCAAAGTCATAGCCACTCTCCTGCCAGAACAGACAGGCACACACAGATCACATAGGGAGGTCCCCTTGTAAGGACCTATTTAGCCAGAGTGACTCCATCTCGGTTAAAAAGCCATTTTGTTGTTTGTGTAGTAAAACTTAAACTGACCCTGTCCCCACCCAGAGAAATTTACTTAGAAACAAGTCTGAGAAACCAGTAAAATATGGTCGGCCAGTGTCTGATAACAGAGCCCAGAATACAAGGACGAGTCAGCCCAGGTAGAGACATCCAATCAGTAAAAAGCACACATACTATCTCCCTAACCACCAAAGAATGTAAACCCCGCCTTTTGGGTGCCAAACTTGAGCGCCAGTTCTGACCAGAGTAATAGATTAGTTCAAACAGCTACTATAGGGTAAATTGTAATTCAACTGGCCACCTGCGTGTGGCCTGACATGACTATGCAATGTTACAATCTCATTGGTCACCTATGTGTGGACAGGTTTTTGCTCTATAAAAGTTAGTCTGTGAAGCTGGGAGGGATTGCTCTCTTTAGAGGCGGCCCTGACCCGTCAGTCGATTCTTGAGCCTGTAAGCTGGGGGTGGTCGCTCTCTTTGGAGGTGGCCTTGGCCAGTCAGTTTGACTTCTAATGCTTGGCATAGAATAAAGTTTTGCATAACTTTAACTTTGTTTCAGTCTCGTTCCCCTGGCCGATCAGTCTAACTTCTAATACTTGGCATAAAATAAAGCTTTGAATAACCTTCACTTTGTCTCAGTCTCGTTCCTTTGATAACGGACCCCAACACCCTGAGCCCTCGACTCTAGTTACACAGGGCGGGGGGGTGGGTATTTGCTTCTGGGACCCATGGTACATCTCCTGCACAAGCCAACTCCTTGGCCTAATACACAGAAACACAGCATCAGGTAAAATGAGGAATCAAAGGAATATATTCCAAACAAAAGAAACAGAAAAGCCTCAGAAAAAAGACCTCAATAAAACAGAGATAAGTAATCTACCTGAAAAAGAGTTCAAAGTAACCATCATAAACATGCTCACTGTAGTCAGGAGAAGAATGGAGGAACACAGTGAGGACTTCAATAAAGTCAGAAAACACAAAAGTACCTAGCAGGGGCACCAAGCTGCCTCAGTCAGTGGAACACGCAACTCTCAATCTTCGGGTTGTAAGTCCAAGCCTCATGTTGGGTGTAGAAATTACTTAAATTAAATCTTTTTTATTTAAATATTTATTTATTTTAGAGAGCGAGCAAGTGTGTTCATGGGGAAGGAGAGAGGGGACACACCCTGCTGAGCATGGAGCCGAACATGGGGCTTGATCTCACAACCCTGAGATCATGACATGAGCCAAAATCAAGAGTCAGACACTTAACTGAATAAGCCACCCATGTGCCCAGAGGAAAAGAAAATTTAAGTGAGGACAGCTTAAGGGACCTCTGTGACAACATCACATGTACTAACATTCACAGGAGTCTCATAAAGAGAATAGGGGACACAAAACTGAAGGAAATGATGGCTGAAAACTTCCCCAATCTAGGGAAGTAAATATTTGAGTCCAGGAAGCACAGAGAATGCTAAACAAAAAGAACCCAAAAAGATCCACACAAAGACATATTATAATTTAAATGACAAAATTTAAAGATAGAGAATCTTAATGTCAGCAAGACAAAAACAAATTGTCACATACAAGGAAGGAGCCCCCCGCCTCCCGCCCCCAACTTGGCAGTAAGGCTATCAACTCACATTTTTTTTTTTTTCACATATTCTTTCTTTTTTTGCTGTTCTGGAAGCTTTTTATTTATTTTTTAATTATTTTATTTTATTTTATTTTTTACACACTTTAAAAAAAATTTATTTTAATAAACATATAATGTATTTTTATCCCCAGGGGTCAACGCACATTTTTTTTTTTAAGATTTTATTTATTTATTTGACAGACAGAGATCACAAGTAGGCGGGGGGGGGGGGGGTGGGAAGCAGGCTCCCTGCTGAGCAGAGAGCCCGATGCGGGGCTCGATCCCAGGACCCTGGGATCATGACCTGAGCCGAAGGCAGAGGCTTTAACCCACTGAGCCACCCAGGCGCCCCATCAACGCACATTTTTTAAGAGAGAGAGAGTAGGGTGAGGGGCAGAAGGAAAGAGAGAGAGAGAGAATCTTAAGCAGACTCCATGCCCAGTGCCGAACCCAAGGTGGGGTTCGATCTCAAAACCCTGAGCAGAGCCTGAGACAGTGCTTGATCTCATGACCCTGAGATCATGACCTGAGCTGAAATCAAGAGTCAGACACTTAACCGACAAAGCTACCCAGGCACCCCTCCCTACTAACTGATTTTTCAGCAGAAACTTAGCAGGCCAGAAGAGTGTGGCAGTGCTGAAAGGGAAAAACTTACAACCAAGAATATGTTAACCTAGCAAAGTTATTGTTAGAAATGAAAGAGAAGAGTTTCCCAGCAAGCAATAACTAAGGAGCTCATTAACACTAAACTGACCTTACAAGAAATTTTAAAGGATCCTCTTTAAGCAGAAAATGGCATAACTAGAAAAAAGAAAATACACACACAAACTCTTACTGGTAAAAAGCAAATACACACAGTAAAAGCATGGCTCTGCCACTTAAAAAGCTAGTATGAAGATCAAAAGAAAAAACAGTAAAAACAACTATAGTAACAATAAGTAGTTAAGGAATATACAAAAGATGTAAAGCGTGACATCAAAAACATAAAACTTGAGTGTGTGGAGGTAGAAATATAGTGCTTTTAGAATGTGTTTGAACTTAAGGAACTATCAGCTTAAAACAGACTGCTATACCATAAACCAAAAACCTACAACAGATACACAAAAAATAAAAAAGGAATCCAAATATAACACTGAAGAAAACTATCCACAAGAAAAGAGACCAAGAGAAGGAAGAAGAAAACAATCAACAAAATGTCAGTAAGTACCTACCTATCAATAATCACTTTAAATATGAATGGACTAAGTGCTTCAATCAAAAGACAGGATGGTTGAATGGATAAAAACAAACCAAAAACCCAGCAAGACCCATCCATACACTACCTACAAGAGGAGCACTTCAGATCTAAGGCAACAAGCTAAAAGTGAAGGGATGTAAACAGATATCTCATGCAAATGGAAATGAAAAGAAAGCTGGGGTACAAATAGTTGCATCAGACAAAACAAACCTTAAAACGAAGAGTGTGACAAAAGACAAAGAATGGCATTACATAATGAAAAAGGAATCAGTTTAAAAGAAGAAGTAACATTCATAAATATTTATGCACCCAGTAGCAGAGCACCTAAATATACAAAGCAAATATTAACAGTCATAAAGGGAAAAACTGAAGGTAATGCAGTAATAGTAGGGGACCTTACTCATTTATTTTATTTTTTTTAAATACTTTTAAAAAAGATTTATTTATTTATTTGACTGAGGGAGTGAGAGTGAGGGAGAGAACAAGGGGACTGGTAGGAAAAGGAAGAGGGAGAAGCAGCTTCCTGCGGAGCAGGGAGCCCAATGCTGGACTCAAACCCAGGACCCTAGGATCATGACCCAAGTGGAAAGCAGATGCTTAACCAACTAAGCCACCCAGGTGCCCCTTAAAAGACTTCATTTATCTGAGAGAAAAAGAGAGAGAGAGAGAGAGAGAAAGCACGCGCGAACGTGCAGGAGGCAGAGAAGAGGCAGAAGAAATCCCTAGCAGACTCCTTGCTTAGTGAGGAGCCCGACAACGGGCTCAATCTCAGGACCCTCAGATTATGACCTGGGCCGAAATCAAGAGTCAGACACTTAACTGACTGCACCACCGAGGTGCCTCAATAGTAGGGGACCTTAAACTTCCACTTAAATGAATAGCTAGATCATTAGATAGCAAATCAGTAAGGAAACGCTGGTCTTAAGCAATGCATTAGACCATCTGGACTTAACACAGGCATACCTCATTTTATTGCATTTTGCAGATGTTGTGATTTCTTTTTCTTTTTCCTTTTTTTTTTTTTTATTTTTAGAGAGCAAGAACATGCACATGAGCAGGAAGGGGCAGAGGAAGAGGGAGCAAGACAGAATCCCAAGGAGGCTCCTTACTGAGTGTGGAGCCGGACGCAAGGCTCAATCTCATGACCCTGAGATCATGACCTGAGCTGAAATCAAGAGGTAGTTGCTCAAACAACTGAGCCACCCAGGTACCCCATAGATGTGGTAATTTCTGAAGACTGGAAGATCTGTGGTAACCTTGTGTTGAGCGAATCTACTGGTGCCATTTTTTCCAACAGCATTTGCTCACTTCATATCTTTGTGTCACATTTTCATAATTCTCACATTTCAAAATTTCTCATTATTTTATTCATTATGGTGATCTATATCAGTGATCTGTGATATTACTATTGCAAGTGTTTTGGAGTGCATAAACTGCACCTACTTAAGAAGGTGAGCTCAGTGGGTTGGGGCCTCTGCCTTCGGCTTAGGTCATGATCCCCGGGTCCTGGGATTGAGCCCCGCATCCAGCTCTCTGCTCAGCAGGGAGCCTGCTTCCCTTCCTCTCTCTCTGCCTGCCTCTCTGCCTACTTGTGATCTCTGTCAATTAAATAAATTTAAAAAATTTAAAAAAAAGAAGGTGAGCTTAACTGAGAAACACTGTGTGTTCTCACAGCTTCACAGACTAGCTGTTTCCATCTCTCTCTCCCTCTCCTTGGACCTCCCTATTCCCTGAGGCATGGCAATATTGAAATTAGGCCAATTAATAACCTTAATGACCTCTAAGTGGTCAAATGAAAGGAACCCCTTTTCATCTCTCACTTTAAACCAAAAGCTAGAAATGATTAAGTTTATTAATAAGCACATTGAATACCTAGATAGGCCAAAAGCTTGGTCTCTTGTGCCAGTTAGCCATATTGTGAATGTAAATGAAAAGTTCTGGAAGGAAATTAAAAGGGATACTCCAGTGAGGACATGAATGATAAGAAAGCAAAAAAGTCTTACTGCTGATACGGAGAAAGTTTAAGTGGTCTGGATAGAAGGTCAAACCAGCCACAACATTTCCTTAAGCCAAAATCTAACCAGAGCAAGGCACTACCTCTCTTCAATTCTGTGAAGGCTAAGAGAGATAAGGAAGCTGTAGAATAAAAGTCTGAAGCTAGAAGTTGGTTCCTAATGTTTAAGGAAAGAAATCACCTCCATTACATAAAAACTACAAGATGAAGTAGCAAGTACTGACGCAGAAGCTGTAGCAAATTATTCAGACCTAGCCAAGATCATTTGTGAAGGTGCCTACACTAAAGAATGTTTGTTTAGTGAAGAAGAATATTTTAATATTGTTTTTAATATTTTAATATTGTTTAGCAAAAAAGAATATTTTAAAAGTTTTATTTTAGAGAGAGAACATGTGCTCATGTGTGAGTGCACAGTGGAGAGGGGCAGGGGAAGAGGGAGAGAGAAACTCCAAGCAGACTCTGTGCCAAGCACAGAGCACAACGTGGGGCCCAATCTCACAACCCTGAGACCATGGCCTGAGCCGAAACCAAGGGTCAGATGCTTGACTGGCTGAGCCACCTAGGTGCCCCACAACAAATTTTCAATGTAGACAAAACAGACATATTGGAAGATGTCATCTGGGATGTCAGAGAGAGAGAAAAGAAGTCAATGCCTGGCTTCAAGGCTTCAAAGCTTCAAAGGAGGGGCTGACTCCCTTGTTAGAGGCTAATGCAGCTGGTGACTTTAAGTTGAAACCAATGCTCATTTAAAATCATAGGACCCTTGGGGCGCCTGGGTGGCTCAGTGGGTTAAAGGCTCTGCCTTCAGCTTAGGTCGTGATCTCAGGGTCCTGGGTTCAAGCCCCGTGTCGGGCTCTCTGCTCAGCGGGGAGCCTGCTTCCTTTCCTCTCTCTCTGCCTACATGTGATCTCTGTCTGTTGGATAAATAAATAAAATCTTTTTTAAAAAAAATCATAGGACCCTTAAGAATTATACTAAACATACTCTGTAAGTGGAACAACAAAGCCTGGATGACAGCACATCTGTTTACAACATGGCCTACTGAATGTTTTAAACCCACTATGAGACTACCTGCTCAGGGGGGACAAAAGATTCCTTTCAAAATACCACTACTCACTGACAGTGCACCTGGAGATGCATTCTGATGAAGGTGTACAATGACACTAATGTTTTCATGCCTAACACATCTGTTCTGCAGCCCACAGATCAAGAACTTACTATTTAAGACTTTTAAGCCTTATTATTTAGAACTACATCTTGGGGGTGCCTGGCTGGCTCACTTGGAAGAGTATGTAACTTGATCTCGGGTTAGTGAGTTCAAGCCCCATGCTGGGTGTAGAAATTACTTAAAAACAAAACAAAAAAAAAACAACCTTTAAAAAAATACATTTTGTAAGGCTATAGCTGCCACAGTGATTCCTCTGATGGATATCTGAAAACTTCTGGAAAGGCCTCACCATTCTAGATGCCATCAAGAAGAATCTCATGGTAGCCATGCAGAAAAAAAATCTATAATAAATGCACAAAAGATAAAGAAAAAAAGGAAGCAAATTACTACCAAAAAAAATTTCAAATAATAAAGACAGCAAGAAAGAAAAAGACAGAATTGCAAAATGGACTAAAAACAATAAAATGGCAATAGTAAGTCCTCACCCATCGATATTTATTTGAAATGTAACTATTAAACTCTTTTATTAAAAATATTATATAGAGGGGCACCTGGGTGGCTCAGTGGGTTAAAGCCTCTGCCTTCGGTTGAGGTCATGATCCCAGAGTCCTGGGATCGAGCCCCGCGTCAGGCTCTCTGCTCAGCCGGGAGCCTGTTTCCCTTCCCCTCTCTCTGCCTGCCTCTCTGCCTACTTGTGATCTCTGTCTGTCAAATACATAAATAAAAAAAATCTTTAAAAAAAATATTATATATACGGGCGCCTGGGTGGCTCAGTGGGTTAAGTCTCCGCCTTCGGCTCGCGTCACAATCTCAGGGTCCTGGGATCAAGTCCCACATTGGGCTCTCTGCTCAGCGGGAAGCCTGCTCCCCCCTCTCTCTCTGCCTGCTGCTCTGTCTACTTATGATCTCTGTCAAATAAATAAATAAAATCTTACAAAAAATAAAAATAAAAATTAAAGTATTATATATATGAAAAAGACTGCACGAACACATGTGGAGCAGGGGCTGAGGGAGAAGAGAGAGAGACTCTCAAGCAAACTCCCTGCTGAGTGCAGACCACAACAGGGGGCTCAATCTCCACACGCTGACATCATGACCTGAGCTGAAACCAAGAGTCAGACGCTCAACTGACTGAGCCACACAGGCACCCCAGGACTAAAATCTTTATTCAAAAAGCATAGAGTGGATAAAAAAAAACAAGAACCAGTGACATGCTGTCTGTAAGAAACTCGTGTTACAAACAACAGAATACACGTTCTTCTCTAATGCACATGGAACATTCTCCAGAATAGATCACATCCTGGGTCACAAATCAGGTCTCAAATGGTATCAAAAGATTGGGATCATTCCCTGTATATTTTCAGACCACAATGCTCTGAAGCTAGTGTGAGGGCCTGTATGAGCGCCTGGTTAGCCAGAGGAACTTACTTGCAAACCCCGGATATAGGGGCGGGCCAGGCCGGATGAAGACATCCAATCAGTGGGGCACGCATATATTTACTGTGGTGAGTTGAAATCTCATTGGCCACCTGTGTGTAGGCCGGGCTCAACTGCCTCTATAAAAGTTAGTCGGTGAGGCTGGGGAAGGGGGAAGTAGTAGTAGGAGGAGTTAGAATAGCCGTTGGAATAGCCGTTAGAATAGCCGTTGGGATAGCCGTTAGGGTAGTCGTCGGGAGCGTCGTGGTTGTCCTGGTCGTAGTCATTGGCAGCGGCACCGCGGCGAACGGTCTCGCCGCCAGCAGCCTCACCGCCACGAGCGGCCTTGCCGCCCCAAGCTGTGGTGCCGCCGCGAGCAGCCTCGCTGGAGCGGCGTCATTCCGGGGAGTGGCCCCGTCCAGGAAGTGGCCTCGTGGGAGCAGTCTCGCCAGAGCTGCCTCATTCCGGGGAGCGGCCCTGTCCGGGGAGCGGCCCTCTCTGGAGAGCAGCCTCGTCCAGAGCGGCCTTCTTGGGAGCGGCCTTGTCGGGGTCGTCATTGTTGTCTCTTCGTAAGAGACAGCCCCTACCAGTCAGTTTGATTTTCAATGCTTGCGCAAAATAAAGCTTTGCTTGACTTTTACTTTGCATCAGTCTCGTTCCTTTGATCACGGACCCTAACACTAGAACTCAGTCACAAGAGGAAATTTGGAAAGAACCCAAATATGTGGAGACTAAAGAGCATCCTACTAAAGAATGAATGGGTCAACCAGGAAATTAAAGAATTGAAAAAATTCACGGAAACAAATGATAATGAAAACACAATGGTTCAAAATCTGTGGGACACAGCAAAGGCAGTCCTGTGAAGAAAATATATAGTGGTACAAGCCTTTCTCAAGAAACAAGAAGGGTCTCTAATACACAACCTAACCCTACACCTAAAGGAGCTAGAGAAAGAACAACAAAGAAAGCCTAAACCCAGCAGGAGAAGAAACTCGTTGTGAGGGCCTGTATGAAAGCCTGGTTAGCCAGAGGAACTTACTTGCAAACCCCGGATATAGGGGCAGGCCACGCCGGATGGAGACATCCAATCAGTGGGGTACGCATAAATTTACTGTGGTGTGTTGCAATCTCATTGGCCACCTGTGTGTGGGCTAGGCTCAACCACCTCTGTAAAGGTTAGTCTATGAGGCTGGTGGGGTGGGGGGCGGGCAGTAGTAGGAGGAGTAGTAATAGCCGTTGTAATAGCCTTTGGGGTAGCCGTTGGGATAGCTGTTGGGACAGCCATTGGGATAGCCGTTGGGGTAGAAGTAGTAGTAGTCCTTGGGAGCGCCGCCGCCGCGAGCGGCCTCAGCGCCGCCCTGAGCGGCGTCGTTGGGGTCAGTGAGTGGCCTCATCCTGGGAGCGGCCTCGTAGGGAGCAGCATCATGGGGAGCAGAGTCTGCATCGTCGGGGTTGTCATCCTCGTCGTCATTGCCTCTTCGTCATCGGGAGCAGCCTCGTCTGGGGAGCGGCCTCGAGCAGAGTGGCCACGCTGGAGCGGCATCATTCCAGGGAGCAGCCTCGTCCGGGGAGCAGCCTCGTCCGGAGCGGCCTCGTCTGGGGAGCGGCCTTGTCGGGGTCGTCGTTGTCACCTCTTCGTAAGAGACGGCCCCTACCGGTCAGTTTGGTTTTTGATGCTTGGCGCGAAATAAACCTTTGCTTGACTTTTGCTTTCCATCAGTCTCGTTCCTTTGATCACGGACCCTAACAGCTTTGTTGTTAATCTCTTACTGTACCTAATTTATAAAGTAACCTTTATCATAGGTATGTATGTTTAAGAAAAAAAAATACACAGTTGATCCTTGGACACCACAGGTTTGAACTGTCTGGGTCCACTTACATGTGGTTTTTTGAAGCACTGACAGCATAAGCCACAAGGCATTTATTTACCACTGCATAAGATCAAACTGAAGGCCTCTGGCACAGAGATCATGCCTGTTGACCTCTGAGTACCTAGAGAGGTTTAATGAGGCTGCCAGCATCCCCCGCCCCGGGAACCCAGGACTGGGCAGGGTACAGGTCACCTCACATACTAATGGGGTGGCTGGGTTGAACTCCTGGGGCTGGCAGGCAGGAGGCTGGGCTCAAGTAGAAGAAGGTACCCAGAGGGCAGAAAAAGTGCTGCAAAGGGAGCCCCACACCCCTGGTGCCCCCATCCCCCCACACATCCACCATGCACGGGCTCTAGGGCTGTGCTGGGGTCACTGCAGGCTTTGGGTCCCCCTGGGCTGGGTGTGGACTCCTCCCCGTAGTGGTGCCCTGGCCCCATGGCTGCCTGGAGGCCAGCCTACTCAAGCTTGGCCACAGTGGCTATCGACCACAGCTGGTGGTACCCCTGTAGGCAGATGGGGGAGCAGCTATACTGCACCTCCGGGTGCACCCAGCAGCTGCCACTGCTGAGCTGAGGCTACAGGCTGCAGAACATTGCCATCCCAGGGCCAGGCCTGCCACTGCCACCACCCCTGTCCTGACCCAGTGCACCAATATGCAAATTTTTTCAATAAGTATGTATACAATACTGTAAATGAATTTTCTCACTCTCTTTTTTCTTAGAGTGTGTGCACAAGTGTGGGTGGGGAGGGGAAGAGGGAGAGAGAATCTTAAGCAGGCTCCATGCCCAGCGTGGAGTCTGACATGAGGCTTGAGAGCAAGACCTGAGCCGAGATCAAGAGTCGAACACTTAACCAACTAAGTCACCCAGATGCCCCTGTTTTCTCTTCTTTATGATTTTCTTAATGTTTTCTTTTTTCTACTTTATTATATGAATATAGCACACCATATATATAACATCTAAAATATGCGTTAATTGTATTGGTAAGGTTTGTGATCAACAGTAGGCTATTAGTAATTAAGTTTTAATTAATTTAACTAATTAGTAATTAAGTTAGACAGATTTCTGACTATGTAGGGGATCAGTGCTCCTTACCCCCCTGCTGTTCAAGGCTCAACAGCACTATCAAACTAAATTCAATAGCACATCAAAAGAGTCACATACCGGGGCGCCTGGGTGGCTCAGTGGGTTAAAGCCGCTGCCTTTGGCTCAGGTCATGATCCCAGCGTCCTGGGATCGAGCCCCACATTGGGCTCTGCTGCTCAGCAGGGAGCCTGCTTCCTCCCTTCTCTCTCTGCCTGCCTCTCTGCCTACTTGTGATCTGTCAAAAAAAAAAAAAAAAAAACTTAAAAAAAAAAAAAAAAAAAGAGTCACATACCATGACCAGGTGGGATTTATCTTTGGGATGCAAGGTTAGTCCAACACATGCAAACTAATCAATGTGATACACAATACAAGCAGAATGAAAGACAAACGTTACATCATCATCTCAAAAGGTGCAGAAAACACTGACAAAATTCTATATCCAATCGTGATAGATAAAATCTCTCAAATTTCCACACAAGAAAGGCCATCTATGAAAAATCTACAGCTAATATCATAACCAATGAGTTACAATTGGAAGATTTTCCTCTAAGATCCAGAACAAGGCAACTATCCCCACTCTCACTACTGCCATTCACACTGTCCTGGAAGTCCTAGCCAGAGCAATCAGGCAAGAAACAGAAATACAAGGTATAGAAATTGTAAAGAAAGAAGTAAGGGGCACCTGGGTGGCTCAGTGGGTTAAAGCCTCTGCCTTCGGCTCAGGTCATGATCCCAGGGTCCTGGGATCGAGCCCTGCATCAGACTCTCTGCTCAGCAGGGAGCCTGCTTCCTCCTCTCTCTCTGCCTACGTCTCTGCCTACTTGTGATCTCTGTCAAATAAATAAATAAAATCTTAAAAAAAAAAAGACTAAGGAATGAACCATCAAAAATGGAAATTAAGAAAACAATTCCATTTACAATAACAACAAAAAGAATAAAATACATAGGAAATCATAAAAGAAGTATAAGACCTCTATGTGTTGAACATTATAAAATATTGATCAAGGAAATTTTCAAAGACACAAATAAATGGAAAGACATTTTCAAAGACATAAACAAGTGGAAAGACATTAAATTTATTAAATTACTAAATATCTTTCCGTTTATGTGTTTTTGAAAATTTCCTTCATCAATGTTTTATGATGTTTGTGGACTGGGAAAATATCGTTGATATGTCCATATCACTTAAAGCAATGTACAGCTTTACCAAAATCTTTCTAATGACACCTTTTACACATATGGAAAAATTGAAATAGAATTAGTATGGAACCACGAAATACCACAAATACCAAAGCAATCTTAAGAACAATAAAACTGGAGACATAATGCTTTCTGGTCTGAAATTACATTACATAACCACCAAACCACACAAAAACAGACAAATAAACCAATGGAACAGAAGAGAGAATCCAGAAATAAGCCCACACATTTACAGCCAACTGATATTCCGCAAGGATGCCAAGAACACACAAGGGAGATAGGATACTCTTCAACAAATGGTTTTGAGAAAACTGGATATCCACATTTGAAAGAATGAAATTATACCCCTATCCCACACCATACACAAAAATCACCTCAAATGAGTTAAAGAATTAAACCTCCAGCCTGAAACTACAAAACTCCTAGAAGGAAATGGGAAAATCATCTTGTTATTCGTCTTGGCCATAACTTCTTAGATTGGACACCAAATTACAGGCAGCAAAAGCAAAACCCGACAAATGGGACTACATGAAATTAAAAAGATTCAAATATCAAAGGAAACCACCATGTGAAAAGGCAACCCATGGAATGGGAAAAAATGTTTTTGCAAACCATATATCCAATAAAGCATTAATGTTCAAAATATATAAGGAACTCCTACAACTCAACACTAAAAATATAAATAACCTGATTTTAAATGGGCAAAATACCTAAATGCCACTTCTTTCTTTTTTTTTTTTTTTTAAGATTTTACTTATTCATTTATTGGACAGAGAGAGCTCACAAGTAGGCAGAGAGGCAGGCAGAGAGGGAGGGAGAAGCAGGCTCCCCGCCGAGCAGAGAGCCCGATATGGAGCTCCATCCCAGGACCCCGAGATCATGACCCGAGCTGAAGGCAGAGGCTTAAGCCACTGAGCCACCCAGGTTCCCCTAAATGCTACTTCTTTAAAGAAGAAATTCGAATGGCTAACAGGGACATGAAAAAGTTCTCAACATCTCTCATTAGGGAAATGTAAGTCAAAACCACAGTGAGGGGCGCCTGGGTGGCTCAGTGGGTTAAGCCTCTGCCTTCAGCTCAGGTCATGATCTCAGGGTCCTGGGATCGAGCCCCGCATCGGGCTCTCTGCTCAGCAGGGAGCCTGCTTCCTCCCCACCCCTCTCTGCCTACTTGTGATCTCTCTCTCTCTGTCAAATAAATAAATAAAATCTTCAAAAAAAAAAAAAAAACAGTGAGGTTTCACGTCGCACCTACTCAGTTGGGTATTATCAAAAAGACAAAAATAGTGTTTGTGAAGATCTGGAAAAAGGGAGCCCTCATACACTGCTGATGGGAATACGAATTAGTACAAACATTGAAAACAGTATGGAGATTCCGCAAAAAATTAAAAGAACTATCAAGTGATCCAGTAATCCCATTTCTAGGTAAATATTTCAAAAGAATTGAAAGCAAGATAGCAAAGAGATAGCTGCACTCTTGTGTTCTTCACAGCGCTATTTAAAATATGGAAATAACCTAAATATCTCTCAGTGGATGAAAGGATAAAGAATATCACATTTCCTTTATCCATTCATGTAAGTACGTTTTTATTTATGTATGATGGAATAATAGCCTTAAACAGGAAATCCCACCATTTGTGACAAAATGAATGGAGCTGGAGGACAGTATGCTAAGCAAAATGAGAAAGACACAGAAGAGAAATACACTGTATGATCTCACATGTGGAGTCTAAAATATTCTAAATTTGGGGCACCTGGGTAGTTCAGTCAGTTAAGGGTCTGCCCTTGGCTTGGGGTCCTGAGGTCCTGGGGTCAAGTCCTGCATCGGGCTCCCGGCTTGGCAGAGGTCTGCTTCTCCTTTCCCCAACTTGGGCACGCATATGCTCTTTCTCTCTCTCAAATAAAAATATTTTTAAAAATAAAATAAAATATTCAAATTCATAGAATGAAGAGTAGAATGGTGGTGGCTGGAGGTGGGGAGAGGGGGAAATGTGATGATGTTGGTCAGAATACAAAGTTTCAATTATGCAAGATGAATAATTTCTGGAGATCCAATGTATGTACCTCATGGTGCCAACAGTTAACAATACTGTTATTTTGCTAAGAGGATACATCCTAAATGTTTTCCCTAAACACACACACTAACTATGTAATTAGCTTGACTGTGGTGATCATTTCACAATATACACACATATTGCAAATGCCAAATGTATAACTTAAATATATGGAATTTTTATATGCCAACAACATCCCAATGAAGCTGTTTTAAGAAACACTAAAGGATTATTAAAAAGCACAATGGACAACTATATGCCAACAAACTAGATAACCTAGAAAAAAGGGACAAATTCCTGCAAACATAAAACCTACTAAGACTAAATCATGAAGAAACTGAAGTTCTGAATAGATCTAGAACTTTTAAGGAGACTGAAACCATCAGAAATCTTCCAGCAAAGAAAAACTCAGGACCAGATGGTTTCACTGGTAAATTCTACCAAACATTTAAATTCTACCAAACTAACACCAGTGTTTCATAAATGCTTCCAAAAAACTGAAGAGAAAGGAAAACTTCCCAACTCCTGCTATGAGGTAAGCATTACCCTGACACTTAAGGACAGACACCACAAAAATTGAAACTACAGACCAATGTCCTTCATGAATAATGATTCTAAAATCAGTAAAATACTAGCAAATGCAATTTAACAACATTTAAAAATGATCATACATCATAACCAAATGGAATTTATCCCCAGAAAGCAAGGATGTTTCAACATTCAAAAATTGATAAATGCAACACACATTAGTATCATGAAGGGGTAAAGCTCACATGATCATTTCAACTGATGCGTATCTGACAAAATCTAATACCCTTTCATGATAAAAGGAAACAGTCAATAAACTAGGACTAGAAACAGACTACCTCAATGTAATAAACACCCATAAGGAAATATCACATGTAATGCTGAACTCAATGGTGAAAGACTGAAAGCTTTTCCCTGAAGATCAGGAGTAAGACAAGCATGTCTGCTTTCAATACTTCTACTCAACACTGTACTAGAAGTTCGAGACCGTACGGTCAAGCCAATAAAAAAATAAAATAAAAGGCAAATGAATCGGAAAGGAAGAAATAAAGTTCTATCTCCTTGTAAAGTTCTAGGATACAAAAATCTGTTTTATTTCTATACACTGGTCATGAACCACCAAAAAAATTAAGAAAACACTTCCATTTACAATAGCATCAAAAACAATAAATACTTTGGAATAAAATGAACCATGGAGATGACAGATCTTTACACCAGAAACTACAAAATTATAAAACAGGAATAAACTAAAGAAGACCTACAGAAATAGATATCCTATGTTCATGAACTAGAGAACTTCATATCAAGATGACCACATTACGTTAGAGGTTGAACTGTGTCCCTCAGAAAGATTACTTGGCAGCCGAATTCCTGGTACTTGGGAATGTGACGCTATTTGGAAATAAGTCTTCATAGAAGCAATCCATTAATAGGAGATCATAGGTGATTACATTGGCCCCTAATGCTGTATGACTGGTGTCCTAATCAAGAAAATTTGGACACAGGCAAGGAGGAAAGACAACCATGTGAAGATGACAGTAAAGACTGCAGTCATGCTGCTACAAGCCAAGGAGTGCGTGGGCTACCAAAAGGTCTAACAGGCAAGGAAGGAACACATGCTAGATATTTCAGAGAGAGCATGACCCTGCCAATACCTTGATTTCACACTTCCAGTCTCCAAAACTGTGAAAGAATAAAATTTGTTATTTTAAGCCACTTCATTATGGCAGAGGGGGAATGGGAAATTACTGTACAGAGACTATTTGGAGTGAAGAAGTTTTGGAAAATAGAGAGTGGTTCTGGTTGCAAAACACTGTGGATGTAACATGCCACTGAATTATACACCTAAAACAGGTTAATTTCCATAGACGGAATAGAAAAAGTTATCAGGATCTATCATGCAGGAAGCACCAAGCCCAAAGAGTTCCACAGGGAATCCTACTAAACCTCAAGGCTTTCAGAGGCTATAGATTTCCTGTGTTATCTGAAAGTAGAGCATTCTTTTTTTTTTTTTTTAAAGATTTTATTTATTTGAGGGGCGCCTGGGTGGCTCAGTGGGTTAAGCCTCTGCCTTTGGCTCAGGTCATGATCTCAGGGTCCTGGGATTGAGCCCCACATTGGGCTCTCTGCTGAGCAGGGAGCCTGTTTCCCCCCCTTTCTGTGCCTGCCTCTCTGCCTACTTGTGATCTCTGTCTGTCAAATAAATAAAATCTTTTTTTTTTTTTAAAGATTTTATTTATTTATTTGACAGACAGAGATCACAAGTAAGCAGAGATGCAGGCAGAGAAAGAAGGAAGCAGGCTCCCTGCTGAGCAGAGAGCCCGATGCGGGGCTCGATCCCAGGACTCTGGGACCATGACCTGAGCCGAAGACAGAGGCTTTAACCCACTGAGCCACCCAGGCGCCCCAATAAATAAAATCTTTAAAAAAAAAAAGACTTTATTTATTTGAGAGAGTGAGTGTGTGTGCATAAGTGGGGGGAGCAGCGGGCAGAGGAAGAAGCAGGCTCCTCACAGAGCAGGGAGCCCAACGTGGGGCTCGAAACCAGGACCCTGGGACCGCAACCTGAACCGAAGGCAGCCGCCTAACCCTGAGCCACCCAGGTACCCTGATCTGAAAAGTAGAGCATTATGAAACCTTTCGTAAGCTGAAACGTTTGTGTAAAGCAAAGCAACTGCCATTAATTTATATGGAAAACATTTTAGTGTTCTCAGACCCAAAAAGTAACCTCTCCTAGCCTTGTCTGACACCTCAGCACACACCTTGCTAACAAAAGCACAAAATAAACCAAGAAAAACCACACACGCTCACAGACACGGTTCACAGCTATGGTGGCTTGACGAGATGCGGAGCAGAGTTCCGGGGCAGGGTTGGGGGTGCACTCGGCAGGGCCACTCTCGCAGCCTGGGGTGTGCATTGCCTCTATGATGACCTGCTGCAAAACAAACGCCGAATGCTATTTTTGCTTTTTACATAAAAGTGAAAATCCTCTTCGGATTTCTTTTGCTTAGCGGAAACAGGGACAAATGGAGGTCTTTCGCACAAGTGGTGTCACGCAAATTTTCAAAAAGCGGGGCACACCTGTGTCTAGGAAAAAAACAAAACCACAGAAGTGGGACACACTGAAACATCACCCTGAATAAAGCAGCATTATTTCAAACTGCCATATGCTGGAGGCACAGCTTACACCACCAGGAATGAGACAAGGACACCCACTCCCACTCATCATGGTATTGGATATCCTAGGCTGGGGGATAAGGAATGACAATCTTAACAGAGAAAGAGAATCTGAAATCAGCAAATCAAACTGCTGCTATTGGAGACAGAGAAAACACAAAAGTATAAATTATTAGAAATAACAGAAGGAAATGAAGTGGGCCCAGAAAGTTAGAGGCAGTTCTTGGAAATTAATTTGGGACAGGGAGTTGGGCGGAGAGGAGACATGCGCTTAGGTGTCACCATTTATTATGAAGAAGAAATTGGAACAATTCTTCTCCACTACGCTGCCCTCCACCTTAATCAACTTTGCTCCAGCTCAGTTGCTTTTTCTCCAGAGGACTCTAAGCAAAAAGCTACTCCATGAGAAAGGATTCTCCCTTTTCACCATCAAAGGGTTTGACATATCCTTCATCCTCTGTCTCTCCTTGATTCCTTCTCACATTCCTCTTCTCATTTCTCTGCCTGGAGTGGGGGCTTCCCTAGCTCTTCTGACATCTGGATGCTTTTCCACACACACCTATCAGTTACTGGTATATTTACAGAGAATCCTCGATTCCTGCATCACCCCTCACCAACTCCCTCAAAACAAAAACAAAAACAAAAAACCAGCCACTGTTAAGGAAAACCCCAGTTCTACCTCCCTCATGGGGAAAAACCCAGTTCTTTGCTGCTGGGAGTCTTTCTCCTGGGTCTCTTTTACGCCTCACAGAAAACACTGCACTTCTAACACTTCTGGTCACCAAATGTGTGGGGATTCGTCCCTGCAACAAAAACTAAGTCACACCGTATCTCCAATACCATGCACCTGGAGAGAGTGGTGGATCCCAGCTAAAGGGCTCAGTCCCACAAGACTGCCCCCACCCTACTTCAGATGCCAAGAGCAAGTAGTTAAGCCCCCAGCTTACTCACCACTTGTCTGATCTGGCTACAAATCAGAGGGACTCCCATGACCCCCTCCCTCAAGTTGGATTGATTTGCTGGAGTGACTCACAGATCTCACAGAAACACTTACTTTTACCAGTTTATGAAATGATGATAAATAGTACGGATGAAGAGCCAGATGAAGAGATACATATGGTGAGGTCTAGGGGGAGGGGATCCAAGTGCAGGAGCTTCTGTCCTTGCAGTGTTGGGGTACATCTCTCCATACCCCTACTACTGGGGTTTTATGGAGGTTTCCTCATATAGGTGTATCAACTCACTCCGTTTCCAGTCCCTCTTCCCCCTCTGGAAAATTAGGCGGGGGCTGAAAATTCCAAGTTAATCATGGTTTGGTCTTTCAGGGGACCAGCCCCACCTGGGAGCCATCTGATCGCCCAGCCTGAAGTGCATTAGAACAAAAAATGGGGTCGCCTGGGTGGCTCAGTGGGTTAAAGCCTCTGCTTTCGGCTCAGGTCATGATCCCAGGACCCTGGGATCGAGCCCCACATTGGGCTCTCTGCTCAGCAGGAGCTTGCTTCTCCTCTCTCTCTGCCTACCTCTCTGCCTACTTGTGATCTCTGTCTGTCAAATAAATAAATAAAATCTTAAAAACAAAAACAAAAACAAAAAATGATCCTAGTATTCTTCTCACTTAGGAATGTATGTACAAGGGTTTCAAGAGCCCTGTGTCAGGGGTGGGGGTCAAAGGCCAAATGTGGGGACAAAGGATACTTCTAGAGTTGTTACTTAGGAAATTGCACTGGTTTCAGAAGCTCTGCGTCAGGATCTGAGGACAGACCAATACATATGCTCAACCATTCCAGTCCCCTGACTCTGGTAACCCCTCACCATACTGGTATCCTATAGTTCTCGTGGCACTCCTCTGAAACCAGCTTTCTTAGGGGTTTGGTGACCTGTTTAGTGGTACCCACCCCTTTCAAAGCTAAGTTCTTTGAAAGCAGACACCTTGAACGTTTACACTCTTCTTCAATAAGAGCAGTTTCTGAACAGGAAGTCAACAAATATCTGAATAAAGAGGTGAACAAAAACTATGTGCTGAGCACCTACATTCATCTATCCCCTTGACGAACATGTCAGTGTTCCCGCCTTATTAAAAAAAAGTGTTTTGAAAAGAAACTCACCCAACTGCATGGTGTTCCAAGTGGGAATGCTGAAGCAAAATGAAAGGGAAATGGGTAAACAGACCAGAAGGAAAAGTGCTGGGAGACTCTCTTTTTATATCCAGCACTAAAGCAGCACCTGCAGGATCGATTTTTGACCGGTGCTTGTCGATGTAATGAGTAAGGGAGCCCCAGTTGGATCCAGAAATAGGAGTCCCCACCACAGCGTTTGTGTTTTCTTTTGTTTTCATAGTTTTCTTCAAAGCCACACCATCCCTTGGGAAATCCACTGCCACAGCTCCAGGATCCACTGCTGCCCCTCTTTCCCATCAGGTCAGCTGTGCATTCTCGTAAGTCAGGCCACTGAGGTCGAGTTAGTCAACTCCATGTCGGCCCGCTGTAGTGCCTGCAACATTTCCTGCAACTTGGCATGCACGCGGGCAAGCTTCACTCTGTTGAGGTTCCCCCACCTGTATTCATCCAAGTACACAACACACTCAGCAGGGACAGGGTACTGCACACGCTTCAGCTCCTTCAGCCCCGCTAAGTGCTGCAGCACGTTCATGATGCCTGAGGTGGAGATGACGTTGTCATAGAACACCAGAGAGCGGAGGTGGGAGCAGCAGCACAGGGCAGGCAGCAGGGCTCGGAGCTGGGCTTCCTTCAGCCGGCAGCTTCTCAAGTTCAGGTGCTGCAGAGTGCCTGACACCTCCCCCAGCAGAACCTCGAGGGGCCCAGGAACCATTTGGGATAGGTTATTGCCACAGAGGACCAACTCCTTCAGGTGGGTGGCATGAATGCTCTGGGACAAGTAGGTGATGTCATTCTCAGTAAGCCTACATCCATTAATCACCAGTGTCTCAAGTGGTTTTTGCAGGCCACTGTGGAGAGATAAACACCTTTTACTCCTTGGAAATTAAGAGTGTACACTAGATGCATTTGGAAAAGATCCAGAAATCTGGCCTGAGAAATTTGCACTACGCCTACCTCAGTCTGGATGCAAATGGTGGGAGCCATCTTCTGCAGCAGTTAAGAACACAGAGTTTGGAGTGAAACATTTCTCCATTCCCCACAGGACCTCTCTATTTTCAGAGTATGGTGTCGGGCACCCCTCTTAGCTTCCTAACAAGCCACATTGACACAGTTAACACTCATGCTCCACAAAGTGTAGAATTAATGAAACTTAGATATAACTCCTACTCATGGTAAGGCCTAGATTCTACTTGGTAGAAGGTTCAGAAGATGGTTCCCCATGCTTC
The DNA here is from genome assembly GCF_963455335.1 of Martes martes. Lineage (NCBI taxonomy): Eukaryota > Metazoa > Chordata > Mammalia > Carnivora > Mustelidae > Martes > Martes martes. The sequence goes on from NC_137901.1 coordinate 64,253,282, forward strand.
TGTTTACTCAAAGACCCGTGCCCCAGGAGAACAGCTCCCTATTCCAGGGAGTACCACAGAGAAATCTGAGAGAGATTTATGAGGAGAGTCGGTTCACCAAATCAGCTCAGCTTAGATGTTGTGGGGGGCAGTTTCCTCCCTCAAACACCACCCTCACAACTTACCATCCTTATTCACCTTCTCTACATAAACTCTAGACAGATTTTTTTCAAGGCTGCATATCCATTCTTAGCTAACTGCTTGGCACAAACTAAGCACATGAATGAATGAATGAATGGAGTGAGCAAATGAATGAATGGATGAGATGGCAATTTCAGACCTGCCTCTTTCTCTTCTATAGCAGCCACCAGACCCTGGCTGGCCCAGGACCACCACCCTGGAGTCTGGGTCCAGCAGCAACTCTGTGGACTCACAGAAGGGAAGCCCGGGCTTGTCTCTGCTCCAATGCAGCAATGCCCAGAGCAGCGTCCAGGTGTCCTGGCCTGTGTACCTTCAGAGGACTTGCCGCACACTCACCTCAGCATCTTCTGTAGCTGGCCTGAGAGACAGCCAAAGATGAGATGGAGCTTCTGGAGGTGGCCCAGCGGACTCAGCAAGGAGAAACAGTCTGCAGGGAAATCCCAGGGGATGTCGTTCATGATGAGGTGGCCCAGGTTGCTCATCTGCCCTACATGGGTGAAGAACTGGACCAGGTCTGACCGGAAGCAGAACCTGCTCCTGTGATGAAGCCTCACCTCTCGGATGGTCTCCAGCTCCAGCATTCCCAGGATCTCGACGAGGCTGCGCAACGGCACCTGGTTGATGACCAGGGTCCGACAGCGGAGGCGCAGCCAGCCATGGCTCTTCTCGACTCTCTGCAGTATGTACGAGGGGAACCCCGACAGGTGGAAGAAGCCGAACAAACCACCGAGGAAAAGGTCTGTGTGGATTTCCACAGGTTCTCGGTGATGTGGAGGCTGTTCTTTGGAACTGGGCACCATTGGGTCTGCCTCCGGCTCTTCCAGCATGTGCGTGATGACAAAGGGGGCAGGAGTCGTCTCAGAGCACTCCTCCCAGTTGGAGTGCTCAAAGTCATGGGTAAAATCCAGCACCTTCAGCTTCGATCTCCTGCAGGAAATGAGGAGGATAGTAGAGACTGGGACTTTCAGGCCAGTAGAGCAGGGCTGGGAGGAGACCAGCAGCGGTGAACCCTGGGAAGGGCCTCCAGGCCAGCCAGCAGCCCTGCCTGCTGCCCTGCGCCATGAGTTCAAAGGGTCCTCCTCAGTGCCCACCTTTTTATACACTCCTGGGATACCACCCGGAAACCCAGCCACCCCATCACCTCAGCAGCGTGATCGGTTCTGAACTGCACCAGGGCTCTCTTCTCAGAGGGACCCTGAGCAATGGCCTCAAGGCTTCCCAACGACTGACAGTACACCTGGTGGCACATGCCTGGGCCCCGCATCCCTGAATCCAGCTCCCGCTTCCTCAGTCACTGTGCCACTATCAGCACCCCGTCTCTCCAGTTACCTGGGGCAAGGAGCACTGGTAGGAACCAATTCCAGCCCATCTAGGACAGCTTCCAAGAGATCTTGAGTTATTGACTGATCTCTTAATGATCCAAGATGGAGGCAGGGGAAGGGCCAGGCCTGCACCATTGCTGTCACAGTCTTCGTGTGTCCCCCATCAAAAGCTGCCATGGACAGTGTTGGGAAGAGGCCCACAGGGAGCTTCTCCAGGGCACGGACAGCTGAGTCCTCATCATTCAGGAGGCTCTGTGCTGCAAGATCCAAGAGGCTGAGAGGGTCTTGTCCACTCATCTCCACTGACCTGCTGCAAGGTAAGGGAAAATCCTCAGTGCATTTTCATGGTGCTCAGCCCTCCCTCTTTTGGGCCAGGAAAACCCAGCCTCCACCACCCTTCTTAGCAGGAAGTGAGATCCCCGGAGGTCCCCTATCCTCCTTCCATCCTACCACTTCTAGTTCTAAATCTGGAGCGCTCGCGCTCTCTCTCTTTCTGCTGGTGGCACTGGTGTCCCTTACCCTGACCCCGGCTGGCTGAAAGGAGAGTAATTAGGGCTTTATCTCTGTTCCTTATTGAGCTTCACAGAGCATAAATTTTTCCAAAGTTAGTTTCTCAAACTTGCCCTAAGATCATCACCATCTCCAACATGATTTTAAGGACTGGACAACCATCTCTTTCCCTAGTCCAGCGGCAAGAGGTCAGGTCCTGAGCTTTTGTTTGCCTTCTCTGGGAGGCAGGCCTTCTAAAATGGTAATGGCAACTTTCCACATGTTCAGATCTGGACTCCTTCCTGCTCTATACAGTGCATTCCTACACACACCAGGCTACAATGCAAATCAGAGACAAGAAAATTATTTTCAAAAAATCAGAAAGATCTGGGGTGCCTGGGTGGCTCAGTGGGTTAAAGCCTCTCCCTTCAGCTCAGGTCATGATTCCAGGGTCCTGGGATTGAGCCCCACATTGGGCTCTCTGCTCAGCAGGGAGCCTGCTTCCTCCACTCTCTGCCTACTTGTAATCTCTATCAAATAAATAAATAAAATCTTTTAAAAAAAATCAGAAAGTTCTAAAACTCCTCCTATGGTGCCTAGTAAAATTTTGACACAAAATGTCAGAGAAAGATAAAAGAAAGGAAAATTAAAGCACCATCCCAAGTGTAAGTAGATACAACAGTCCTGGATAAAATATTACTAAACTGAACGAAGCACTGTCTCATAACCAAGCAGAATCACAGAGCGTTTCTTCCAGGAACAAAAGGGGAGTGGCACATTGGAGAATCTATTAGTGAACTTCTGATTACACTTGGACGACTGAACATGAGTGCTCTGAGCTGCCACTTGAAAACCCAAATCAAATAAAGGAAGTGCTAAAACCAGAAGGTCAGAGAGGAGAAGTTAGACACCCCTGCTCTTTAAGAAAAAGGCAAGTTTTGGAATCTAGATAAAGGTGGATCAGAGGAACCGGAGTTCGGACTACAGAAGCTAAAACCTCAGCCTGTGTGGATGGTGAAGTCAGAAATCAATTGCAGAACCCACAAAGGCCTCAGGAGTGACACCCACAAGCGGGGCCCTGGGCAAGGGCCAGAGCGCTTGGCCAGCCCTGTGGTAGCAGTCTCTACAAACATATAGAACATATGCATTTCCCTCCACCCCAGCACAGCCAGCAATCCACACCTGGGCCCCACCTTCCTCCAGTTCCCACCCTGACTCTGCTCTGCCACTCCCTGGAGCCCTCTCAGCCCTTGCCCTACAGCAGGCTGCTCTTCCCAGGGGAACGAGGGGACTGCGAGAGAGCTGGTTTGGTAAATCATCATTTTAACCATCAAAACGCTGGACTATGACCCGACTGAGCATTTTCTGCCTACGTATGAGTGAGAAGGGGCACCTACTCAGAGCTGAGGCCCGGTAGGCAGCACCAGGCCCCTGTCACAATCCACCAATTGTTCTGATGGTAGAGCTCGTCTGAAGGAGGCAGGGCCCTGGCTGCAGAAGTGGCTATGTCTGAAGCCTCCCCCCACCCCATGCTTCTGAAACGGCCCACTTCTTTGAAGGAACAACCGAAGGGAAATCACACGCCTGGGACCCTTGGGGCGTCTCTGCCCTTGCCCTTCCTTCATGCCCCTCTCACTTGGTAAGACTAAGTCCAAATACCAAACCCTTCAAGGGGGATGTATATTCTACTGACATCTGCACAAGACACAGAGAAGAGATTTCCCAAAACTCGGCAGTGAGAACTCCTCATGCTCTCAGACAACCTCCCTCCCCCCCAACCAAGCCTGTCAGCCTTCCTGCCAAATGCCTTCCTTGGGAGGAGCCATTCACACCTCCAGCTTCTCCCCACTGAAGCCCCTAAGCGTCTTCCTGCTGCGCCCTCCTGAAGAACCTTCACCAACTTCCCTCTATACTGGAGAGAGGTGCTATAAACACATACTCAACGTGTCACACTGATTTTCTTAGGGCCTTCTCCTAGGTTCCAATGCATCGATTCTCCTGCATGGGGATTTTCAGCCCACAGCCCACGGGTCTCTGTCCAGCAGGCTGTGATGTGCTGAGGCCTCTGGCTCCTGTGTGCAGCCTTGTCCACAAAACCCAAGATGTACTACGGGCCAACCCCTACCACCTGTGCTGCTGGAATGCACTTCATCTGTCTAGGAAGGGTGTCCTCTGGGATTCCAGTGGCCTCTAATCCTGGAGGAGACTTAGAAGAGGCGGGCTAGTGAGGTAAATGAGTGTCTTGGCCATTGCAGCTGGTCTTGGGCTGTGAAGGATACTCATCTTGTCTTCCCTCCATTATTCACTGTAGATTCCCTTCAAGGTCCCTACCATTGCTGCTGTCCTTGCTAGCGTGCCAGGTGGCCTGGCTCACACCTCATCTCTGAAGGGTCCGAGCCCCTGCACCCTGTGCCTCTTGCAGTGAGGGCTGTGGCATAACGAGGCAAGGGAGTACCGAGCCCCTAAATGGATCCCCCGGGAATCAAATTTATTCTTCTCTATCCCCTGGTTTAAAAGCAGCTCTATTCTCTCCTAATCTGGGTAAATTACTCCCACCAAGATGGGGGCTCCTTTTTCTTACCAGTTGGGTGCTGGACACAAAGAGGATAAAGTGTTCAGGCGCAGCTACAGCTTCTAACCCAGCGGGATCTTCTGCTTCACAATGGACGGTAGCTGAACCTAACCAACTTTATGACTTCGTGGGTTTGACAGAAATTCCCTCATGACAAGCAGTTCTGGCCATAGGGTCATGTCGTGTCTGATGGCCCTCTGCCAGGCCCACTAGCACTACAGAACTGCTTTGTAAGTACACGAGTCACCTCTGCAGACTGCACTGGCTCCAGACCCCTAAGAAGGTACCTTTTCCTACCACTGATACCCCCAGTCCCCTCTGATCGGCGCCATCTTGTGGACCAAGCACCAGGGCTGCTTTCACTGCAGCTTGGACTTTGCTCCTCTTCGGAGAACATTCCTAATCTGGGATACACACTCGAAGTCACAGTCTTTTGGGGCACCTTGGTGGCTCAGTCAGTTAAGTGTCTAACTTCAACTTAGGTCATGATCTCCAGTTCCGGGGATCCAGCCCTGTGTCCGGCTCCATGCTTAGTTGGAATTCTGCTTCTCCCTCTGCCCCTCCCAATTCCCCTGCTCATGTACACAGGCCCACTCTCTAATACACCTTAAAAAAATGGAGCAGTCTTTTGCGTCTGGTATTCAGGCCAAAGAAGCATTCCGAGATATGGAATATGTTGTCTCCAAAACCTGAAGAGTCCTACCAGGTGTCATGCTTCCTTCTTTGCCACGGGAGGTGCAAGTTGTGGTAATTCATCTTTTCCTTTGGATGGTATGACCCAGCATGTCCTGGGCACTCTAAGCTCTTCTCATGCAGCAGATCCTTGAATCTTCACAGGCACATCTCCAAGAATGCAATGCATGTTTCTTACCAAGGCAACCAACATGCCAGCCATTTCTCACTAATCTCGCTCGAATGGCATGCAGTCAGAGTAGTGAATTGGTGTGATGTTCTGTGGATGCCTGGCTGTAGGTGGTCCAGATCTCTCTGAACTATGACGGAGGAAGGAAGGGCATAATCCTGGGGCAAAATTAAACGTAGACTGTGTGAAAGCAGATGGTACCTGATAGGGATAAAAATGAACACATTGCCAATTAACGTTTGTATACCATATACCTGAGACTTCATTAATCCGGCTCGAGCAAGGCAAGCCCATCTGGAATGGCAGCTTCAGCTGGGGCTACTATCTGGGTGACTTTACAGAAATCTTGGCCAACCTCCAGGATGAACCTGCTTTCTGCAGGGACAGACTGCTAAATTAAATAGAAATATGACAAGGTCCACCACTCGAGCCCTTTGCATCCTTAAGAATAACAAAATTGGGGCGCCTGGGTGGCTCAGTGGGTTAAAGCCTCTGCTTTCGGCTCGGGTCATGATCCCAGGGTCCTAGGATCGAGCCCCGCATCGGGCTCTCTGCTCAGCAGGGAGCCTGCTTCCCTTCCTCTCTCTCCGCCTGCCTCTCTGCCTACTTGTAATCTCTGCCTGTCAAATAAAAACAAATAAAATCTTAAAAAAAAAAAAAGAATAACAAAATTATCTGTCATTCCTCCTATGGTGTGATACTGTTTTATATTTACTAACTTGACCAGGAATGGAAAGGTACAGAAACCTCCACTTGGCCTCTCCTATCACCATAGTTCTTATCTCACAGATAAAAGACCCAATCTGGGTGCTGCATTGACTTCCAAATATTCTATTCCAATCAGGCGTTTGCAAACTAGGCAATGACACAGGGTTACCATTGTGAGCTGGATCCTGACCCAGGATTCTATTTATTATCTGGCTCCCTAGAGCCAACCCCCCAATTCTAACAGTGGGGCACAATTATGTTTTGTACATCCAGATAGTAATATCAACGCTGACTCTATGTTCAACAATATATAATTTGTTTACATATTGCCCTTTCCCTGGTCTGCTCCTCAAACTGCTTGTATATTCCAGTTCCCCTTGTTTACATTTACCCATGTGTGGTAAGCATCGCCCAAAATGTCCACAATGATTCTGGCCTCCTGGTATCCATTCATGCCCTTGTGAAGTCCCCTGCCGCACTGAATAAAACAGACCTGTGATCACCTGTGGAAATTACAGTGTGTGACTTCCAAAGTTAGGTCATAAAAGGCACTGTGACTTCCACCGCGCTTCCCCCTGAATCACTTGCTTTCGTGTCACAGAGACACCCAAACGGCCTTATGGAAAGGCCCACATGGCAAGTAATGAAGGGCTTTTGTCAAAAACTGACTGGGCACGTGAGGGAGCTGCCTTGAAAGTGGGTACTCCAGGCCCAACTGAACCTTCAAATGACTGCAGCCCCAGGCCAGGTCTTGCTTGCATCCTCAGACACACCAATGAGTCAGCACTATCCAGCTAAGCCACAGAAACCATGTGAGAGAAGAACAAAAAGAACGAATTAGGCTGCAAAGTTTTGGGCTTACTTATTGCACACTATCAGGTTACTGAAATACTGAGTAAACGTGCAAAAATTCCCTAGAGAAAATTTATTGAGTCCCCTTGCAATAGAGTTTTGTGGTCCTTTAAGGTGTGGTACCTTTATCTCCCTTCTCAGCCTAAGCACATCTCCAGCTGTGTTATGCTGGGACAAGCCCTACTTACATGCCAGGAGGAAAACTGGGGAAGACAGCAAGAAAAGCATATTTTGTCTTAGTGAAAATGCCCCTGCAATGTATCCAAATAGAAGATTTAGTGGTTTTTGGTGGGGAGGGGCTTTTTTTTTTTTTTTTCAGGTAGGCTCCACACCCAGCATGGGGCCCGAACTCACCACCCTGAGATCAAGACCTGGGCAGAGACAGAGTGGGACGCTTAACCAACTGAGCCACCCAGGCACCTCAATATTTTAGTTTTGAATAGGGTGGGTTGACCCACTTACTTCCGTGTCAGAGGATTAAGGAGAATCTGTGAATTTCAGATCACGGGGCTTCAATGCAGGTAACTCTATCAATATGCCAGGGTGCCATTCTTTCCCAACCAGGATGATTTTGGTGTAGCAGACCTGCCCTGATTGGGAATTCAGCCTCCTTTGGAACTCTACTTCCCTGCAGATTAAATCCCAGCCAGACCCTTAGCTCTTCTCCCACGCACCACATCCATCCCCCTCCACCCCCCAAGATGAAGGCCTCTTTGTTTGCTACCAAGGAGATCCCGAGGGTGGCTTTCAATTGCCAACTGACTCTCTGCCTTTATCCTTCCCTATGGCGTCAACCCAACCTAGCACTAGCCATTCAATCCCACAGTTCTCTTTTCCTAATTTCTAATTGGTCATGCTTTCCAAAATGATTCACCTAGTGCGCTGGCTAGTGCACTCCCTTCCATGGTCATCCTATCCCAATTCACCACCAGTTCAAACTCTAACTTTGGGGCCGCCATCTTGTGCCTGGGCTACCTGAGCTCCACTCCCTTCCACCAGTGACGGCTCCTAATGCCAGCAGGTGGTGAGCTGCATCCAGAGGCAGGGCATGGCCAGGTGTCATGGTGAGCCCATCCTTGTAGGTCCCAATGGTGGAAACTGGGCCTCTTGGGTGCCCTCTGTCCCACTGCGTTGGTGGTGGCAGTCTCCGGAGGGCACCCCCCCGCGGCGGTCTTTGGTCAAGGGTAAGAGGCAGCGCAGGTGGTTACAGCAAGAAAGAACTGCTACCTTGGCCCTGGGATAAGAAGTTTGCACCCACCTGGAAGTCCGGCCACTCCACTTTCTTTTGGAACTTCTCCGGATCCCCCATCAAGCAAAAGACACAGGGAGCGTCCCGCATCCCGCGCGGCCACCTGAACCACAGGAGAACGCAGGAAGCCCGGGGCCCCGGCAGCTTCAGATTCCGGAGTCCTGAGGCCTCTTCGGTGCAGGAGCCCTGGGCTCCTGTTCCACATTTTGACGCCCCACGCGACCCCAGAGCCTACGAGGCAGATGAGAAGGGCGACCTGGGGATTGAAAGCACTCTCAAAGGGCCGGAAGGCAAGACTCAGAGCCTAACTGCGGCTCTCGAAGTTTCCTGAGGCGCGGGCAGCTTCCTGAGTCACGTGGGGCACGGGCTGAGAAGAGGGTTGGCAGCCTCACACAGGTCACGTGGGCAGGGCCCCCTCCCCCTCACGCGGGATCATGTGAGAAGCAGGGCCGGCCCAGCTCCCCACACCTTCTACGGGTCAAGTGGTCGGGGTGGGGCCTTCTTCCTGCCAAGGGGAACTTGGGAGATGGGGCGGGACCTGCTCCCTTAAAGGAATCTTGGGACCTGATCGCTTTATCCTGCTCACGTGGGCAGGACCTCGTTTCGTCTTTTGGGATCACGTGTGAGGTGACGGTTAGGTCCTGCTCCGCTCACCCCTGGTCTCCTGGTTGGCTAGTGTGCTGGGAAGGGCCGAGAAGTAGCCTTGGACTGCAGTCTGCGGGTCATATCACCAGTGTGGGCTTGGAAACCTGGAGGGCTGAGTGAGATCGGGTCCCAGGCCTGTTGGAGAGACCGAGGAGGGGGCATGGAGGACCCCAGAGGCGTCTGGACCCTGGGAGGATCCCTCTGAGAATTGGGCAGAAAGTGCTTCCAAACCAGAGAAAAGGGTCTCTGTGCGCCGCCAAAGTCCCAGCACTTGGCGTAAGAATTAAAGGTGGCCCTGCCCCAGTGAGCAGTTTGCAGACACCTCCCCATCTTTTACCTTGTATTTTGGTTCCCCAGTGGAGTCCCCAAGGGTCTGCAACAGGCCTACTCTGAACCATGTTTTGTAGAGAGAGCAGGTTCTCAACCTTTTCCCCTAAGGGCATCAGGCGCCTGAAAGAAGTTTGTGTAGTGCCAGGCACCCTGTCAAGGGCTTGCTGTACCTTATTTCCTCCCAAGAATCCTGCTGGAAGTTCCACACACACCCTTCCTTTTCTCCTGTCTGACCCATATAGTTTTCTCCTACTGGAGCATTCTTCTTAACTTCATTAACGTCCTTTAAGGATGTGTTACATATATTGTTCATTCTGAGACCCTTATAAACCATTCCTGTGTACTTCTTAGAATAAAAATATTTGTAGGTAGTGCCTTAGATGCATTTGATGATGATTCTGCATGAGATAAGACTGCTTCAAAATAGAACAAGGGCTTGGAAATAGGGGTGCGCAGATCCACCCTACAGTGACCTATTGAGGATCATGAGGGCATCAGGTGCCCTTCTGGGCATTCTTAATAATGTGGTCAATAGGTTACAAAGGAATCACTCACTTTTTCTTTCATTTTTGTGGAGATGATGCTTTCATTTTCTCCTCCAGCCTCCCCCCTCCACCCCCTGCCCCAGCTGTGGCCTTGGCCACACAAGGACCTGGGCTTGAGGCAGGACTGAAATCAGGGATCAGAGAGATTAGCCTGGAGGCCACACTCTCACCCCCAGTGGGGGAGAGATGACGGTAGGGGCACCTGCACCCCCATCTGTGAGTTCTCAGGCATGTTCTTCCCTCCTCTAGGTGTCTAGAATTAGGTTGCACAGACTCAGCTGCTCCCAGAATCCGGGACCAGGACACTCCTTACTTCCCTATGTCAGGGACCCCTCTTTTTTGTGGGTCTGAGTGTCTCTGTTAGAACCATCACCCTTGTGTTTTATCTTGGTTTCTTGCTGGCCTTAGAGGTTCCGAATCACTTTGTTTCAAAACGAACATCCCTTTTCCCACTGAACTCACTGGAGCCCCAACTGTGGTCTTTGAGGACATGGAGAAAGAAAATGTTTAAACATTAGGTGATAAGAAGCACCTTGGGTAAAGATACAGAAGCACCCTTCTTGAGTACCTGTCCAGCTCCCGGCAGAACCCAAGAGATGTTCCTTCTGTGGGCATCCTCGTGGTAACCTCTTGTAAACCAAAAAACCTCAACTAAAATAATTTGCAGCAGCTGAGGCTGGGCACCCTCATCTGACCTTGGCTCTTACCCAGAACTCCAAACCCCTCTCCTTCACCAGAATAAATCCAACTTCAATAGTCTGCAGGTATAATGTATTCTGTCTTCACAGGGGACAGAGAAGTTCCCAGGGTAATGGCAGTGAGCGAAACTTCATTCCACTCTCCATGAGCCAATCTCCCCTTCCTTCCCCCAGCCTGTCAGCCTGGACATGCTCCTTTATTGGCAGGAGCCATTCACACCTCTAGATTTTCCCAATAGAAACTCCAAATTAGGGATGCCTGGGTGGCTCAGCCGGTTAAGTGTCTGCCTTCGGCTCAGATCACAATCCCAGAGTCCTGGGATCGAGCCCCAAATCAGGTTCCCTGCTCAACAGAGAGTCTGCTTCTCCCTCTGCTGTGCTCTCTCCCTCTCTCTGTCAAATAAATAAAATCTTAAAAAACAAAACAAAAAAGGAAAAAAATCCAAATGATTTCCCTGCTCAGCACCAGCAGGAGCCTCTCAGATGCCCCTCTTCCAGTTGAGGTGGATGTTGTAAATAGCATGCCATTTTACGTGCCACACTGATTTTCTCATGACCTTAAGTTCCAATGCGGCTTTTCCTCTCAATTTTTAGTCCAAAGCCTATCAGTCTCTGCCCAGCCAGACATGGGGGCAGGGGGAACTAAGGTCTTTGATTTCCCCTGGACTTATTAAATTTTAGGCACTTTTCCTAATCTAGGTACCTCGGGGTTTCAGGCACCAACTGTGGCATGAACTTGGCACGTGATCAAGGGCAGGGAGTTCCTGGTGAAAAAGAGACTTCAAGTAGACACTTGGCATATAAGGCAAAACAAAAACAAAAAACCTGAAAACCAGCGGGAGGAAAATGATTAATTGATGCTGTTGTTAAAATTGGTTCTCCGTAGGGAGGAAAATTAAGACAGACTCTGTACCACATGGCGTTGAGAAAGAAACCCAAAGGGGATTAGAGTAAAGCTATAAAGATAATGAGTAATCTGCAGGAGAACATTTTTTCTGTAACCTGGAGGTGCTGCTTGAGCATGGCACTAAGCAAAGGGGAAGCAAATCAGTGAATATCAAACTAAAATTTTCCATCCAAAAAGATAAAAGAGACCACTGTAAATGCCGGATTATAAACTGGGACAATAAATTTTTAAGGCAGTTGATTAAGGTCTGGGAAATGAGAAAACCCCAGTCAAGGGAGGGAAAATGGACCTCATGGAAACATACATATACATGGGCAGCTCCCAGAAGGCTAAAGGGTAAAGGCCAAAAGCATGCCTTCATGGTAATAACAATGCTGAAAATTAGAGAAAAAAAAAATCTGTGAACGCAGCAGAGATTAGGAAGGCCTAACAATGTGGGTGAGGATGGGACAATGTGCAACGTTCTGGGAGCAACCCGTCAGGATGAGTGAAACAAGGCGTCCCTTCATCCCTTCCAGCTGGCAGCTCCTCTCTCATGTGGAGCGCTGCTGGGCATGTTCCCTGTCCCCCCCAGACCCCCCCCGTGTTTCGTGGGGAGATGTGAGGTGCATGTGACCTCAGGGTTGGTCAGTCTTCAGGGCAGCAAAAATCATGGAAGGATCACTGAGGAGCCTTAGACACCATGAAAGCCTGAGCCCACCCGATGGTTCTTGTGCCTTCGGTTTGAGAGCTGTTCGGACAACAGGATGACTTCTGGAAATGCTTTCCTGAAGTTTCGCCTACAGACAAGCAAACGGAACACAAGTGTACATCTTGATGGGCTCTCACCAACTGAACTCTGCTGTGTGACTACCACTCAGATAAAGAATTAGAATGTGACCATGGTTCCATTTCTTAGGCAGTAGATTTTTAAGAGAAACTCCCTCGTGATTCTAACAAGCAGTAAGATTTCCAGAAGTATCACACAGGGCAGGGGTTTCCAAACTTCATGGTGTCTTGAAGTTACCAGGGATCTTTAAAAAACATTGATGCCTGGCTTCAACCCCTAGATGTTCCAGTGTAATAGGTATGGGTGAGACCCAGTCATCCTGTTAATGGAGTACTAGACAGCCGTAAACATAGATCTCTACACGTACAGTAGAGTTAAAAAAAAAAAGTGACAGATTGGCTGGGCACTGCATAACAATAACATTGATGCAAGTTTAAAATACTCATAAAACCACTATCCTTTTCCTTTTTTAGAGAGAGGGAGAGAGCCCACTTGAGCAGGGGTGGAGGGGCAGAGGGAGAGAGAGAATCTTGAGCCCAGCTCAGGGCTCAATCTCATAACCCTGGGATCATGACCTGAGCCAAAATTAAGAGTCAGATGCTTAACCGACTGAGCCACCCACGTGCCCCTTTTTTCCCAAGATATATATGTGAGCAAGAGAAAGGTGGTGAGCTCCTGACAGCTGGGACCCTGCCTGGTCCTATCAGCCAGGTCTTGGGCTGCTGGGAGTTGGCCCAGCCCTGCAGCACCCAAGAACATAAACAATTTCAAAGAACACTAGCGTCAGACAAGGCCAGTGATTGATCAAGACAAAACAAGATCATACTGCAGTCATGTCTGAACATAGACAAAACACGGGCTGTTGTTCAAACCACAAAATGACCATACACCCCCCACCTTGGTTGGCTCCTATGAGTGCCTGCTTCCCTACCAGCTCTAGCTTTATACATGTCTTATGCTCCTCCTCTCAGGTTAGAATTAGGACACTTTTCAATGATAGAATCACCCTGTCTTCCTGACAGCATCCAGCCACCCAGCAAAGTCCTCCTTCCTTGAATCCTCTCCAAAATTCCTGAAAGCAAACCCAAACCCTATAATTCTTTCCTAACACCCTCTAACTGAGCCACCCCACTGTTTCCCAGGATATCCAGTATCCGACATTCCAACAAGTCCATAAATCCACCTTGTCTGGCTACAGGTGTATGCTGGAGGTCTTTGTCTGGAGAACATTGACGAATACCCAGGATCACAAATAAGTCTAATTGTAATCGAAACACAGTTACCACGACATTAGAATGAACAAATCTATGAGACTATAGCAGCAGGTCTAATCTAATAATTACCAGAATTTAACCATATGGATAAGTGTAAACTGTGTTTGGAAGTTGGTCAACAACTAACTATAACATGATGTGAACGTTACTGCAATTTCCCTTGGCGATAAATAGGTATTGCCAAGACTGCCGTGGTCTCATGCCTACATTCGCCACGGAAGGAACTGCTAAATTTTAGTGAGAGGTGAGTTGTAATAAAAGTATACAATTTAACCCTCCCAAGTGCACAGCCGGGAGAATTCTACCTACCCCAAGCCCCGTTAAAGCCTGGTGCTGGTGCGCGCTCATCTTGATCGGTAGGGGGCGCTGTGCAGCCGTCCTGAAAAGAATACCGCCTCCCATCAGGGGACCTCTCAGAGGACTCTAAGGTAGTTGAACCAACATAGTCTTCACTGGGGTGTGACTGATCGCAGCTGTGCCCTGCCAGGACCAACGGGGTCCTAATGGGGCCAGGAGCACCTGCCCTGCCCTCCACCCCTACTGAGGCGGCTCCAGGAGGCCAAGCCCCTCCCCAGGACCATGCTCAGACTGGCCAATCAGGAAGCAGCATCTTTCGGCATGTCTGCCCCCACGTAGGTGTTAGTAAGTTTCATATGGACCCGAGAGACCAGCCCCTGCTGTGAACTGTGGGCCAGAGCTCTGTGGTACCTCCACCACGGCCTGACCTCTCTGCTCCTCCTCACCTTCCTCTCTCTTTGCCCACGTGACCTGCAGATAGAGTCTCAAGAAACAGCCCCTGGGCTTCTCTCTTGCCTTCCTCTGCGTTCAGTGTGGCTCTCAGCTCAGGGAGACGGGACTGGTCTCTGAGTCTCCCTCCCTCCAGGGCCCTGGACCCAGTTAGTGCTGACCCAGCCAGTCTCAGTGACAGTGGTTCTGAGACACATGGTCACCATCTACTTGATAAAATCAGAGCTTGACACGGAGTTTGGCACAGTATTCTGCATGTCGAAACCTCCCACAACATGTACAAAATGGAACTCGGTTGGATCAAAACCTAAAACTAAAGCTATAAACCCTTAGAAGGAAACATAGGAGCATTTGTGGCCTTAAATCTATTTCTTAAACACGACCCCAAAACCACATGCAACAATGAGACAGATCAATGGGGTTCATGAAAACTAAAGCCCGTGTGCATCAGAGGACACTGTCCAGAAAGTGAAAATAAAATTCACAGCATGGGAGAGAATATTTGCAAACCTCCTAAGTCTATTGTCTAGAATATGTAAAGAATCCCTAGAACCCAACAATAAAAAGACAAGCAACCCGACTTTAAAGTGGTCAGAGGACTAGCATAAACAGTTCCCCAAAGAAGATAGCCAAATGACTAATGAGCACATGGAAAAGATGTTCAATATCGCTAGCCATTCCACAAGGAGATGCCACTTCTTCTCCAGTGGGATGGCTAGAGTCAAAAAGTTAGACAATAACAAAGATGAATGAGGTTATGGAAAAATGGGAACCCTTGTGCATTGCTGGTGGGAACATAAGGTGGTGAATTTTATGCTGTGTGGATTTTCTCTCAATTTTTAAAAATTGATTTCTACATCTCCCCCTTAACTAGATGAGAAATTTAGCCTACTTGCATGCCAATTGCATTGATACTTCTCCCAAAAGTGTTTCTTCCTTCAGGACTAGGGTGTCAACATTTCTGAGGCTTTTATGATGTAGACTGATTCTATTATGCAATAATATTATGCTCTCTTGTTCATAAAATTTGGCTGGATATAGAATGCTAGGCTGAACTTCCCCCCTGTTCATTACATTGAAAATATTCCTCCATTTTTTTCTTGCATACAGAAGTATGTGTGCAGTCAGCCTGGTTCTTGTTCCTTTGTCGGTGATCTTTTTCTCTCTTGAAACTTTTAGATTTTATTCTTTTTTTAACCCTTAATTTTACTATATGTCCTGGTGCAGGGTTTTTCTTATCTGAACATGGGTCATTTCAAGCTGAGGCCTTTCATGTTCCTTTAATTTTGGTACATTTATCTTCTACTATTTCCTCAAATACTTATTTCTCTTGGGCTTTTCCTCTCCTTTTATATCTCTTACTAGCACTTCAGCTGCCCATCCGACGGCTTGAGATCATTCTGGGATCCTCTTTCTTTCTCAACAATCCATCCCTCACCAAGTCGTACCAGTGCATCCCACAAAAGACGTATATGATTATAGTTATTTGGAAAAACCTATCTTCTGGAAGACCCAGGCTTTTTTTCTCTTCAACTGGACATGGGGAGTTCATTTCATAGAAAAGCAACAGGAAGAGAATGCTGCAGACAGCTCTAGTACGTCTAGAGTATAGCAGATAAAAATGATTAATTGCTCATAATGGCAACACCGAACCACTGAAATGTACCAAAGTATTTTCTGAATCCAAAAAATCAGATTGTACTCATTATGGTTTTATTTTTTCAATTTTTAGAAAGATTTTATTCATTTATTTGAGAGAGGGAGACAGCATGAGTGGGGTGGGAGCAGGGTGGGCAGAGGGAGAAGGAGAAGCAGACTCCCAACCGAGCAGGGAGCCCCACTTGGGGCTCGATCCCAGGACCCTGAGATCATGACCTAAGTAGAAGGCAGATGCTTAACCGACTGAGTCACTCAGGTGCCCCTCATGATGGTTTTAATGTCCTTCTATATCTCAAAGTTCTAATACACTGATGTTTGGTAGTCAGAACATTCAACAGCTAAGTCTTCTGGCAATACATAAACTTACTCATACACGTCTGATATTTCGCTGCACAAATATTTTTAAAATCCTCAATTAAGTGATGTACTGCTTGCATTCATTAAATATATTTAATAACAAATTTATTTAGACTTCTCTATTATACAAAATTAAATGTGCAATTAAATTAGTAAAAAAGTGCTCACTGTGGTTTTATGGAACATTAATATTCTGGCCAAAATGTTTATTAATGTACTCTGTAGTTTAGTAATATTGCTTTTTTAACTTAAATGTTCCCTTCTATTTTGTAACCAGCTTGGGGCGAGAGCGGGGTGCTGGTAAGAAATCTATGCCTTCATAATTCTTACAGATTCTTTTTTTTTTTTTTTTGTCAGAGAGAATGAGCACAGGCAGACAGAGTGGCAGGCAGAGGCAGAGGGAGAGCAAGGAGCCCGATGTGGGACTCGATCCCAGGACGCTGGGATCATGACCTGAGCCAAAGGCAGCCGCTTAACCAACTGAGCCACCCAGGCGTCCCCAGATTCTTTTCTTTTTCCCTTTATTTCATAGCTTAAATTCAGTATAAACCTTAGGGGTGTCTTAGGCTTTGTGTATATTCTTACTTCTAAATAAGAGTAGTTCTTTAGAGACCCAGATTTTAAAATTTTTTAATTAATTAATTAATTAATTATGGGGGTGTCTGAATGCATGACCCTGAGATCAAGACCTGAGCTAAGATCTAGTGTTGGACCCTTAGGGGCACCCGGGCGGGTTAAGTCAGTTAAGCATCTGCCTGTGCTCAGGTCATTATCCTGGGGTCCTGGGATTGAGGTCAGCAGGGAGTCTGCTTCTCCCTCTCCCTCTGACCCTCCCCTCTGCTCGTGCTCTCGCTCGCTCTGTCCCTCTCAAATGAATAAAGAAAAATCTTTGGGAAAAAAAGAGAAGAGTTGGACGCTTAACGCTTAACCCACTGAACCACCCAGGCGCCCTGAGACCCAGCTTTTTTTAAAAAACTGGTTTTTGGGGGGACACCTGGGTGGCTCAGTCGTTAAGCACCTGCCTTCGGCTCAGGTCATAATCTCAGGGTTCTGGGATTGAATCCTACATCGGACTCCCTGCTTGGCGGGAAGCCTGCTTCTCCCTCTCCCACTTCCCCTGCTTATGTTCCCTCTCTCGCTGTCTCTCTCGCTATCAATTAAATAAATAAATAAAAACTTAAATTTTTTTGGATGTATAATTGACATATTAGTTATGTGTGTACAACATACTCTTGAATGCTTGCATATATTGTGAAATGATCACAGTAAATCTAGGTACTATCCATCACCCTACCTAGTTACGAATTTTTTTCTTGTATTGAGAACTTTGAAGATCTACTCTCTTGGGAACCTGCAAATATATAGTATCCTCAGCTCTAGTCACCATACTGTACCAGCTTTCTTCTTCGAGCTCACCACGGTTTGAAGTGATTACTTGAATTTTTAAGTTGCAAAAACTGTAATAGTACATTGGGAAACATCTTTAAAATGTTGGCAAACAATGAAATGTAATTGTGCAACGTATAGGAAACTTCGGCTTTAAGATTTTCTCTAAAATGATCAATACTGAGTAAAGATTAGCAAAGTAACTACTGTTTTTTCAAAAAAGCCTTGGAGCACCTGGCTGGCTCAGTCGGAAGAACATGTGACTCTTGATCTCAGGGTTGTGAGTTTGAGCCCCAGGGTGAGTATAGAAATTACTTAAAGAAATCAAAGTTAAAGAAATAAATATAATAAAAACTTTAAAAAGACTTCACTTGGATTAAGACAAGAATGAGGATTGAGATCAAACTCCCTTGAAAAATACTACGAATATTGCAATTCCATCTGAGGAGAAGATAAGGATGGGAATATTATAAAATGTATTTGTGCTCTTTTCGTAGCACTGATGAGAAGCAGGTAGTTTTGTGATTGGTTGATCCAGGAGCCTCCTTGCAGGCATCATTAAAATCTGCATGGATTGCATGCTCTGAGAAAACACCCTGGGCTTCACAGACCCAGTTGCATTTCACGGCAAGACTTAGTGTCTCCAACTCAGTCTGGCAGCCTTGAACTTGTAAACCCTCTTTGGAGTTTCCCCCAGCCCTTCTGACATGGGGTCTTTTTTCCCTGGACAGACAGGAGATACCTGCGCTGGAGCAGCTGGGTGTGATGTCAAGGAAGAGGGTAAAAATTCTTTTTCGGCCATAATGCCAGGAAAATGCTGTTCCTGATGAGGCTGAGAGCTCTTGCTGAGGATTTCCACATTTTTCTTCCTTCTCCAAAGAGACCTTGTCAGCCTCTCTGCAAACGGCTTCTTCATAGCCAGGATTCCTTACAAACCATGGGTCGTAATGCCGAGCAGCTTAACTTTCTCCACCAACACCACCACATCAAAGAGTCTTTCTGCATCTCAGCTTCAGGAGGAACATCTGAGGGCTCTGCCTACCCCCCCTCCATTTGCAGCATCAACAAATATTCTGTAAGTATCTTCTGGTGTTCTGATCCCTGAGTACTCCAGGGCAAACTGGCAGTCTCCAAGGCTATGTCTGATTCCTACTTTCCATTCACTAAAAAATAACACTGTGGGTGGTTTTCTTTTTCCTGTATTTTTGTGGCCCTTCTTTGGTTCAGGGTCGTGGGAAAAATAAATTGTTGGTAAAGATTCATCATCATCTCCTGAACCACCATCATCACCAAGGTGCAGGTACTGGTGATGCTCAATATCATTCTCTTGACCCTGTCTTTGACCTTGCACTGGGAAAACGCCTCGTAAAAACTTTTCTGAGCAAGGGAGCCCATAGTCTCATCTGAGATATGATCTTTTTCCTCTCCATATGTGACCCCTGCCTCTGGGTTACTGTCAAGCTCACCCAGCAGGTTTTCTTGTCTCTCCAGCTCTCCCAGCCAGGCCCAGTGTTCTTTATCCACAAGCAAAGCATCCTTGGACTTTACGTCATTTTCAAAGTGTGAAGTTTTGGGTCTCCAAAGAGGTTTGTGCACAATTTGGGGTTTTCTTTTCAATACAGAGTTGTTATGAATGTGTTTTCTTATCTCAAAAAGTAAAAAGTAAAGTAAGCTAGAGAAAAGAAAGGGTTTTTAAGAAAATCATAAGGGAGAGAAAACACATTTATAGTACTGTCCTATTTATTTATTTATTTATTTATATTTATTATTTTTTTATTATTATTTATTTTAAAAATCCACATATGGGGTGCCTGGATGGCTGTCAGTTTGGTGTCTGCCTTTGGCTCAATTTGAGATCTTGGGGCCCAGGGAGGGATCCCCACAAGCCCACTGCTCAGCAGGAAGTCTGCTTCTCCCTCTCCCTCTCCCCTTCTTCTCCCTTATCCCTCACTCATGCTCCTTTCTCTCTTCTCTCAAATGAAAAATAAGGGGTTCCTGGGTGGCTCAGTGGGCTAAAGTCTCTGCCTTCGGCTCAGGTCATGATCCCGGGGTCCTGGGATTGAGCCTTCTTCCTACTTTCTCTCTGTCTACTTATGATCTCTATCTGTCAAATAAACAAAATAAACAAATAAAATCTTTTAAAAAAATGAATAAATAAAATCTTTTTAAAAAATCTACATATCAGTAGATCCACACAGTTCAAATCAGAGTCATTCAAGAGTCAACTGTATTTACTGATTCCCTACTAGACTCTAAGTTCCTGGGGACAGGGACCATGGATATTCACAGTGGCTGCTCTTGACCAAAGACTCGCAAATAGTCTACCTGGAAGAAGAGGTCATAAAAAACCCAAATCCCAATTTCTCCTAAAATAGCAGTAAATAAAGTTTCCCTAGTTAGGAGCACCAGCCGGTGATACTGTGATTTATGATAAGAAATATATATTTGGGGGTGCCTGGGTGGCTCAGTGGGTTAAAGCCTCTGCCTTCGGCTCAGGTCATGATCTCAGGGTCCTGGGATTGAGCCCCGCATTGAGCTCTCTGCTCTGCAGGGAGCCTGCTTCCTCCTCTCTCTCTCTCTGCCTGCCTCTCTGCCTACTTGTGATCTCTGTCAAATAAATAAATAAAATTTAAAAAAAAAAGAAACTTTAAAAAAAGATGCGAAATAATTTAAAAATATATATATATATATATATTTGATCTTCTTCCAGTTCCTGGCACAGAGCTCCTGAAACTTTTGAAGTTCTTTCCCTTCCTTCCCTCCCTCCCTTCCTTCCTTCCTCTGTCCCCCGCCCTTCCCTTTTCTTTCTTTCTCTCTCCCTCTTTCTTTCTCTCTCTCTCTCTCTCTGTCTCTCTCTCGGAAAAAGAAGTATATTGAATACATCACAAGGGAGCAGAGGGCAAGACAGCAAAGGAGAGACAGTTTCCCTGGAGTTTCTTAGGGGATGAGCGCTCTCGAGGTGTCTTTTGTTATTCATAATAAGCCCCAGACAACCACACTTGTAACTGCAGGGTGTGGGTAGGCACATTACTGGTGGGGAACCCCCGTTGCTGCCTCTCCTGCCCTGGGAGAGGATTTCTTTCCCTCCATCTGGGAGCTCTCTTGGTCCCCACTGTCAGTATGACCCAGAAGACCTTCAGCATGGCCACCAGAAGGAGCCAGCTGGCAGACTGCCAGTCCCATGGGGAACTAAGTCAGAGCCAGGATTTTTTCTGCCCTCTGCCCTGGAAATTATTCCAGGCGTGGAACACCTTGCAACCCCTTCTAGAATTCAGCATGTGTTCTCATCTCAGTGGCTGCTCCTACTTATGCCTTTTGAGGAGAAACCACAGCTCAGGTGACCCACCCCTGGAGTAACCCCTTTTCTTTTTTTCTTTTCTTTCTTTTACCTCCACCAGAAGAGAGACCTTGCCTTAGAGCCCCCTAAGAGGGTGCCTGGTTGGCTCAGTAGGTTAAGCTTCTGCCTTGGGCTCACGTCATGATCTCACATCAGGCTCAGTGGGGAGTCTGCTTCTCCCTCACCCTCTGCCCCCTGCTTGTGCACTCTCTCTCTCTCAAATAAATAAATAAATAAATAAATAAAATAAAATCTTAAAAAAAAAAAAAAAGCCCCATGAGAACGGAGGACGCACTTCACTTCCTGGGCTTCCCTCTGTGGCTATGTCTTGCTGAGAAAGTTCTAGAATGAGACGAGGAGAGAAGGGATGGTAAAGTGTGATGGTTGATTTCATGTGTCAGTTGGACTCATCCAAAGGATGCCCAGATTCAACATTATTTCTAGGTGTGTCTGTGAAGGCGTCTCTAAATGAGATTAGCATTTGAACCAGTGTGTTCACTGAAGCAGGAGACCGTCCCCAATGTGGGTGGACATTTTCCAGTTCATCGAGGGCCTGACTAGAACAGAAAAGAGAAGGAAGGAGGAATTGGTCCCTTTCTGCTTCTCATCTCCCGCTGAGCTGGGACATTGGTCTTCCCCTGCCCTTGGACTGGGCTTTCCACCACCGGCTCCCCTGATTCTCAGGCCTCTAGACTCAGTGAGTGACACCACTGACTTTCCCGGGTCTGCAAGATGGCGGGTCATGGATTGCTGGGTCCACCATCTTGGAGACATCTGGCAGATCACGGGAGTTCCCAATCTCCATACTTGAGTGAGGCAAGTTCTCATAATAAATCTCTTCTTACATATATCTCCTATTGGTTCTATTTCTCTGGAGAGCTCTGATTAACATAGGGACATTAGTCTTCATCTGAGGGCTTTGGGGGGAGGGCTTTGGGGGCAGCACAGAGCAGAGAGTAGGCATTAGGCCTTCTGGAAGTGCTCAGTGATGGGGGTCAAAAGCAGGTGGGGCAGGGATGGGACACACAGAACCTCTACAGGGACAGGGACTGGCCAAGGAGGGGGCCGAGGACCAGGGGGACGCTGACATACTTGCTCCCCAGGGAGACTATTGTGAAGAGGAGAGAGGTCAGAAAGGCTAGGGCCAGGCCCCTGGAGGACCCGATGGGGGGAAAAGGCTGCTCTACCTCTGCCCCCACCTGTCCTGGGCCCCACCTAGGCGCTCCCACCCCCAACAGCAAGTCCCTTCTGGTGCTTCTTTCTCAGAAGCTGTGAGCCACAGCTACTTCATTCTAGGAGGAAAGGGGGCTGGGTTTGGCAGAAGGGAGCAGCAGGAACGTGGAAGGGGACAGAGTACCGCACTCACCCCAGGGCCACAGCATTTTCTGCTGTATAAAGCAGGTGTTTTCATCACCCTAAGGTTGTGTTCTCTCTACTGTTTCACCAGGCATGTAAATTTGGACAAGAACCATATTATTGGGGGGTTCAGCTCCCTCAGGAGGACGTTGAGGTTACCCTACCTCAGAGACCCAACCTTGCAGGCTGGCCTCCTGGGCACTGGCCCGTGAGGTTCCAGCAGGTGCTTCCTCCCCAGACGCTTCCATGGGGCCAAGGCAAGAGCCACAGAGGCGGCCGTGGGACCGTTCCCCAACCGACGCTGCAAATTCTAGAAAGTTCGGGATGGTGGAGGCCAGGAAGCAGGCCTGCAATGGCTCCACCCCTGGGAGGGCACAGGAGGGTGCTGGCCCGGCCCTGAGAGGGCCCCAGGAGCCGTGGCAGCACAAAGGAGACAGAGCCCAGCACGTCTACACCATGTCCTGGACTCCTGCCCTGCTGGTACTCCTCGCTCACTGCATAGGTGAGAACACCCCAGAGCTTGCCACCCCCAGCCCCATCCCCTGCCCTCACCTGCCCCAAATACCCATGCGCTTCTGTGTCCCCAGGCTGTGGCTCCCAGCCAGTGCTGAGCCAGCCGCCATCAGTGTCCTCGTCCCTCGGAACCACAATCCACCTGCCTTGCACCTTGAACGGAGACCATGATGTCAGCGTTTACAGCATCTACTGGTACCAGCAGAGGCCCGGTCACCCTCCCAGATTCGTGCTGAGATATTTCTCCCACTCAGACAATGACCAGGGCTCCAAGATCCCCCCTCGCTTCTCCGGATCCAAAGATGTGGCCAAGAACACGGGGTATTTGAACATCGCAGAGCTGCAGCCTGAGGACGAGGCGATGTATTACTGTGCGGTGGGGGCCCAGGGCATGGAAAAGGTGAGGGTGATGAGGAGGGAAGAAAAGGAGCCTGCTGCTCCGGGGTCCCAGGCACCCCAAGACTCACATACCGTGATCTAAAGACAGATGGGCATGCATCCTCAGGGAGAGGTGCGTGTGGGCAAGGAGGGCCGGGGCCATGAGCTTCACAGGGCCGAGGAGAAGAGTCCTGGCTCAGCTTTTTCTTGTTTGGCAGCTTTGCTGATACCCCACAAATTCTTATTGTCCCCCTTCCCTCTGTCCCCGGAAGGCCAGATTGAGGGATTAAACTCGCTTGCGTCTTGCACAGTTGTTCCGCTGAGTTTGGTGCGCCTGGTGTGGTGAATTGTCCTGGGGAGGCCCCAGATGTTCTGTGAAAGGTCACAAGGAGTGGGACGCACCCAAGAACCAACCTAGGGTGAAGGTCCCAGGAGACTGGTGGCTCACAGTCTACGTGAGCCCAGTCCCTGCTCTGGGAGGTCCTGGGGGGTGCAGGGACTGCACCTGGGGAACATGCCTATTGAGGACAGAATGCTGGATCGTGCAGGGGTTACAGGGTGAGCAAGCCTCTGGGGGGTTGTGGGCGCCAAGGGACAGGTCGGGAGCAGGTGTTCCAGCTCAGTTCCTCTGACGTTCGAACACGGTTCTCTGTGGTGAGGCTGTCCTGTTGAGCAGCATCTCTGACTCCTAACGCAACAGATGCCCGGACCTGCGCCTTCCCGCCCCTAATTACAACAACCAAAAATGTCCCCAGACATTGCCAAAAGTCCCCAAGGTGGCAAAATTACCTTGATTAAACACCACTGATGCAGGTGAGAGAAATGCATGGATTCTTCTGCGCAAGAGAGTGGCAGCGGCTGGCAATTATTTTCTATAAAGGACCGTATAGTAAATGATTCGGGCTTTCCAAATTACTGTGACAGCGGTCACAAGG
Organism: Martes martes; assembly: GCF_963455335.1. NCBI lineage: Eukaryota > Metazoa > Chordata > Mammalia > Carnivora > Mustelidae > Martes > Martes martes. Next base: position 64,277,352 of record NC_137901.1, read on the forward strand.
TAACACATAAATGGATAGGTATGGCTGTGTCCCTATTTAACTTTATTTACAGAAACATAGGGCCACGCCAGATAGTACCAGACCTTGCTGACCCCTGCTCCAGAGGAACTCTCCTGCTGCTGGGTTTCAGTCAATACACATTTGGTGGGGCAATCAAGGTCACCCTCAAGTCCTCCTGCCTGAAAACTCCATGGAAACCTCTGGACCTGGGGAAAAACCTGGAGGCAGGGGGAGTGGCCTCACCAACAGGTTTACTGGGTGAAGAGGAAACAGTGGGTGCCTACAGGCCTGACCCATTGTGCAGCTGCCTGAGCCCCTGGGTGGTGGGTCAGGATGTACCCTGCAGGAAGGGACCCCCTATATAGGTACTTAGGGGGGACATGCCTCTTACTCAGAGAGGTGCCAGGCAGACTATCCGTCCTTGATCCCAAACTTGGGTGAGAACATCCATTTCCCAAGGGGTCCCCCAGAGAGGTGGGCGCATGTCCACCAGCATGGCCCTTCCACCAGTGTAAAACAATGGCCTCAGCTTATGCCATGTCCTAGGTACCCTCTGAGTTTCTACTTCCTCAAATGCACTGTGTTCTTCTTCTTATTGTATCATTTCCTTATCAGTCACCAGGCCTGGCCTTCCTCTTTGTCAAGTCCTTTCCTTTAGCCTGAGTCATTTGTCACCTCGACCATTATCTGGCTTCCTGCCTGTCCCCACTGCTCAGCCTGCACCCTCCACTCCTCCTCATCACTCCCAGATCCAGTTTTGCCTACATTCCTCCTCTCTAACTAACCTTTGTTTGTCTCCCACCTTCAAAGTCACCTATGCAATCCAATTCTGTAACTTTTAATTTTCTGTTGGCTACATTTATTTAAAAAGGTAAAAAGAAACAGGTGAAATGATTTTTTAAAAGATTTTGTTTATTTATCTGACAGAGAGAGATCACAAGTAGGCAGAGAGCCAGGCAGAGAGAGAGGGGGAAGCAGGCTCCCCACTGAGCCCCAATGCAGGGCTCCATCCCAGGAACCCTGGGATCATGATCTGAGCCAAAAGCGGAGGCGTTAACCCACTGAGCCACCCAGTCACCCCTGAAATGATGTTTTTTATTTTTTTAAAGATTTTATTTATTTATTTGACAGACTGAGAGAGATCACAAGTAGGCAGAGAGGCAGCCAGAGAGAGAGGAGGAAGCAGGCTCCCTGCTGAGCAGAAAGCCCGATGTGGGGCTCGATCCCAGGACCCTGAGATCACGACCCGAGCCGAAGGCAGAGGCTTAACCCACTGAACCACCTAGGCGCCCCTGAAATGATTTTTAATAGTGCATTTTACTTATGCCAGTACATCCCAAATATTATCATTGCAAAATGCAGCCAATATAAAAATTAGCTATGATGGTTTTAAACTGTTTTTTCCCAGTATGAAATCCTTAAAATCCAGTGTGTGTTTTACACTTGTGGCTCATCTCAATTTGGACTGGCCACATCCCCAGTAATCAACAGCTGCCTGTGGCTTGGGCAGGAAAGTACAGATTGAAGGGGGAAATTCAGACTCTTTATCATGACGCAGTCTTTGGAGGCTGGCCCAGATTTGGTCCCAAGTCCCATGTCTTATACATCCCCCCCTCAAGTGTTTCTGCTGCATTAAGTATCTGCAATTGATCCGATACCTAATCCTCTTGGTTGCCTCCAACGCTTTTTCCAAGCCGTTCATTGACGGACAGGACTTCCTGTCCCTTTACAGTGTCCTCCAGCTGGCGTCCCAATTCAGTGTTCTGCGAGGATCTCAAAACTCCCTCCTCAGGCAATAATATTTCGCTGACCTCTTAACGCAGTTACCAGCTTCCTGCCATGTGTAAACATTGTGGTTTCCTAACTAAGCCCCTACCACACAGATCTAAGTTTATTTTGCAAGTCTCTCTCCTTAACTAATCTGCAAATTCTGCAAATCCTAGTGGGCAGGATCCATTCTACGCGTTTGATGTGTCTGATAAACACGAGGAGCTGACAGAGTTGAGCGAAGAGATGAATGAGGAACTGATGGCACGACCAAAGGGATTCCTGAGTTCCAAAGACCCTGCCATTCTGGGACTCCCAGAGATGGCTGGGGTCATTGTGATTCCCTAAGAAGGGAAATCATGTCACATCAGTGACTGGCCACATTCTGTCCTGCTGTCTGTCTGTCTCTCTCTATCACACACACACACACACACACACACACACACACACCCCTCTGATGCCTTGATTATGAAGCTGGTGATTATATACAGCTGCCGGGAGCGTGTGGGAAGGAAAGGGTCAAAATAGGCCAATGCAGGGAAGGGAACATTTGGGGGAACTTTCTGAATCAGTAACAGAGGAGAGAGATGTCAGAAAGGGTGTGGTTCCCAGATTGTTGGGATCTGGTGCTGCATCTCACCCTCACCGCCACCCGTAAGCATCTATAGCACCCCCAGCTGTGACACAAGATGAGAACCTGGGGTGCTAAGAACTGTGGCCTGTGCGCAGAATTGCTTGGCGCAGATCCCAAATTTGACACAGAAACACAGAACCCAATGGGCTTGGCTATGGCACCTGTGGTACCGAAGATGGAGGACCCAACATTTTTGACTTGAGTTAGACCCTGAGACCCCCCAAATCTGAGGGAGGCCCAGAAGTCTTGGGGAGTGGAGCATGCCAATCAGACAGAGTGAAAATGCAAGGGGCTCCTGGAGCATACAGAAGGCCAGTGTGGCCTTGACATGGTTTGGCAAAATGAACTGAGGGAGATGGCCCCACATAACAAGGTGGGGGGTGGAATTAACACGAGGACACCCATCAGGATATGGAGTGGGGGCCCTTGTATTCCATTCTAAATTGTGTTTTTGTGATGTACAATGCCCTAACCCATTGGTTCATTACTGGATGCAAGCTGGGGGAAGTCCTCATTCCTGCATTCCTGCATTCCTCCTTGACTTTGGTAAGAAAACTTCCCCTCCTCAGTGATTCAGTCCCCAGAGGAGCTATGTGTAAGGTAAAAGCAAGATAAATGTTTGATCTTTTTTCCTCTTATTTACCGACTGTCAATAGTAACAAGTCAGTGTGCCAGCTTCTTCCAACTTTGATTTGCTAGTGTCATGATAAGCCCATGGGTATAAGCATATTTGAGGTGTTTAAATCCATTGCAAGTAGTTCTCAGTTCTCAGGGAAAGCAAGGGCCCCAGGAAAATAGCCAGACAAACCCAGACTGCAGAATGCTGGAAAAGAAAATTGGCATGGACTCTTCGAAAAGTGAATATCAGGAAAGAAAAGGTGTAGACCCTTACAGATGAAAAGAATCTGGAGAGATCTAACAAGTAACAAGAATACAGTTTATACAGATTAGATCTTCTCAGAAGACCAAACCAAACAAAAAGTAGTAACTATAAATAAAAGCCATCTTATGGACCATTGTGGAAATTTGACTGTGAAGCAGATATTAACTATTACAGGATTATAATAATTTAGATGGGATCAGGATATTGTGGCTTTTTAGGAGAATGTGTCAAGACAACTGCAACTGAATTTTTCCAAACTTTTAATTTTTAAATAATTGTAAATTTACATGAAGTTGCAAAGTAATGTACAAGGATGGTCTATGCACATTTCCCCCAGCTTCCTCCAATGCTAGCATCTTGCATAATTATAGTACAGCATTAACACCAGGAAATTGATATTGGTATAATCCAGAGCTTATTCCATGTTTTCCAATTCTACCTGCACTCATTTGTGTATGTGTGTGTGTGTGTGTGTGTGTTGTGTGTGTGTGCATCCATGTTATCATGTGTGTATCTTTGCACGATCACCACTAAGCAAGATGTTTAGATTTACCATCTACCATCCACCATCTACCATCTCAACCACAAGGCTCCTTCATGCTACCCCCTTATAGCCACATCCATCCCCTCATTCCTCCCATCCCTAACCCCTGCAAACATCATTCTGTCCTCCATCTCTTTAATTTTGTCCTTTTAAGAATGTCATAGAAATAGAACCATAGTAGGTAACCTTTTGAGACTGGCTTTTTCCATTCAACATAATTTCCTTGAAGTTCATCCAATTTGTTGCATGCATCAATAGTTCATTCTCTTTTATGGCTGCATAATATTCCATGGAATGGATTACCACATTTGTATAACCATTCTCTCATTGACAAACATTTGAGTAGCATCATATCCAAAAATTATTTCAAAATATCCCATAGCCCTAAGTAGAAATCCTAAAACCATAAAACTTTTAGTAGAAAATCTTTGTGACCTCGAGTTAGACAAAGACTTCTTAAATGTAACAGCAAAAGTACTGTCTGTCCATAAAATAACAGGTTGATAGCTTCATAAAAATGAAAAAAATGTCTGTTCTTCAAAAGACACTGTTAAGAAAATTCAAATATAAGCCCCAGACTGGGAGAAAATATTTGCAAAATATATACCTGATAAAGGGTATATGTAATACATAAAGAATACACAAAGAACTCTCAAAACTCAATAATGAGAAAACAATCCATTCAATTTTAACAAGGGAAAAGTTCTGAACAGATACTTCACTAAAGAAGATATGTGGAAGGCAAGTAAGTACATGAAAAGATGCTTAACATTGTCAATCATTAGAGAATTAGAACCACAGATTAGGGGCGCCGGGATGGCTCAGTCAGTTAAGTGTCTGACTCTTGATCTCAGCTCAGGTCTTTATCTCAGGGTTGAGAGTTCAAGCCCCATGTTGGACTCTACGCAGGGTGTGGAGCCTACTTAAAACAAAACAAAACCAAAAGCCACAAATTAAAAACACAACAAGATAACACTATGCATCTGTTAGAACAACTAAAATAAAAAAATCTAACAATGCTAACTCCTTAAAGGATGTGGATCAACTAGAATACTCACACATTACTGAAGGCATTGCACAACGATATGGCTACTTTGGGAAACAGTCTGGCAGTTTCATATAAAGTTAAATGTACACTTACTTACAACTCAACAATCTCACTCTTAGGTATTTACCCAAGGGAAAAGAAGACTTATTTTCACACAAATGTTTCTAGTGGCTTTATTCATAATCACCAAAACCTGCTAATAGAATTGTCCTTTGATCGGTGAATGGATAAACAAGCTGGAGCATTCATGCAATGGAATAATAACTCAGCCGCACAAAGGAATGAATGACCGCTGATATACGCAAGACATGGATTGTCTCAAGTGCAGCAGGCTATGTGAAAGAAGCCAGTTTTAAAAAAGAAGCCAGTTAAAAAAAAAAAAAAGGCTATGTGATTCCATTTACATGACACTTTAAAAAAATGCAAAACTATGGGGATTAAAAAAAAAAGAGAGAGACCAGTTGGTTGCTAGGGTTTGCAGGTGGAAGGATGGGGTGATGACAAAGGAGCATGACGGATTCTTAAGGGTGATGAACTATTCTATATTTTGATTGCAGCAGTGAGTGGCTACAAGACTGAATGCATGTATTCAAACTCTGAACTGTACACTAAAGAAGATGCATTTTCATATATCTAAATTATATATCAATATACCAGATGTAAAAAAAAGAAAATTTCACACAGCAAGTGCCACGTTGATCTGTCTTAGTAATGATACCACATCTGGAACAACTGGGGTTGCCGCTTCATTAAATTTACCACCATTCTCAGCCTTGACCTAAGTAGAATTTTCAGGGACCAGAAGAATGATTTAAAAGATGGGGATCATCGCATCTACTTCAAGTTTTGGAGGTGGGAACATATTCTGCCTTTCCAACTAGAGTGCCATATTGGTTTTTGTTATTGTTGTTGGTTGGTTGTTTTGTTTTGTTTGTTTATTTGTTTTAAGATTTTATTTATGTATTTGACAGAGACAGTGAGAGAGGGAACACAAACAGGGAAGTGGAAAAGGCAGAAACAGGCTCCTAGCTGAGCCGGGAGCCTGACATGGGACTCGATCCCAGGACCCTGGGATCATGACCTGAGCTGAAGGCAGACACTTAACAACTGAGCCACCCAGGCTCCCCTGATTTGTTTTTTGTTTTTGTTTTTTTTGAAGAAAGATTTTATTTTTATTTATTTAAAGAGAGAGAGAGAGCAGGGGAAGGGGCAGATGAAGAAGGAGAGACAGAGAATCTCAAGCCGTCTCTGCACCAACTCCAAATCCCCACACAGGTTTCGGTCGACCACACAACCCCAAGATCATGACCTGAGCTGAAACCAAGATTTGGACGCCCAACTGACTGAGCCATCCTGGTACCCTCACATTGTTTTTTGATGACCTATGATTGACTTTGTATGTGTCCAGAAACAGGAAATTATCACGAGCCGGTTCTGCAAATCCACTGGACATGGTGTGAAACTGACATGGGGGAGGAATCCATTAATCACCAGTCTTCTGTATTGTAGTTACCTGCAAACGAACAGGATGGTTTTTTTCTTCCTTTCTTTCCCCCCCCCCCCGCCTTCTGTATCACCTCAGAACCTGTGTCAACAGCCCTCAAAAGTATCTGGATGTTCATTCCCATTTCCTGTCAGTTATTGGGTAAATAATGAGAGGGTCTCCTTGGGGAAGGATTTCTGAAATATTGTAAGGTCCTCCTTCAAGTACACCTGGTTTTCCTATTGATTTGTTCTGGACCTGAGAACAGCTTATATCTGGAAACTGGGAAGGGCTCATGACTCTCCATTGGTGTGGCTGAATCACTGGTGTGACTCACCCACTTGCGATCACTAGTCAAGCCATATGTGACCGCCCCTACATCTGATACCTCAATGTACCATGGTCTATTAATCATTTCTACATGTCCCTATGGACCAGAGTCTCTTGGTTGCCATCTCAACTTTTCTGCCTGTGTCAGTTTGAGTCTTCTGAGGGTTAGACACCAAGCTGGGATTAGACGTATATGAGGGTTTTTAGGGCAAATAGCTGAAAGGGAAAAGGAGCAAGAATTGGTAGGGATAGCCCTCAGACCATACTACTGGTCTGAGACCTGAGAAAGGAGAAAGGGAAAGAAGGAATGGTGAAGAAGGGTCTCAGGTGGAAGTTCTAGGAAAATCTTATCCACACTGACGGGAAGTCCCCAAGCAAAAGTTGCCCATTAGGGGTGTCCATGAGGGGAGGAGTGGTCCATCACTTGTAACCCAGCCAGTAAAGTGATGGGAAGAGCCTGGATGAAACAGCTGAGGACTATCCTTCAATTGTCATCGCTCAGCTCTCCCCCAAGGTGTTGTAGAAGGAAATCTGGGAGGGGCATCTCACGCCCTTCATGGTAAGTACTTCCACCTGGTCTCTGTGCTTTGGTGCTGCCACTGGGATTCCCGCCATACTCATTGAAATGGATTAGCCCAATTCTACGGCAGTATCCCTACCATGAACTCCAACCTGTGGAGGACAGCCACCACTGAGTGTTTCCAGAGTGGCAGCCCCTCCCATCAGCTTCATTTTATGAAGAAAGTGTCATCTGAGCCCTCTAGAAAACAGTCCACTGGTGTTTCTCTGGACCTTTATAATAAGTCCATTGTAACATGAACACCTCTCTCTGATCATTTTTACTCTGTTCCTCAAGGTCGAGGAGGTTCCAGGATCCCCATCATTTTGACACTAGGGTCCTATTTATCCAAGTTTCAAGCATCATCCCATTAAGACCAATTCTAGTTGTCTTAATCATGGGGGCACTGCACCAGGATCAATAAACTCCCTCCATCTGGCCTTTTACTCTCTTCTTTTTTTTTTTTTAAAGATTTTATTTACTTATTTGACAGAGATAGCAGTCACAAGTAGGCAGAGGGGCAGGCAGAGAGAGGGAAGCAGGCTCCCCACTGAGCAGAGAGCCCAATGTGGGGCTTGATCCCAGGACCGGACCCTGAGATCATGACCCAAGCCGAAGGCAGTGGCTTAACCCACTGAGCCACCCAGGCACCCCCTTTTACCCTCTTCTTGATCCAACACCCTCAAGACACACCTAGGCATGAACTCCTAGGTCCTTTTTGGTCATTCCTCCTGTTGTCCAGAGACAGTACTCATGTCAGGACATTTTGAGACTTGATTTTGCTTATTAGTCCAAAATAAAAGGTATGGGACATTTCTTGAGTAAGGCAAGCATAATTCTGAACCAGCCTTTGGGTGAGGTCTCTGCCACGTCTCCAGGTGAAGTTGGAAGCTCCAGATGTGTAGGAAGGAGGAAGTCCCTTGACCCAGAGGTCCTAGGGAATCAGAGTTACAGGTTAAGTGTATGCAGCTAGATGTGGCCATGCCAAGTCCCAGGTCCTATGCCCTCCCTATCACAGCCTGACTTTGGTGTCAGAGACGCTGGGGCTGTGAAATCTGTCGCCTTGTTTCTCTGTTATGCTCCACCCACAGATCTTGACCTTCCCTCTGGCCACAGATTACAAAGATCTCTAAGCATTGCCATAGAAGCCATCTGGCTCCCACATCAGTTGGCTGTCCTTAGACCACCATTTTCTTCTAGTGCTCCGTTGGCATTTAGCGACAACCAGCCCACTCCATGGTTTTACAGTGACCATTTCAGCCATATTGCTCAAATGTTAGAGATACTAGTCACTGCAACCCCTTCCATCTGAACCTGCAGATCCACCACATGCGAGGGGCTTATTAGGTAAATGTCTTATTACTTGGGGAACCGAGCATGCCAGAGTCACTAATAAGGTCCTTACTTCTATCTGACTGGTGAGCTATGCCATTCCAGAATTTCACTCCGAAGATCTGCTTCTTATGACCACGACCAGCTACTTAGGGTTTCACAAGAATCCAATCCTGAATCAAATGCAAGTAGCATATTTAGGAGGCGCTCCTACAAAACGTGGATAAGGAAGGGAAGGATGGCAGGAAAACAAGTTGTCACTCTTGTGCAACTGGAGTTTAATTCCACTGGGGACCCCTAGGAAACATCCTAGAACACACACCTCAGACTACTGCCTTGGAAGGATGGGAGAACTGAGATGTCTATGTACCTACCAACTCTCATCGGTCATTGGTTGAGAGCTGATCTGAGAGGAGCTAATTTCTCCTGCACACAGGCACAGATGGCACTGATGGTCAGAGATGCCCAGGTGATAGCAACTAAAGTCAAGCAGAAATGCAAGTGTTGAGGGAATACAGGCAGGTCCCAGACAGCTTCTACTACAATCTCCAGAGGCTGAATGAAGATTCTTGCAGTGGAGTCTAAGAGGACTATGTTAAATCAAAAGATGTTGGAGGCAGATGGAGAGTCCTGATGTGTACGAGGGTCCCGGTCTAGGTGAGTGTCAGTCAGGGTTGACTAGGGAAGCAGAATCACTGTGAAGGATACAGAACAAAGGATTACTAGGAGGGTGGATGTTTTGCCCTGGCGTGAGCGGTGGAGCAATATTCACAGGCTACTGCCTCTCCTCTACTGTTGAGCCTGTGCTCGCTCTAGGTTATCCAGATCCGCAGGTGGGAAGGAAAGCAACATAGGCAAATTTATACCCATCTCCTCTCCCACATTAACCTCAGTGCTGGCAGTGACCCATGGCACAGAAGCAATGATGCAGCATTGCATTCAACTTCCAGATCTTCCATGAGTGTTCCCCTACACCTCACCCTAGCCAAGCCATGCAGGAAAGAGAATTCTGCTAACATGGTTTAGTTGAGCTCAGGCAAAACGGCACGAAGTCAACCTCAAGTGACTGAGGAGGAGAAAGATTTCTAGAGAAATCTGATGATGCGTTTATTCTGGTTTATAGTTTGTAAGATTGTGGAGCATAGAGGGAAGTCAACAGAAATGGAAAAATCACATTGTAAAGAACGTGAACACTGCCCATGTTGATGGGCTTGTCTGCCCTTAGGTGGTGGCCACAGCTATAGACTGGAGGAGGGTGAGGCAGAGGCGCACCCTTCAAAAATCAGCACTGATCTGGGACACTGGCATGCCTGGGGCTTGACAAAGAGTTTTCTGCATGACAAGAAAAGGGAGGAAGCAGCTGCTGGGTCAGTAGGCAAGTCCAGGTGCCGTGGAGTCTGCCACTGAGTCTGCATCAGTGAGCACGAAGCCCAATCCCAGACTGGGAGGCGGCTGTGAGCAGCCCACGTGAGGACACCCTGGGACGAGGCCACAGCGCCCCCTGCTGGCCACAGGTCAAATTTCATTCTTTCCCTGAGAGGTTCTTAGATCCAAGACCCCAGCATCGGACAGACGGTGGACAGTGATTCAAGCCCCCGAGCTGCCAGCTCTGCTCTGAGAGATGGGGTGGCTGAAGAGCGAACAGATGGGGGTTCATTCCGGGCAGCCGAGCGTTTCCATCTTTTCTTTCTTGGCTCCTGCTTCTTGTTACATAACCCTTCTTAATTCTATGTTTAATAATGTACTAACTTGGGGCGCCTAGCTGGCTCCGGAGGGGGAGCAGGAGCTCTTGATCTTGTGGTCTTGAGTTAAAGCCCCACGTTGGGTGGTGTAGCGTTTACTTAATAAAAAAAAAATTAATGCATCCCTTTTTCTGCTTGTTTTGCTTTGCTTTTAGCTATTCAATATATCTGAAATGTATCTTTGCATACAGAGAAGATAGGTAGCTGCATTTTTTTTTTAATGTGGCAAGTTCTGGTAAGGCTTAATAACAAAAGACTTAACTACAAGCTTATATTGTGCTTCAAATTTCACTCTTTAAGGGACTGATGATTCTTTTCTACTCTTATTTGTTCAGAGAACGAGCAATTAGATTATTGATGTTCCATCTAATGTTCTTCTCTCATTGGCTAGGATACATAAAACACTTTCAAATTATTTTTGCTATTAAGAAGAATAAAATGGGGGCACCTGGGTGGCTCAGTGGGTTAAGCCTATGCCTTCTGCTCAGGTCGTGATCTCAGGGTCCTGGGATGGAGCCCCACATCGGGCTCTCTGCTCGGCAGGGAGCCTGCTTCCTCCTCTCTCTCTCTGCCTGAACTCTCTGCCTATTTGTGATCTCTGTCTGTCAAATAAATAAATAAATAAATAAAATCTTTTTTAAAAAGGAGTAAAATGTATTAGCTTCTTACAGTTTAATTAAATGGCAAAACATTACTTACCACAGCAAATGGAAGATCAACTATGTATCTATAATCCCAAAGGTTGTATATCCAGAAAAACATAAATAGCCAAAATAAACAGAATTTTGAATTTCATTTAATATTTGAAATATCATGCCTACTGCCATATCACCCTGAACATGACCAGTCTGGTCTGAAATATCATCCCACTTCTTTCTGGACATGCTTCATATGTCAAAATGTACTTGTAACTGAGATGTAACTGACATATAACACTGTATTCATTTTAGGTGTGGGATATGATTATATGTGTCTATTGCAAAGAGATTACCACTGTAAGTTTGGTTAACTACCATCACCACATATAGGTATTTTTTTCTTGTGATGAGAACCTTTAAGAGAACTCTTAACTTTCAAGTATACATCACAGTTTTGTTAACTAGAGTCCCCATGCTGTACATTATATTCCTAGGACTTACTTTTTTTTTTTTAAGATTCTATTTATTTATTTGTCAGAGAGAGAGAGAGAGAGAGAGAGAGCGAGCACAGGCAGACAGAGTGGCAGGCAGAGACCGAGAGAGAAGCAGGCTCCCTGCCGAGCAAGGAGCCCGATGTGGGACTCGATCCCAGGACACTGGGATCATGACCTGAGCCAAAGGCAGCCGCTCAACCAACTGAGCCACCCAGGTGTCCCAGGACTTAATTTTCTTACAACTGGAAGTTTGTACCTTTTAAAAAATATATATTTTATTTATTTATTTGAGAGAGAGAGAGAGCACAAGCAGGGAGAGTGGCAGAGGCAGAGGGAGAAGCAGGCTCCCCACTGAACAGGGAGCCCAACGTGGGACTCGATCCTAGAACCCCAAGATCATGACCTGAGCTGAAGGCAGACACTTAACCGACTGAGCCACCCAGGTGTCCCTGGAAGTTTGTACCTTTGACTGCCTTCACCCATCTTGCCCAACCAGACTCCCGCTCCCTTATTTTTCTGTCACAAGAACTTCATTTCTTCGTTCAATAAACATTGAGAGAGTGTCACCTGACAGACACAACCAGCAGTGGGGACACAGGTGTCAGGCCCTCAGGGATCTCACATTTTGTTGGAAGGAGACAAAAACTGAACAACTAAACAAATACATCATCTGTAAGGTGGTGACAAAGCAAGGTTGGGACAAAGGGTCGTGGGAGTGCTGTCCTGGTCAGGGGCAAGACAGGCCTTTCTGGCAGGGGGGCGGGGGCGCCTTAGCAGTAGCAGCTGCGGGGAAGGTGAGTCAGACAGACAAGACGACAGCAGAGCAGGGGTGGGAGCATCCAGTGCAGGTGACCTTAGGTGGAAGGGTGCCCAGAATGTTCTATGGATGTTCTCTGAACCGCCAGACCAGGAGTACTGCGAATAGAGGCAACAAGGTGGCTGAGGAGCAGGCTGAGGGCCTGGGAGCTGTTGTAAGGATTTTGGCCTTTTCCCTGAGAGAATGGAAAGGTCACCACAAGGAAATTTAATTTACTGGTTTTGTTTTTAATGCTCAAATGCGATTTCTTTTAAAATTGAGACGGTGGGGGGCCTGAGTAGCTCAGTCAGTTAAGCATCCGCCTTCAGCTCAGGTCATGATTCCGGCGTCCTGGGATAGATTCCCACAATGTTGTCTCCCTCTCCCTCTGCCCCTCCACCCCTAGCTTGTGCTTTCTCTCTGTCTCTCTGTCTCTCTCTCAAATAAATAATAAATAAAATCTTTAAAAAACCAAATCAAGTCAAATTGAGATTGTGCCCCACTTGAAGTCACTACCTATATGACCCAAGTGGTGGCCAAGCCTAGGAGAGAGCCTCTGGGGTGCCCGAAAAGGCAGGTATCAGACAGAGCTGTGTGCACAACCTGAGACACCTCCCCCCGCCTGCACACATGTGTCAGGCTCGTATATGTTCTCATTGTTTCTGATATAAATATTTTTAAGAGCTTTGCTCAGCCTCTGTATCTTGGAGAGATCTTACTTCCCACACATAACACAGATATCTTCAACAAAGACTTTCCCTTGGGTATTGTGTTTTGGGCTATTTGCAAGTCAGACAGATTTCTGTCATGGTCAACCCTGGTCAAGGGCCGTTGAGTAGCCAGACCCCGCTGAGCTGGGGTCTCATCTTCCCAGTGGTGCTGGCAGGGCAAAGAGAGATGGACAGGGCTGGTCAGCTGGGGGCATTTGTTTGTGGGTCCCATGGAGCCTCTCCCCTGGCCCCAGGCAGCCTCTGGAGGAGTCAGCCTCATCCTCTGTCTGAAAGAGTCCTCGCAGAGCCCCCACAGGCGAGGACTACAAGGGGCATGGACCCCTACGGAGTTGAGCAAGCCAAGGCGGGGGTGGGGGGGGTGGGGGGGTGGGGGGTGGGGGGGTGGGGAGTGGGAGGGGGTGGGGAGGGGGGACGGGGGGGTAGCAGTCAGAAAGGCTCCTTCAGGAAAGTGGACGGTGCAGTGGTGAGACGGGACAGCAGACAGGAGAAGCCCTGTGCCTTTGTTTAGTTGCTCATCTTAAGCTTCTGGAGGGGGCCCCTGGGTGGCTGAGTCAGTTAAGCATCGGCCTTCAGCTCAGGTCATGACCCCAGGGTCCTGGGATCGAGCCCCACACTGGACTCCCTGCTCATCGGAGAGCCTGCTGCTCCCCCTGCTTTTACTCTCTCTTGCTATTTTTGTCTGTCAAATAAGTAAATAAAATCTTTAAAAAAAAGAAGAAGAAAAAGAAGCTTCTGGAAACAATGCCTGGCATTTTAAGCACCAGGTATTTTGAGTGTGTAAGTGGCCATCATGTCAAACCACATCACTCATCTGAAGCAACCAGCGCCATTTCCTCACAGGCCAACCTTCCATCTGGACACACAGGAGTCCAGTGAGCAGCAATGGCTCAGCCTCCTGGGGACATCTGGGCCATTCCCTCGTGTCTCTCGCCTTCATATCTTCCCCGTCGTCTTCAGCCTCACACCTGCTCAGCCTGATGCCCAGGGCCCTCCTTTCTTCCTGTCTCTTGGAAATACCGCCGATCCTCCTCCCTCCCCTCTGGATTAAATCATATTCCCCGTGTGCCTCAACTTGGCCATAAACTTTGTTTATGGTGGATTTTCACCTGCACAGGTAGAAAGTTTAAACAGCGAAATTATAGATTTTTCTTACATACTTAAAAACTATTCATGGAAAATTGCATTCAGACAAAATGTTACCCCATCCCGACCCCTCTCTTCTCCTTGGCCTTGACCTTTATTGTAGGGTTCTACAGAAAAACAAAACCAATAAGAGATACAGATGGACGGATAGAAGACAGACAGATAGGGGCACCTGGGTAGCTCAGTTGATTAAGTGGCGCCTTCCGCTCAGGTCATAATCCTAGGGTCCTGGGATCGAGCCCCACATCGGGCTCCCTGCTCAGTCGAGAGCCTGCTTCTCCCTCACCTTCTGCCTGTTGCTCTGCCTACTTGTTCTCTCTCTGTCAAATAAATTTTAAAAATCTTTAAGAAGACAGATAGATATAGCATTATCTAGAGACTTATGGTAAGGTATTGGTTCATGTGATCACAGAGGCTGAGAAGTCCTGCCATCTGCTGTCCGCAAGCTGGAAGCCCCACAGACTGGAGGTGTGGTTCAAAGGCGCGAGAGCTGGGGAGTGGGGAGTGGGCAATGGTGTAGATTCTAGTCCAAATCTGAAGGCTTGGGGACCAGGAGCACCCAGGGCAGAGGAAGATCAATGTCCCAGCGCATGCAGACAGGTAGAGGGAGAGTAGTTCCAACCTTCCCCTGCCTTTGTGTTCTGTGCAGACCCTTGATGGATCAGAGGACGCCTGTTGGGGACATGGACGTGGGGAAATGGCTGTACAAGTCCCTCACATCCTCTGTGATGTCTATTATTAAAAGAATAGAAAGTGGGGCGCCTGGGTGGCTCAGTGGGTTAAGCCACTGCCTTCGGCTCAGGTCATGATCTCAGGGTCCTGGGATCGAGTCCCGCATCGGGCTCTCTGCTCAGCAGGGAGCCTGCTTCCCTCTCTCTCTCTCTCTCTCTCTGCCTGCCTTTCTGCCTACTTGTGATCTCTCTCTGTCAAATAAATAAATAAAATCTTAAAAAAAATAAAAGAACAGAAAATTACAAATGTGGGTGAGGATGTGGAGAAATCAGAACCCTGTGCCCTTGGCGGGAAGGCAAAATGGTACAGCTGTTATGGAACATGTACTGAGGAGCCTCAAAAAATGAAAAACAGAATTACCATTTAATCAAGTAATTCCACTTCTGGGCATATAGCCTAAGAATTGAAAATAAGATCTCAAAGACATATTTGCACAACTATGTTCATAGCAGCATTATTTACAACAGTTAACCAACATTTGTCCATTGATCGGCATATGAATAAACAAAATATGGTCTATGGAACATTATTCAGCCATAAAAAGGAAAGACAGACCTTGAGAACATTTTAGTAACAGGCATACGGTGGATGTGAAGTGGCTTCTCATTATGGTTTTGGTTTTCATTTCCCTAATGATGAATAATTTTGAACAATTTTTTCACGTACTCCTTAGCATACTGTATCTTTAGGGAAATGGCTATTCAAGTCTTTTGCTCATTTTTTAAACTGGACTTTTGTTTTTTTTTTAAAGATTATATTTATTCATTTTAGAGAAAGAGAGGTCATGTGTGAGTAGGGAGAGGGGCAGAGGGAGAGAGAGAGAGAATCTCAAGCAGACTCCCCATTGAGTGCGGAGCCCAACACGGGTCTTGATCCCAGGACCCTGAGTTTGTGACCTGAGCAAAATCAAGAGTTGGACACTCAGCCGACTTATGCCGCCCCGGCATCCCTGGGTTGGGATTTTTGGCTGTGAGTGTGGGAGTTCTTTCTATACCCTGGATATCAATCCTGTATCACATATTTGATTTGCAAATATTTTCTCCCATTCTGTGTATTGCCTCTTCACCCTCGATTGTGTCCTTTGACTCATGTAAGTTTTAAATCTGATGTAGTCTGATTTGTCTATTTTTTCTTTTGTTATCTGTGCTTTTGGTGCGATACCCAAGACATCGTTGCCCACAAGTTTTAGTACATTGTGTTATCATTTCCATTCATCTTAAATATTTTCTAATTTCTTTTGTGATTTCTTTTTTTGCCCCATTGACTATTTCGGAACATGTCCAATTTCCACATATTTGTGAATTCCCCAAATTTGCTTCTGTGATTTCTTTCTTATTTCAGTCCTTTGCGGTGAGAGAATGTACTTTGTATTATCTCAATCCCTTTAAATTTAGGAAGACTGATTTTATCACCTCCCATAAGAGCTATCCTGGGGAAAGTTCCACGTGCGCTTGAGAAGAATGTGTACACTGCTATTGTCGAGTGGATGGACTGTTCTAGAGATGTCTGTTGGCTTTCGTTGGCTTACGACATTGTTCAGATCCTCTATTGCCGTGTTGATCTTCCATCTACTTGTTCCATGTACTATTGAAAGTGGAGTATTGGGAGCTGAGACTAATATAAGACTGTACATTATGCACTGAAATTAAAATTTAAAAACTCAGTAAAATTAACATGACAAAAAGATTATAATGAATCCAGTATGAAAAGTTTCAATAAACAGCCAGAAAAGGAAAAAAAATAAAAGAAGAAGAAGAAGGAAAACTGGGATATCAGAGTCTCCAACCACTATTACCAGATGAAGGAACCTGTTTGAACAAATCCTGAATATGGTTTCTGATACTTGGGATCAAATCAAGGGTGGGAGGAGAGTAGGAGAAGAGAATAGTTTACTCCCCCAAAAGGAAAAAAAACAAAAACAAAAAAAGAGGATAGTGTCAGGATAACATTAGCCCACCTTTCATCACTCTCTCAAAATGAAAAAGAGTGAAAGTCTGAGGAAAATACTGCCATCCCCCGCAAGCCTCCTGTCCCCTTCCCCGAGGCTTCGTTTCTCACCACAGAGGTAAGGCACAGGGAGGCTGGAAGTTGGGGAGCAGGTAGTCTACGCGGGACTATGTGGAATGCCGCTGAAGCGGATGGCGCTGCGAGGATAATTGTCTTTACAGGCCAACCACAACCCACCCCACCCCACCCCACCCCCGCCCCATTCCAGGAACTACCCTCTAACTGGGAAGTGTGCGAAAGTGCCTCAAATCCGCACTCTCCTCTCATTTTCCGCATCTCAAGAGGCACGGGCTTCCGAATGTTCTACCTTCTGACGATCTAGTTCGAGCTCGGCTTCAGTTCACCGGAGGTCAGATCTGGCCCCCAGAGTCGCCCCTCTGGCTGCAGGTGGCCGCCCTGACCTCCATTACCTATTGGACCAGTGTGAACACCTTTCAAGAAGGCCGCCAGGGGGCAGTACAGAGTCGCATTTGCACCTTGTTACTCCAAGTGTGGTCCGTCTGTAGGGTGGCAGCCACGACACCCCCTGGGAGCTTTAAAAAAAAAAAAAAAGCCTCGTTTCCGGGGCCAGCTCAGACGTGCTGAATGTGAATCCACACTTTCCCCAGGTCCCTAGCATTCTCTGCACGCGGAAGACTGAGAAAGCACGTCCTTAGTCCTCATCATCTTGGTTCAGCCTCACGGGCTGAGAGGCTTGCCTGCAAACCACGCGTTTGGGCAAGCGGAGAAGTCACTTCCCCTTGGTCTCTGGCACCACTGGGTTGTAAACTGCACACCCCTTCCCTCCTGGTAGTCTGGGCTGTTTTGACATCTTGACCAAGCCTCCCATTGGATCTTTGCAGCCCTACTTCCTTGATGACTGCGGCCCCTCCTGGGAACCCAGTCCCTCCTCCCGCATCCAGTCCCAGCCCCCCTTGCCCTCCTGCCACCCCCACCCCCCACTTTCAAAGCCCTCACCCAGCAGGACTTGGAAGCCTCTCCCCCTGCCTGGGGTTGTTGCTGCCCTCCCTTAGTTCCCTCCATCCCAGGAACCACCCTCTGTGAGCTTTGCTGCCCAGGGAAACAGACAGGCATTGGGCATTGCTGGGGGGCATTCTTCTTCCATTAAAACTGCCAGGACAGGTGAGTGAACAGGACTGGCTTTGTCTCCTGTTCGTCTATTTCAACCAAGGCTTAAGAAATACCGTGAATACAAATGGCCTTTAAGGCCAGGCCTGAATCCAGTCCAGGGAAGGGGTGGGGGCAGTCCTGGGTGGGTCAACGCTGCCACTGCACCAACTAAGAAAGCCCAGCCCGTGGGGTGCTTGGGTGACTCAATCGTTAAGCGTCTGCCTTCAGCTCAGGTCGTGATCCCAGGGTTTTGGGATTGAGTCCCGCCCCCATCGAGCCCCGCCCCCACGGAGCTCCTCATCCTGCTCCCTGCTGAGCAGGAAGCCTGCTTCTCCCTTTCCCACTCCCCCTGCTTGTGTTCCCTCTCTTGTTGTCTCTCTCTCTCTCTGTGTCAAATAAATAAATAAAATCTTTATAAAAGAAAGAAAGCCCAGGCCAGCCTGCGAGAGTCCTCAGGATGCAGTCACACCTGGATTTTCAACCTTGCAACCATGGGAGGATGTGGTCTGTGGCAGTGATCCCCAAAGACCATGGCAAGACAGCTAGGGTCCCTGAGCTTAGGTCCAGCCCCTCCTTCTCTCTCAGACCTGGGGCTGTCCCAGGTAGAACCACAGTTTCAGAACCCTGGGCACTGGCTGAGTGTGTCACACCCACAAAGGGCTGCTGGGGTGTGGGGAACAGCTTCAACCTGGACCCCTGGCACAAACCCGGCCCCAGGTCCAAAGGTGCAGGAAGCCTGAGGTCAGAGGCAGGAGCGGGTTCAGTATTACAATGAGGAAAAGCTGGACTGAATCGGGGGCCTCCCAAGGTCTGCCCCTGTCCCCTGTAGGACGTCTGCTAGGGTGCTGGCCCCCGTTACTGTTCCATGACTTGCCCATTTCCCTGTTGACCCTGAACTCTCCAGGACGCAGTGCCTGGCCCTCAGGGATGCTGGGTCACTAAGTGTGGGACCCAGGGATCCAAGCAGAGTCACAATCCTGCATGGAGTCCAACCTCACTGTGGCCCTCATGAGCTCCATGTGCTAGGAGGAAGTCAGAATGTCTGTCTGTTACAGCATCCGGGGCCATGGTTGGACAGATGCCAAGGAAGCGCCTGAATCCATGAGGGCATATGGCACCCATGAAATTCACTCTGGGGGACACTAGAGGAAACCTTACAAAGATGGACAAGCCACCAGGACCTCACTGCTCCAGGATACACCAGGATCTAGAGGATCTAAAACAAGGGGTGGTTTCAAACTTGAACTCCAGATCCGCCAACCGTGAAGGGCATTTGACAGCTAGCTTCTGCTGGAATGCACAGCCAAACCAGTGTGCTGCTGCTAGATAGCATTTTCCTCAAGTTTTCCTATCAAAACTACCACTAAGAAAGGCATTTCCCATCATCATCCAGAGTACTGGTATGTATTTCAATAATCGAAGCTAAATCCTGTGAACCGTCAGCACCCCGGTCCTTGCACCGGACCCTCTCCATTCTCCCGGCTGCTCTAGGCTACTTCACTTTTGCAAAATGCTAGTTGCAACCGACCAAACTGCTGTCACAGCCCTCTGAGTGGCAAGACAAACTTCGAAAGGTGACAGTTGATATATAACTAGAGTGTCATTTATTTTTTGCTAGCCGGTGATTTTTTTTCTGGGCCCCACCAGACGGACCAGCTGGTAGCTACACTAACAAGAACAGCAATAAGAAATGTGATCGTAACAGCCGTCCTCCATATGTGTTATGCTCGCTGTACTTTTCCATTTAAAAAGCACATTCGCCATCCACAAAAATAGACTCAAAGGGATGAAAGACTTAAATGGGAGACAGGCATCCATCCAAGTCCTTGAGGAGAACACAGGCAGCAGCAACCACTGTGACCTCGGCTGCAGCACTTCTTGCTAGACACGTCCCCAAAAGCAAGGGAAACAAAGGCAAAAATGAACTATTGGGACTTCATCAAGAAAAAAACTTCTGCACAGCAAAGGAAACAGTTGACAAAACCAAAAGACAACTGACAGAATGGGAGAAGATAAGTGCAAATGTCTTATCAGATAAAGGGCTAGTATCCAAGATCTATAAAGAACTTTTTTCTTTCTTTTTTTAAAATATTTTATTTATTTGACAGAGAGAAATCACCACTAGGCAGAGAGGCAGGCAGAGAGAGAGGAGGAAGCAGGCTCCCTGTGGAGCAGAGAGCCCGATGTGGGGTTCAATCCCAGGACCCTGGGATCATGACCCGAGCTGAAGGCAGAGGCTTTAACTCACTGAGCCACCCAGGTGCCCCTATAAAGAACTTCTTAAACTCAACACCCAAAGCACAAATAATCCAATCAAGAAATGGGCAGAAGACATGAACAGACATTTCTCCAAGACAGACATCCAAATGGCCAATAGATAAGTGAAAAAGTGCTCAACATCACTCGACATCAGGGAAATACATATCAAAACCACAATGAGATACCACCTCACACCAGTCAGAATGGCTAAAATTAACAAGTCAAGAAATGACAGGTGTTGGTGAGGACATGGAGAAAAGGGAACCCTCCTATATTGTTAATGGAAAGCAAGCTGGTGCAGCCAGTCTAGTAAACAGTATGAAGCTTCCTCAAAAAGTTGAAAAAAGAGCTACTGTATGACCTAGCAATCACACTACTGGGTATTTACTCAAAAGAAACAAATGTAGTGATCTAAAGGGGCACGTGTACCCCAGTGTTTATAGCAGCAATGCCCTCAATAGCCAAACTATGGAAAGAGCCCAGATGTCCAACAACAGATGAATGGATAAAGAAGATGAGGTATAGATATACAATGGAATACTACTCAGCCATCAAAAAAGTGAAATTGTGCCATTTGCAACAACATGGATGGAACTAGAGGGTATTATGCTAAGCGAAATAAGTCAATCAAAGAAAGACAATTATCATATGATCTCTCTGATATGAGGAATCTGAGAAACAAAACAGAATATAGGGGAAGAGGAAAAAATAAAACAAGACAAAAGCAGAGAGGGAGACAAACCATAAGAGACTCTTAATTATGGGAAACAAACTGAGGGTTGCTGGAGGGGAGCGGGTAACTGGGTGATGGACATTAAGGAGGGCACGTGATGTCAATTGCCAAACTATGGAAAGAACCTAGATGTCCATCAACAGATGAATGGATAAAGATGTGGTATATATATAAAGGGAATACTATGCAGCCATCAAAAGAAATGAAATCTTGCCATTTGCGACGACGTGGATGGAACTAGAGGGTATTATGCCTAGCAAAATAAGTCAATTGGAGAAAGACAATTATCATATGATCTCCCCGATATGAGGAAGTAGAGAGACAACGTGGGGGGTTTGGGGGGCAGGAAAAGAATAAATGAAACAAGATGGGATCAGGAGGGAGACAAACCATAAGAGACTCTTAATGTCACAAAACAAACTGAGGGTGGCTGGGGGGAGGGGGGTAGGGAGAGAGTGGTGGGGTTATGGACACTGGGGAGGGTATGTGCTATGGTGAGTGCTGTGAAGTGTGTAAACCTGGCGATTCACAGACCTGTACCCCTGGGGCTAATAATACATTATATGTTTATAAAAAAATTAATAATAAAAAAAAGAAGCACTAGGTACCTGGGTGGAGCAGAAAGCCAAGACTGAACTTGGGAACCGTAAAAATTAATAGAAAATTATATCTGAATACAGTTTATTTGAATAGTATAGCACAAAATAAAAATACCATGGTGGTTAAAAAAAAAAAAAGAAAGGAGGGCACGTGATGTAATGAGCACTGGGTGTTATGTAAGACTGATGAATCACTGACCTCTGCCTCTGAAACCAATAATACCTTATATGTTAATTAATTGAATTTGATTTTTTTTTTTTTAAGTACATTCAGTGGCGCCTTGGTGGCTTAGTCGGTTAAGTGCCTGACTCTTGGTTTCGGCTCAGGCTGTGATCTCCTGGTGATGAGATCATGTCTCAGATCAGGCTCCATGCTCAGCGCAGAGCCTGCCAGAGATTCTCTTTCCCTCTGCCCCTCCCCCTGCAAAATAAAGAAATAAAATGAAATCTTTAAAAAGCACGTTCAAAGGACAAATCCTATGTGATTCCACGTATACGAGGGCCCCTAGAGTCAGATTCAATGAGGTGGAAAGTCAGATGGTGGGTGCGGGGGGATGGGGAGGAAGAATGGGGAGTTATGGTGTTTCAAGGGGACAAGGTTTCAGTCTGGGAAGATGGAAAGTTCTGGAGAGGGATGGTGGTGAGGCTTGCACCAAATTGTGAATGTGCTTCATGCCACCGAATTGTGCACTTAAAAATGGCTAAGGGTGGGTGGATGGGGGCACCTGGTGGCTCAGTGGGTTGAGCCTCTGCCTTCGGCTCAGGTCATTGTCTCGGGGTCCTCGGAGCCAGCCCTGCATCAGGCTCTCTGCTCAGCAGGAAGTCTGCTTCCCCCTCTCCCTCTCCCTGCCTCTTTGCCTACTTGTGATCTCTCTCTCTGTCAAATACATTCTAAAAAAAATTTTTTTTAAAAGATTTTATTCAGGGGTGCCTGGGTGGCTCAGTGAGTTAGAGCCTCTACCTTCAGCTCAGGTCATGATCCCAGCATCCTGGGATCGAGCCCCGCATCGGGCTTTCTGCTCAGCACGGAGCCTGCTTCCCCCTCTCTCTGCCTGCCTTTCTGCCTACTTGTGGTCTCTGTCTTTCAAATAAATAAATAAAAATAAAATATTAAAAAAAAAAGATTTTATTCATTTATTTGACAGAGATCACAGGTAGGCAGAGAGGCAGGCAGAGAGAGAGGAGGAAGCAGGCTCCCCGCTGAGCAGAGAGCCATGGGGCTCGATCCCAGGACTCTGGGATCATGACCTGAGCCGAAGGCAGAGGCTTTAACCTACTGAGCCACCCAGGCACCCCAATTCTAATTTTTTTTTAAATGGCTAAGGGGCAAATGTCATTTTATGTCCATTCACCACAATTTTTTTTAAAAACTAAAGTGCAAAGAAGCAATTTTCACATGCTTTATCTGCCAGCTTGGACCTCGCTGGGTCCTGAAAGTGAGCAGAGCCGGCAGGTGCAGCCAGCCCCGCCTCCCGGAGGCCCGGATGTCCCAGTGGGGACCAGAGTATCCCTCCTGGCAGCGCCCACTGCAGAGCCAGGCTCTCGCCACCCCATGCGGGGGCTCAGTCCCTCTTCATTGCTTCTGCCCACCCCACACCCAAGCAAGGGTTCCCGGACGGACAGTGTGTGCACATTCCGGGGAGATGGGAAAGGGATCTCACGGAAGCCATTACTGCATGCAGTGTGTCCACGCTATGCTCATGACAGTGACCTCTGGATAAAATCTATGAGGGTGTGAGTGAGTGTGTGTGTGTGTGAAAGAGAAAGAGAGAGATGACTCCCATGAGGTGCTGAACATGGTGCTTTAAACACTGTTTTTAGAATTATATCATGATTCCTGAACTTGAACATCAGCTTCCTGCTAAACTACACCTGTTTCCTCCCCTGTCGCCACTCCTGCCCCCAGGCTGCTCAGAACAGCAGCGCCAGCCCGAGCCCCCGAATGCTGGCGGCTCCCGCTCCCCTGGCGTCCTCGGTCCTCCATGGCCTCTCCAGTCCCAGGGGAGATGCTCAGCAGAACCAGTCGCCCTCTGAGAAGGAAGGCAGGAGCAGGTGCTCCTCACCCAGGGCCCCAGGGGCAAGACCAGGCTTGCAGCTGTGGGGGAAGACGGTTGAGCTGTGGATGCCAACCACAGCAGGACAGTTGGCCAATGGCCCGCTGGGAGAGAGCCCCCTGGAGTAACAGCCATGGGCCTTGGAGAGAAGGTTCAGGCAGAGGACCAGGCCACTTGGGCCACGGAACACTGGGATACCCACTGCCAGCAAGAAAGACTGGGGGCTCCTCCAGGGAGCTCAAGGCTGCAGGTCCTTTGACTCTGAGGGCAAATGAGGCCAGGGACAGGTCAGGTGGGCTCTGAGGCCCCCTGGGGGCAGAGCCCTGGCCCCAAGTCATGCTGGCCCCTGCTGCTGCTGGGCTTGGCTGTGGGCACCCAGGGCCGGCTGCCCCCAACGACAGTAGCCCCACCGAACAGCACCCCAGAGCCCAGAGCCCCAGCAGGAAGCAGCTCTCGGAGCCTGTGGGACAGGTAAGGGACTGAGTGAGTCATGGGGGTGAGGGAGGAGAGCGTCTTTGCAGCCAGAACTGGGCCTGGGACACTGAGCGGCTATGAGGGGGACAAGAAAGACGAGGAAAAAGAATCAGTGAGAAGAGAGGCAGCCTGGACAGACTCTGGCTTTATTTAAAGTGTTGACATTTTATCCAGGGTATAGTTGTTTGCATTTTTTTTTACTATTGCATTAAAATATTATTTATCTTATTTATTGCACTTTCTGGCACTCCGAAATTTTGCACCCAAGGCTAGCGGCTCACTCACCTCACTTTGGTCTTCTGGGTAGGGAAGAAATAGGAGGCAGGGGCAGGATATCCATGTGGGTGGTGGGCGCTATGGCTGTGCCAGGGTGCCCAGGCCACTTCCTTTACGCTGATGAGTCACCTCCTTGTCCTTCTCCTGCTGGGCAGGAGCCACCCCCTGGAGCACTAGGGTGCAGGCTCCAGTCGATGCTTCCTACCTCAGAGTGGGCCTTCCCTGCTGTCCCCAGGTCACTGGACCCTCCGCCAAGCATCTTCAGCCAGAGCCGCCTCCTGCAACCCACCCCCTAAGAACTCAAGCCACCCAGGGTGCAATCTCCTCCATGGGAAAGGCCCCCGAGAGGGTCTTTTGGGGGGCCACGGTCAGCCCCCACTTGCTGATTGAACCCAGCCCCCACCTCTCATGTATGGTTGGGAAGTCCCTGGACAAAGTGCCAAGCGTCTGGGTCCGTTCACGATAACGGGTGACACAACAGCACCTTCATTGTGGGCACTAATCCCTTTAGGGGCAGAATGTCCCTGAACAGCCCCACAAGGCACAGCCCACTGTTATCCCCATTTTAGGGGATGAGGTCCAGAGAGCTAAGGGGATCTGCTCAGTGTCATACAGCTGGTGCAGACTCCAACACTCAAATCCAATGGCCTGCAGCTGTTCCCACCCCGATCTCCTAACTTGGGGGGCTGACATGTCTGCTCCTCGAAGTCCCAGCCGCCTACCCTGCAAAGCGATGGGTCCCAATTGGGTGAGGGCCTTGTAGTCTGACACCCACCCCAGGGATGCTGGTGTCATCGTGGTGAAGGGCTAGAAGAGGATGAGATGTGTCTGTTCTGTACTAGCAGGCCAGCCATGGAGGGTGGGTCAGCACCTGTGGGGGTCGGGCAAGGACTGGGATCTCAGCATCCGGCAGGGTCCAGGGAAACACAAAGAGAGAGATGGAGCCCCATGCAGGGTCAGGCCTTGTGCTGGGGCCAGGATCCCAGGGGAGGAAGATTTGGCCCCAGCTCAAGGTCCCTCGGGAGAGGGGCAGGTGAAACAGTAACCACACACAAGGACGGTGGCAAAGGGGTACCAGCACAGAACGCCCGAGAAGCTCCCAGTGGTCTGCAGGGCTGGAAGGAGTGGGCACTGGGGCCAAGATGGTCTGAGAAAAAGCCAAACAGGTGACCAGTGCCTGACCTGGCGGACCCACCTCAGAGAACAGATTTCATCTGGGGCATCCTGGGGAATGTTTGCAAGGAAAGGACATGACCAGACTTGGGTGATTGAGGGTGGGAATCCGGGGCTAGAAAGACTTGGAGAAGTGTGTGGCGGGTTCCCTGGCAGAGTGCACAGGTCCTTGGAGATTGAGGAGGTGGGAGTAACAGGAAAGGGAGGAGCCAGGATGTCCCCCTGGGTTTTTTGCTAGCCAGTTAATGGAACGCTGCGACAGCACCAGTGTGTCCTGTATCTTAACAAAATGGTCCAAGAGAAGGGGTGTCTGCAAGGCCTTGGTCTCGCCCAAGGAGGTCCACTCACTTTCCTGACACTCAGGGCCGGTGGATATAGAGAGAATGGGCCCAAAACAAGGGGCTCACGTGCCATCTTGAGGACAGACCGATAGACCATTTTAGAGCAGTAAGGTGGGAGGAGGGAAATGACCAAGCTGGTTTCACAGATAAAACGCTGTTGGCCAGTGATGGGATGTCTCCAGGCAAAGGAAGTAGCCAAGGCTGAGAGGAGAGTGAGGTGCGCAGGCCATGTCAGAGATTGGGGGAGGGGAGAGGGAGACTGGTGGCAGACCGCAGGGGGTTTCACGCACTGGTGCTTTTTCCTGAGGTCCTTGAGGGACTTACGTAGGAGACTCGCAGAGTCAGATTTGTGTCTTGGGAAAATGGCTCCGGATTTTTTGACGTCAGATTAGAGCTGCAGAGAGAGGGCTGTCCACACAATGACCAAGCTCACCTGTGAAACTGGCAAGTGAATTTAAAGTGATGGTGCCAGAGGGTTGACGGAGGAGGACTGGGCATTCTCATGGATGGTCAGTGGGAGACGAAATTCTTGGAACAATGACACCATGTGTCAAAATTCATAAAAACCTGCATTCCTTTTAACCAAGTAATTCCACTCCTAGAAATTTATCTTGAGGAAATAATGAGAATTTGAGCTAAATATTGTATGTGTGTTTAGAGGAAAAAGTAGAAACACCCTCAAAGTCCAACGATAAGAGAAGGTAAAATTAACTGTGGCATATCATGGAAGAGAATAATAAACGATATATAGAGATAGAGATATAGAGATAGGTATTTGGTGGCTATAATAACATATTAAAGATTTCTATTTTTATTTTACTTTAATTTATACAGAGTAAAATTCCCTGTTTTTGGTATAGTAGCTGTAAATTTTAATAAAATCATAGAGTCATGTAACTAGCACTACAATCAAGATAGAGAACATTTCCATCACCCCCCAAAATTTCCATGTTTCCTTTTGGTAATCAGTCCCTTTCTGGGCCCCAACCATGGCAACCACTGATCTCTCTGTGACCCTATAGTTTTGCCTTTTCCAAACTATCATATACATGGAATAGTACAGTATATAACCTTTTCATAAATTAAACTTTTTATTTTGAAATCATTGTAGATTCACATGTAGTTGTAAGAAACAACGCAGGGGCCCCAGGTCCCCTTCACCTGGTTTCCCCCAAAGCCACCCAGGCACCCCAATTCTCTCTGTGTTTTGTATTTGTCAGTCTGGTAAACATTTCTCAAAGCTGTTAAACTTTGAAGAACCAGCTTTTGGTTTTACTGGTTCTCTTTATTGTTTTTTACTCTCTAATTCATTTATTTCTACTCTAATCATTATTATTTCCTTCCTTCTGCAAGCTTTGGAATTAACTTGCTCTTCTTTTTCTATTTCCTTAAGGTAGACTTAAGTTATTGGTTTGAAATCTTTCTTCTTTTTTTTTTTTTTTAAAGATTTTTAAATTTATTTATTTGACAGACAGAGATCACAAGTAGGCAGAGAGGCAGGCAGAGAGAGAGAGGAGGAAGCAGGCTCCCTGCTGAGCAGAGAGCCCGATGTGGGGCTCCATCCCAGGACCCTGAGATCATGACCTGAGCCGAAGGCAGAGGCTTTAACCCACTGAGCCATCCGGTGCCCCTCTTTCTTCTTTTTTAATAGAGACATTTTTATAGCTATAAATTTTCCTTAGAGCAGCCCTGTCACTGAATCCCATAGGTTTTAATGTGTTAGGTTTTCTTTTCATTCATCTCAAAGTATCTTTTAATTTCACTTGTAGTTTCTTCTTTGACCCATTGATAACTTAAGACCGTGTTGTTTATTATTTTAACTACTCTAAATACCTCATATAAGTGGAATCATGTGGTATTTGTGCACCAGCATGACACAAGAGTTCCAATTTCTCGACATCCTTACCAACAATAGTTTCCCAGTTTTTTTTTAAAGATTTTATTTATTTATTTGACAGACAGAGATCACAATTAGGTAGAGAGAGGCAGGCGGGGGGGGGGGTGAAATGCAGGCTCTCCACTGAGCAGAGAGCTGGATGTGGGGCTCCACCCCAGGACCCTGGGATCATGACCTGAGCCGAAGGCAGAGCCTTTAACCCACTAAGCCACCCAGGCACCCCCCTAGTTTGTTTGTTTGTTTGTTTGTTTTTAAAGATTTTATTTATTTATTTGACAGAGAGACCACAAGAAGGCAGAGAGGCAGGCAGAGAGAGGGGGATGGGGGGAAGCAGGCTCCCCGAGAAGCAGAGAGCCCGATGCAGGGCTAGATCCCAGGACGCTGAGATCACGACCCGAGCCGAAGGCAGAAGCCCAACCCGCTAAGCCACCCAGGCGCCCCCTTAGTTTGTTTTTTTAATAGTAGCCATCCCAATGAGTGTGAGGTGGTGTCTCATTGTAGTCTTAATTTGCATTTACCTAATGACTAATAATATTGAGTATCTTTCATGTGCTTATTGACCATTTGTATATCTTCTTTGGAGAAATGCCTGTTCAAGTCCTTTGCTCATTTTTGAATTGGGTTGCTTGTTTTTTTCTTGAGTTTTAAGAGTTCCCTATATATTCTAGATATTAACCTTTCATTACATATATGATTTGCAAATATCTTCTTTCATTCTGTGGGTTGCTTTTTTACCCTGCGGATACCATCATTTAATATACAAAATTTTGAATTTTTCATGAAGTCCAGCTTGTCTAGTTTTTCTTTTGTTGCCTGTGCCTTCAGTGTCTTATCCAAGAAATCACTGCCAATCCAATGTTGTAAAACTTTTGGCCTATGTTTTCTTCTAAGAATGTTATTGTTTTAGCTCTTATATTTATGTCTTGCATTCATTTTGAGTTCATTTTTGTCTCTGATGTTAGGTAAGAGTCCAACTTCATTCTTCTGCATGTGAATATCTATGTTTCCCAGTACCATTTGTTGAAAAGACTGTCCTTCCCCCATTGAATGGTCTTGGCACCCTTGTCAAAAATCATTTGATTTTATGCATGAGAGTTTATTTCTGGGCTCTCTGTTCTATTTATTCCATTGGTCTGTATTTACGTCAATACCACACTTTCTTGATTATTGTAGATTTATAGTAAGTCTCAAAGTCTTATACTGTCATTTCTCTGACTTTGCTCTTTCCTTTCAATATGTTGAAAGGAAATGTTAATCAGTTTGCCAATATCAACAAAATAATTTGCTGGGAATTTGATTAGGATTGCATTGAAGCTACAGATTTGGCTTGAGGGTTGAGTAGTGAGAGCACTCATGGTCACATGTGACAAGATGAAGACAGAAAAAGAGCTGGGTTGGGGGAACAGTGGTCAGTCTCATTTGGGTATGGTGAATTTGAGATTCCTGTTGAACATCCAGCTGAAGATGGTCAGTAGCAATTTAGGAAGAGTCAAGGAGAGGGTTTGGAGCTGAAATAGACTCAAGCCTCACCAAATGGGCAGTAGTGGGAATCCACAATGTAGGAAGATGGCAAAGAAGGAGGACCCAGGGTGCTGGTCAGGGAGTCAGCTGTCATGCATGGGCAGGGGTGAAAGGGAGGTCAGGGGAGGAGAATGGGAGGTCTCAGGTACCAACAGGAAGAGAGTCACTGAAAAGAGAGGCTGACTCTATGTTGCATCCTGTAAAGACATAATGTACAGCAGGAATTGGGAAAATACCAGGAAGAGGGCCTTGTTAGCCTTGACCTGAGAATTTTCAGGGAGAGATGAAGATGAAAGCCAGGGAGGCCCTCCATGTCTCAGGATATGAAACAGTGCCTGGAGCTACTGTTGGATGGATAGATGGGTAAGTGGATGGTTGGTTGGAAGGATGATAGATGGATGAACACATGGATAGGTGGACAGAAAAACAGTGGTCTGAGAGATCAGAGAAAAAACTTCATCAAAGAAGTGGGACTGCATTGTGCCTTGATGTGTAGAGAAAAAGTGGGGGGTCTTCACATGGGAGAACTATGAGTCAGGAATGTCCCAGCCCCAGATCAACCAGTAGGCCCAGAGAGGAAGCCACCTGGCTGGACCATGGGAAATTTTAGGAGAGGAACCCGTGGAAGCTCTATGTGAGGCTCAGCGATTTACTGAACACTTACTCCATGCAGTGTCACCATCAGCACTGAGGATTAGGAGATGACCAGGACAGCCTTGGAAAGGGGAGAAATATAAAAGGCATGGGTGGCATCTACCTCAATCAGGGGGTTGGGCATGGGGACACCTCTGGGCTGTGGGGTCATCCAGGTGTGTCACAGCCTCTAGGAGGCTGACTGCCCAGCCCCACTGCTACAGCCTTATGCCCATCACAGGTTCCTATTCTGGCCTGGGCCCCATGGGGCAGGCCCCAGGTGCTGGCCCGGTGGGTTTTGGCCCGAAACTCAGTCACCCTGGTATGTTTTCAGTGACGGAACCCAGCTCACCGTCCTAGGTAAGTGGCTCTCACATTTCTCACATTTCCCCACCCCTCTGTTGTCTTGGGAAAGTTAGTTTTCTTTGGGGGCTGCTTCCTGTCCACTCTCCCAACCTTAAGAACAGAGCCCCTAGCAGGTCTGTGGGATCTGGGGGAAGTGGATTGGCCTGAGGGAACCAGCAGGAAGGACCCAATGGTACAAACATTTACCTTTAGAATCTGACAGTTGAATGTGTTCAGATTCCAGGGGCCTAGGCTGGCGGGGGGGGGGGGGTGGTTATCCAAAAATGGAGGCTCCTTCCCTCCTTCCAGGGCAGACAGCTGTGTGGGGTCTGAGGCTGGTCCTGACTAGGGGTCGTGGGGCAGCCTTACATAGAGTCCCTTCGGGTCTTGGCCAAGGGCTTAATAACATCCAGGCTAGGAGGGCCACATAGGAGACTGGGGACATGGCTGGGGCTTGTGAATCCAGCCTCTGGGGACACAGAGGGGCAGTCTGAGGGGAAGCCCATGGGAGGGGGACAGGACAGTCTGGTTTGCTCTAGGCTGAAGTGCTGAGGACCTCTGCTAGGCCACGAGGACACAGGCACAGAGACACGAGTGATGCAGGCCAGGGTGACCAGAAACACAGCCCTCCTAGGACATTGGTCAGAAAGGAGCAGGTCCCATGGGGCAGAGCCTTACCAGTCCCTGGAGCCCCATAACCCTCAGGTGTCTCACCTGTCCAATGGCTGGCCTCCTGTTGGAAGGCAGGGACAGAGCCGTTCCTGAGAGTGACAGGGTCTCCATGCCCCACTGGGCGCAGGCCTCAGGACCTCCCCACACACCATCAGAGCTGTCCTGGCAGGCTGGGTAGGGGACTCCAGTTCACAGGGCAAGTATCTGGATCTGGAAAAATGAAGTGATATGGGGGCCAGATGCTGGCCTGCAGAAGAAACTGAGGCCGCAGAAGCACTTCTCTCACATCTGGGAGAGGTGACATGGCAGAGCTGCTGGGAGCCTCAGGGGCTGCCTGCTGTCCAGGGCTGGAGTCGAAAGGAGGGTCTCATGGTAGACCAGCATGGACACCATGGGAACAGTCACAGAGGCTGTAGGTAAGGGAAGGGCCGCCCAACACTTTGACTCTGCCTGCATCTTTCACTCTCCCTTCTGTCCACATAGGTCAGCCCAAGTCCACACCCTTGGTCACGCTCTTCCTGACATTCTCTGAGATCACAGCCAACAAGGCCACCCTGGTGTGCCTCATCAGTGACTTCTACCCCAGCAGCATGACGGTGGCCTGGAAGGCAGATGGCAGCCCCATCACCCAGGGCGTGGAGACCACCAAGCCCTCCAAACAGAGCAACAACAAGTACGTGGCCAGCAGCTACCTGAGCCTGTCGCCTGACAAGTGGAAATCTCACAGCAGCTTCAGCTGCCTGGTCACGCACGAGGGCAAAACCGTGGAGAAGAAGGTGGTCCCTTCACAGTGCCCTTAGGTCCCCGACACCCTCCCCTACCCAGCGGGGCCTGGAGCCACAGGACCTCCAGGACGATCTACCCTCCCCCCAGAGTCATCCCAGCCCTTCTCCCTGTATCCAGTCAATAAAATGCTCTTTATTCAATCAGAAATTGTGCTCTCAGCTCATTGCGTTTCAAACACTTGGTGTCCTCAAATGTGAACACGATTCTTTTCACCCCACGGGAAAGGAGTCAACAGAGGCATTGTCACGTTTCTGGGAGGGGAACTTTCACTCTCACCCAGAATCGCCAGAGAATATTCCAGAACAGGAGATACCAACAGCAAAACCAAGATAGGCCATCCTCCACCATGTCTCCATGCTTACTTTTCTTGCATGGACCACATCGGTCACCACCAGTACCAAAGCTCACTGCTTCTGGTTCCCTGTGGACTCTTGGATAACATCTGAGCTCCTCCCTGGACCTAGGGCCTTGCCATCAGGGACTAGCTCCTTTCTGAGATGTCCACTCTCCTTTCTTTATGCCCCCCTCATTGCCATGTTTTGGCTGGTTTTCTACCCCATATACATATTTCCTATTGTCAGCCTAGAGCATTCACCCTTCCTTAGGTTACCCCCTGCTCCTGCCTCCCCAGGAACACTGTCCTGTGCCCTACCTACAGATGTCTCTGTTGCACTCAGTACTGGACCCTCAGTCCCTGGACCCTAGTCACTCAATCCCACACTGCGACTGAGAACTCCTCCTCCTCCCACATGTGTCATCGGGTCCCAGCTGTATTCAGGGTCCCTGGGAGGCGGGGACACCTTAGAGTCCAATCCACCACTGACCCCACCACAAGCACTGAACCAAAATGTCCATGGGTAGTCACTGTGGCCGTGAGTTCAACGTCAAGTTTACATTCTGGATTGTGTGCTGGACAACTGTGAACCATGAGCCGGCTCACCTTCTTAGGAGTTGGCAATGGGCCCTGAGAACCAGGAAGACTGCTGTGCTAGGAGCTAGCTCAGGACCTCGGGACCCAGCTCCATGTCCCACAGACAGACTGGACACGTGCACACGCACGGTCAGGTCGCATGCACACGCTAGTACACATGCATGCCTGCTATTGCACACATGGCCAGGCTGGGCACATGTCTAGGATGTGTGGTGGCATCCAGAAGCCTCCATGGGCCTCCGCTCAGCCAAGGACACAGGCCCCATCATGTCTGTGGTGGAAACAGGTGTGTCGGCTCTGCCAGGTGGCATTCGCCAAGTAAGCAGAGCCACACACAGAGCTCCTTCCAGGAAGCTACCTGGGATGGGATATGTCACTCAGACACTCCCCACTGCCCCTCCATGGCTCAGGACGGAGGGAAGCTCACCCCCCAAGGACCTGAGGATGTGGGTGGGGAGGGAGCCCCCTCTCAAGCTCCCATGGGCCAGACCAGCCCCCACAAGGAGGATGCTAGACCTTGAGCTTCCCAAGCAGCTGCAGGTGGGCCTGGATTTGGGGAGGCGGCCGTGTGCTGCCAGGGGCGACAGAGGGTTTGTGTTCCAGGCTATGTTACCATGTGATGTGTTCAGCGGAGGGACCCAGGCGACTGTGCTCTCTCTCTCTTTGGGAATCAAAGTGAAATTTTGACTTGAATTTCTCTCCTTTCCATTCAGTCTAGGACTGGGATCTAAATACTCTGGCATTCTGGAAACTTCACCTTTTTGTCTGGCCATCTCACCCCCTGTAGCCTATTCCCACTCTGCAGCACCTGGTGGGGACAGGATGGGCCAGTTCCCGTGACCCCTTCCTGCCCTCGTCGCTGGGACTCAGATCTGCTTCTCCAGTTGACCATCCTCGCTGGCCTCTGGGATAGAAGGAATCTTCAGTTTTCCCTATGGGGTAGTTTCAATTTTACCCAGAATAGCCAAAAGAATATTCCAGGATAGAATACAGGCCAGCAGGACAGGACAGCTCACCTTCTGCTCCTTCCCTATGCTTACCATTCTTGTGTGGGCCATGTCCCACCCCGAGCGGTCTCCGGGCTAATGGCTAAGCTCCTCCCTGGAATCCTGGGGTCTCACTGGCTGGGAAGGGAGGAGAGCCTGAAAGACAGACACCATGTTAAAGACAGAAGGACCAAGCTGGACAGACAGAAACCCTGCATGAAGACACTAGGGAGAGTTACCTGGGGGAGATCTCAGGCAGACCAATGCTGGAGGACAGATGGATTTCTCAAGGATCTCTAAGGGCTCAAGGCTGATGCAAGCCAGGAACAGGGCAGCTCAGGGGTCGGATGGCTCAGGGGTGGGATGAGGAAAGGTTAACTTGCAGAGGGACCGAGACTAAAGAGAGGGTGCCAGGGCTCCCCCAGCTGAGGCACTGGGATGCTCCCGACAGGCCTGGAGGGCTTTTTCCAAGGCTCACGCCTGTCATCCCCAGCCCTGCTCCAGGCACCCAATTAGCTCTCAATAAAATGTCCTTTTGTCAATCAGAAATCATGCTCTCTGCTAATTTCTTTGGGTCTCATATTTGATTAGCAGCCTCTCCAGGATTCTCAGGGTGATGTGCACGAGATTGAGGTAGGAAAGTAGCCCAAGAGGAGCGGCCCACACTCTCCTTGGGGCATCTCTCGGGATATGAGGAGTCTGGTCACTAGAACCTCTGTCTCTCTGTCCTCTTCTTCTACCATTCCTCCTCCAGCACAGAACCATGCCCATTTCCAGCTATCTCTCTGGTCGGAGGGGCCATGGCTGTGACCTCCGGATAAGCTCTTCCTCCCTGACCTTGTGGGGACCCTCTACACCCTGGTGTCCTCTCTTTCCTCAGCCTGGAAACCCTGCTCTGACCTGGGCCCCCTCTGCTCCTGGCCCTTGTACCCCTATGCACTCCTCCCCCCACCCCACCCAGCTCTGCTTCTGTTCACTTCACCCCCTCCCCATCGCTCCCTCAGGCTGGACCACCCATAGGGTCCAGGACACTGCAGTAGTTCGGCTTCACAGGCTCTTGAATCTGGGGGTCACTTGGATTCCTCACCGGATGTAGGTTCAGAGATGTAAGAGGAATAGGAGGAAGCCAGGAAGAAAGTGTTGCACATAAGGCCTGCTGGGAGGTTTGGGCACCTGCAAAAGCTCTGAGCTTCCCAGAAACCAGTGCAAGGAGGGAAATAGGTGCCCCCCCAATTTCTCTGCTGGAGGGAAACCAGTGTCTCAATGCCGAGGCCAGGTATCTGACCTGTTTCACCCGAGACCTCTCCAGGGATGGGACTCCGGCTCGGACACGCACACAGATAACCATCCAGCAGCCTCAGGTTACAGCAATGACCTTGAGGACGATTCCGCTGCCTCTGCATGGGGAACCCCCTGTGTTCCTGTCTCCATTATTGCCAGGTCACCATAGTCTGGTGGGGCAGTTACAGTCCCTTAATTTGGCCCAGTGCATCCCTGCCAGGCAAGCTTCTGCCCCTGGACCCAGAATGGACCCTTGGCGCCAAGTCCCAGTGCCCCACACCCACTGCAGGCCCAACCCATACCCACTCTGCCTGTTGGCCCCTTGGCTACTCCGGGCCTATGAGCCACTCCCCCAATTGTGCCCCAGCTTTGCCAAAGAAAGATGGGGTAGGGCCCAGGTGTGAGGTTCAGAAAGTCACCTGCCATCTTCTGGGGGCCAGGAGAGGCATCGCTTATTCAGAATTCTCTCCACTCAACCCTGGAAGTCACTGGGAAAAGCACGGTCCATCTGGGGACGTTCTGGGTGGCACCATGGGGTTCTGGGGGCCTGGGGTTCCAGATAACCTCGGACATGACGGGTGGTGAATAGACCCGGCCCCAGCACCCACAGCCCTTCATGTTGGGCCCCTGGGCTCCCGCTCCCGCCTGCATTCTGGGGGGTTAAAGGGAGATGGGCCAGGTGTGTCACTGTGGGAGGTGGCCACGGATGAGTTGACAGTGATCCCTTGGCTGAGTACTGCTTGAGGCTCGTGTTTGACCTCATGTGATGCACCGAGCAGCCCGGAAGGCAAGTACCCATACCCCACACCTGACAGGGAGACTGAGGCTTCCCGAGCGCTGGCGGCCTGCCGAGCTCTTTCTCTGGTCAGGTGGTCAGAGTCACAGAGATGATGGGCACCCAGGCCTCTCCCTCACCCCAAGGTCACCCTCTTTCCTGGAGAAGTCACAACTATGCCAGGCCAGGAGAAGATGCTGAACACACAGACCCTGTCTATCTCTAGAGATCAGAGATACCCTTAAGGCTCTGTGGGGTGGGAGGATCGGGGCTCCTCGGCTCTCTGGTCTCAGAACTGGAACATGCTGAGTGTGGCAGCAGGGGTGTCCCTGTGCATGAGTGGGGGTGGGGTGTGTGTGTGTGTGTGTGTGTGTCAGCGTCTGGAGCTGCAGGTATGACCACCTGTGAGTGTGGGGTGTGGGTTTGTGCCTATCCCTTTGCACCTCACGGACAACTTCCTAGGGACAGGGTCAGTCAGTCACCACAGGGCCTCTCTGGACCACAGCCACGGACCCAGGGGTCTCCTACCTACTCCCCGGCTTCTGCTAGGCCTGCAGCCTCAGGGAGGCACTGGTCCCTTCCTGACCCTCTCCAGAGGCCTCCTCCCTCTGACTCTCAAGTTCCCAGGGCAGGCTCCACGCTCTTGTCCTCTCAGCAAGGGGACGTCTCAGCAGGCCCATGAACCCTCCAGCATGCTGAGTGTGAGCTCCCCCGGAGGCCTGAGATTGGAGGATGTCAGAGCCTGTCAGCCGGCCCCTCGAGGGCCACAGTCTCCTGAACAAAGCAGGGGCAGGTGTTGTGTGCCCATTTCACAGATGAGAGAGCCGAGGCTCTGATAATGGGCCGGGGGGCTTGGGGTGCAGCCTGGGGTCACAAGGTGAGTTCCTGCTGTCCTTGCCCCTCAGGCTCTTTCCTCAGCTCCACTCTCCTATGTGACATGTCACACATTCACTCACACCCTCCTTTATTCAACAATCCCTCAGTGAGCACTGCTGTGGGCCAGGGCTGGCAGCAAGGAGATGAGAAAGAGCTCATGGCCAGGGACAGCCATGGAGACCACTGCTGACCCCACTCTCATCCTCGAGCCCCTGGATCAGCTCTCAGCCCAGGGAGCATCTGATGAACCTCAAGCTTCTTCCTGCTCACATAGAATAAGACGGAACCAACAGAAATGCGTGCTGAGTGCCCGCAGCGGCCGTCACTGGCCACTATTCTGGGCACGTCACCGTCCCTCATGGACCCTTGACGTCCCTGTTAGGACTGTCATAGCCCATTTCACTGAAGGTCACTGCGCATGAGGGTTGCACTGGGGCTGCCCTGCCCAGGTAAGAGCAGGGTCATCCCTCCCTGGAAGGAGTGATGGCCCTGGGGCACCAGGCAGGCAAGTCCATGCAGGATGGAGAAGAGGGACAGGTCCTGGGAGGGGGGCTTGACCTGGCCCTGCCTGCCTAGTTGTAGGACCCAGGGCAGTCCCGTCACTAGGGGTCTCTTTCCTCTGGAGGCCTGGGCTGAAAGACAGGACCAGGACTGAGTCAGATGGGGGAAGGAAGCTGTCACTTCCTTCTCAGCCCAAAAGACAGAGCCCAGAATAGCCTCAGGCTGGGGAGGGTAGAGGATCAGTTGGTCACCTGGGACCACAGCAACCAAATTCTGTTTGGCCGGGAATGCCACAAGTGATGGCCTCCCCCAGAGCATCTAGGCTCAGGGAAGGCTCTGGGTGAAGGGGAGGAACCTGCGTCCTGGATTTCCCTGGACATTCCCAGTTCAGGCCTGTGTCCCGGTGTGGTTTTTTTTTTTTAAGATTTTATTTATTTATTTAGCAGAGAGATAGCACAAGTAGGCAGGGAGTAGGGGAGTCTGGGGGTCATGCACAGTAAGCAAATGTGGTCTGGCGACAGCAACAACTTCTGTAACCTCAAAACAGGGCCTGGGAGCTAAACCCCCAGGGCTGGAAGGACAGAGGTAGGAAGAGCATCCTGGGGGGTGCAGCATGAGCAAAGGTGCAGAGGGGAACAGTAGCACCCCTCAGCTGGTGCTCTCCAGTTCCACTGAAGCCCCCTGACCCCTCCACCTTGAAGACCCCAACCTCCTGTCTCCCATGCCACCTGGCCTGCCATCCTGTTCACCACCCAGAAAGCCCTTGGATTCTGTGCCATGTGGTTGGGTCCTGCCCTGGGGAGGAAGGAGAATCAGACACAGTGACCACTGGGCAGAGAAGGGACACGCCAAGGATGCTGGGAAACAGGCCGGGGCAGGGTCCCAGGGGCATGCGGGAGTTCTCTGGGGTGGAGGAGTGGTCAGTGCCGTAGGTCAGGGACAGACGGGGCAAGAGACAGAACATGTATGCTGAGCCCAGCTGGTGGGCTGGAGTGTCCAGAGCCCAGGAGCCTAGCAGAGGGGCAGGGGCAGAGCCCTGAAGGCCTCAGCACTGACTAGAGCTTTGGTTGCAAAAGCAACTGATCCCTGAGACCCTAATGAGTGGCTTATTGTTCCTGTAGCACTTATGAAACATGGGGCACATGGTATTCAGCTGAGCCCCTCAGGGATTCTGTGAGGCTGCCAGCCAGAATCATCGTCCCATTTCACCAGTAGGGAAACTGAGGCTCAAAAGGGTTAATATCCCAGAGTGAGCCGGAGCAGCTCCTGTGACTCCCAGCCTGGGGCCTCCCATCTGATGGATGGGGAAACTGAGGCCAGCAGAGGACGGGGCCCGCCTGAGCTCACACAGGGGTGCTCTGTGTGGAGAGCTGCCCTCTGCCAGGCACCAGACATGCTCACATGCGGTGACTCCCTCTATCACTCTGCAGCCCCAACTCCCTCTCAGGGTGCAGAAAGGAGGCCCAAGTGTGGATGTCAGGCTGAGCCAGGAGTGCAGACCCCAGTGACAGTCTCTCTGACCCATGGGTGAGAGGAGGGAAGGCCAGAAGGCAAAAGGCCTCAGGGAGACTCTGCAGTGGGAGCCCAGCTCCAGGGTCAGGCAGGCAGGGGTCCCCACCCACACACAAGCCTTCTCCGCCCTTGACCTTGGGTGATTTGCATCCCCTCTGTGGGCCTCAGTTTCCTCCTCTGTACAAGGGGGAGATAATTCGCCTCTTCCCCACAGGGTCGGTGTGGGGATTTGAGACGATGTCTGTGGTGTCCCTGACCCATGGTGACCCTCATTAACCACCAACAATTGCTGTCATCTCCTGGGCTCTTGCCCAAGGGACACCTCTGACATGCTGTGTGACCCTGGGCAAGTTGCTTCCCCTTTCTGCACCCTAGCCTTCCCCTCTGCTCAAGGACAACTGGGTGAGAGGTTCCAAGGGCCAGCCTGCTAGGAAACCATAAGATTCCTAAATGAAGGCATTGGTTAAGGAGGCCCTGGGCCTGCCAGGACCCTGAGGCCTGAAGCAGAATGGAGGTGGGCCAAGTTGCCTTCCCCAACTCTGATGGCTTTGCAGGCCACCTTGGGAACCCCCAGGCTAAAGTTAATCCTAACTTTGACCTAAACTAGAACTCAAAGTGATAAATGGGGAGCAGTATGGGGAAGAGAAACTGAGCCCGTGGTCAGTGGGGCATGGGACAGGTGACAAACAGAGCCAGGTGCGGCCCAGGAAGGGGACAGGGCAGACTGAGGGCTAGAGCTAAATGTTAGTGCTGCTCATAGCAGGGAGGAACAGAGCCCTCCCCCTACGCCTAGCCTCCTCCCCCACCACTCCCGTGCCTGGTGCTACCCCCTGGCTGCCTCCCTGGGCTCCAATCTGAATCCTGGAATCCTGGAGGTCCGGACGCCAGGGACTCTGACCTTCTCCTTCCAGGACCTTCATGGACAAAGGAAAAACTGCTGCCCCCATGGGGTGCAGCCAGCCCTTCCTGGATGTGCAGACACTATCTCATCCTTGGCTCAGTACCTGGGAACCACAAGGCTCCCAGTAAACAGTGTGAATGAGGGAAGGAAGGCAGAGATGGGTGAGTAGATAGATGTGTGTGTGGGTGAGTGATTGATGGATGTGCGGGTGGATGAATGGATGGTCGGTGGGTGGGTGTGTGAACAGATGGAGAGACGGGTGGGTGGCTGATGGATGTGCGGGTGGTTGGGGG
This sequence comes from Martes martes, assembly GCF_963455335.1. NCBI lineage: Eukaryota > Metazoa > Chordata > Mammalia > Carnivora > Mustelidae > Martes > Martes martes. The sequence goes on from NC_137901.1 coordinate 64,317,144, forward strand.
GTGTGTGGGTGGATTAATGAATAGGTAGATGAGCGTGTGGGTTGGATTGGTGGGTTCATGGATAGGTTAGTTATTGGATGGGTGAATGGATGGACAATAGTTGGGTGGGTGGGTAGATCTCAACCATGAGAAACACAGACACTTGGTGCCTGGCAGCTCTGTGCCTGAACCCAACACTTGGGTTCTGATGCTGATGCTGACTTGAGGCTGACCTTGGCATTGTCATTACCCTAATGTCTCTAAGCCTTGTCCCCTCACAGGCAACCAAGATGTGGGTCAGTACCTGCCCTGCACACCTCACCAGCCCAGCTGCTGGGAAGTCAACTGAAAGGACAGACAGGCACGAAGGTGCTTTAAGATCCCTAGAGGGCTTCCCAGGAGCACTCTCAGTTTGGAAGGACCTTGCAGGTCACTGAGTTGATCCCCTGGAGTTGGATCACAGCTTGTGGGAAGACCCCGAGCTTGGAGCCCAGACAGACCTGGGTTCTAGTCCTGACTCCACCACTTTCCAAATGCATGACCTTGTACAGGTGACTGAGACCATATACTGGTTCCAAACAAAGTAGACTTTGGGACAAAAATTATTACAAGAGACAAAAAAAAATATTATATATTGATGAAAGGGTCAATTGGCAAAAAAAATATAACAATTAACATATACATATCTTACTGCAGAGCCCAAAATCTATGAAGTGAGAACTGATAGAACTGAAGGGAGAAATAAACAATTCTGCAATTATAAAATTATAAATTCTACAACTATACTTGGAGAATTCTATGCTCCACTATCAATAATGGATAGAAGGGGGGCTCCTGGGTGGCTCAGTGGGTTGGGCCTCTGCCTTCGGCTCAGGTCATGATCCCAGAGTCCTGGGATCGAGCCCCACATCGGGCTCTCTGCTCAGCAGGGAGCCTGCTTCCTCCTCTCTCTGCCTGCCTCTCTGCCTACTTGTAATCTCTGTCTGTCAAATAAAATAAATAAAATCTTTAAAAAAAATAATGGATAGAAGGTCTAGACAGGATTAATAAGAACATAGAGGAGTGGAGCTGAACTGAGTCACCTGGGTGACTCAGTTCATTAAGTGTCCAGCTCTTGATTTTGGCTCAGGTCATGATCTCAGGGTAGTTAGATGAAGCCCCACATCAGGCTGCACGCTGGGCATGGAGCCTACTTAAGATTCTCTCTCCCCCTCCTCTCCTTTCTCTCTTAAAAAAAAAAATAGGGGAACTACATAACAATATAAAACACATCTAATAAGACATATCTAATAACTACAAACCTCACAAAAATGTATAGAACATTCCATCTGACAATAGAACACACAATTTTCTCAAGTGCACATGGAACATTCTCCAGAATAGACTGTTAGCTATAAAATAAATCTCACTAATTTAAAAGAATTAAATCAATACAAAGTATCTTCTCTAACTTCCTTGGAATAAAACTAGAGATAAATAATAGAGGACATTTTGTGAATTCACAGCTATGTGGAAAGTGAACAACACACTCCTAAGTCATCAATGGGTCAAAGAAAAAAAAAATCACAGCTGATATTGAAAATATTTTGGGACGAATAAAAATAAAGCCTAAGCTGAGATCATGACCTGAGCCGAAACCAAGATTCGGTTGCTTAACTGACTGGGCCACCCAGGCACCCCAGTCATTTGTATTTCTATGCATTAGCAATGAGCAAACAAAAAAAGGAAATTAAGACAATTCCATTTACAACAACATCAGAAAGGACAAAATACTTAGGAAAACTATGAAATGTTGCTGAAAGAAATTTAAAAAGACCTACTAAATAAATGGAAAGACATTCCAACGCATCTGGTCACAGACTGGCAACTTGCTCTTGTCAAGACGGCAACACTACCCAAATCGCTCTGCAGGTTTAACAACCCTACCCAAATCCCAGTGGCCTTGTCCGCTATGGAAATGGAAAAGCTGATCCTGAAACTCATATGGAAATGCAAGGACCCTGAAAGGCCCCCCCCCCAAAAAAAAAAGAAAGAAAGAAAAAAGAAAAAGAAAAAGAAATCTTGAAAAAGAAGAACAAAGATGGAGGGCTCACACCTTCCAATCTCAAAGCTTATTAAAAGCTACAGGAAACAATACCATGCAGTATTGGCCCAAGGATCAAGGCAATGGAGTTGAGAGTCTGGAAAGAAAACCACACCTGTGGCCAGCTGATTGTTTTCCAATACTTCACCTTAGAGCAGTTTTAGGCTCACAGCAAAACTGAGAGGAAGGTGCAGACGTTTCCCACTTGCCCCCTCCCTGTCACACGCAGTACCTCCACTGTGACTACCTCCCCGCCCCCCTACCTCCACCCCTGCCCCCGAGCGGTAATGGGCTCTCAATGTCATGGCCTTGTTACCCAAAGCCCGCAGTCCACACTAAAGCTCCCTTTTGGTGTCGTGCCTTCAAAGGTTTGGGAGTCAGGGGCGCCTGGGTGGCTCAGTTGGTTAAGCCTCTGCCTTCAGCTCAGGCCATGATCCCAGGGTCCTGGGATGGAGCCCTGCATTGTGCTCCCTGCTCAACAGGAAGCCTGCTTCTCCGTCTCCCACTCCCCTGCTTCTCCTTCTACTTCTCACTCGCTGTGTCTCTCTCTGTCAAGTAAATAAATAAAAATAAAATCTTAAAAAAAAAAAAAAAGGTTTGGGAGTCAGCCAAAGGACCTGGAGGAACTAATCTTGGGAGGAAAGAACCAGGCCTGGGGAGATATTTCTCTCTTACCTCGGGGCCATCCTGGCACAAAGGTTTGGGGTCCCTCTGGGGCCCCAGAACTTCAGGCCCAGGTGGAGGCAATCGAGTGTGTTGAGCTCAGCTCAGCACGAGGGAGAATCACCTTATTTGTTTTCTGAGTTTCTTTTAAAATACAGTTTATTCATCTTGGCCTTTAGTTTAAAAATAACAACAGCTCAGTCAAGTAATGTAGAAAGTACAGAAAAGCAAACAGGAGAAAAAAATTCACCCCTCATCCTTCACCCAGAAGAGCCACTGCTGATGTTGTGATGTACTTTCTCTGTTCTAACCGTGCACTAGAAGGACCATGACGCCTGTTCAGAAAATATATCTGTGAACTTTGAAAAGTAGTAACAAAATCACTATTACGTCCCACCTACAAATCAGAATGTGCCCAGGACCTCAGCAGTCCCTGGGTCAACCGTCCCATTACTCCTTCCCGCAGTGTCATGTCTCTGTGCCCTTGAACCACTTCTCAGCTTCGCCTGGCTTTGAACTTCCCAGAGATCTAGTGAGACTGCGTGTGTTTTCTCTCTCTCTCTCTTTCTTTCTCTCTCTCTCTCTCTCTCTCTCCACAGCGTCTCTGCTCTCCAGCCCGTTGCTGTGATGAGGATCCTTTGTTCGGCTGAGCTGGTGCAGAGGAGCCACCACCTGGTCACACCTGGTCCTGGGCGACACTGGGCAGGTGTGCCCGAGCTCCAGAGCCAGCCACAGACACCTGTGGAGCCCGGAGTGAGGCTTTCTCTGGGGCCCTGGCACTGGACATTTTCATTTATTCTCTTTTTAAAATGGAGACAGCTTAGGGTTTGTTTGTTTTTTGTGGTTTTTTTTTTTTCCTGATTACAAAAAGAAATTTAAGGATTCTTTTAAAAAAGAAAACAGAGGGAAGCCTGGGTGGCTTAGCTGCTTAAGCGTCTCCTTCCGCTGAAGTCATGATCCTGGGATCCTGGCATCAAGTCCCTGGTAGGGCTCCCTGCTCAGCATGGATTCTGCTTCTTCCTCTGCCCCTCCCCCTGCTCATGCTCTCTCCCCCTCTTCAAATAAATAAATAAAATCTTTTCAGAAATTAAAAAAGTAAGCAGCAGAAAAGTATAAAGAATTGGCCAGCACAGCCTGGAAATTGTGCTGGTCTTATCAGGTGTACTTCCTTCCAGACCTGACCTTGCATTTCACACAGACAACAATTAGACGGTAGATGATAGATGACAGATGATGGACAAGAGATGATAGACAGATGATAGGTGATTGATAGACAATAGACGAGAGCTAGATGGAGACCTTCTTTTGTCACCAAACAGCACAGCCACAGAGGGGTGGGGAAACTGGGCGTGCATCACCCTTGTGAGCGGGAGGCTCTAATGACACTCAGGCAGCCTGTCTTGGGTCCCACCAGTGCCACCATTCCATACAAGACGCATCCAACGCCCTGGCCTCCTTCCCTGTGCACCAGACCCACCACAGACCTCGGGTTGACCATCACCACATGGATAGAAGGTCATGCCTGTCTAACCCTTTGGAATCATGTTATAGACCGACTTCCAGAAAGGCAGCACATACCTCCCACCCATCCCTCAGAGCCTGGAAGTCTTGCCTAGATCCTGAGGAAGGTACAGCTGGGGCGTGGACAGAGACACACCTGAGGACACTGTCCTCCCACCAGTCCCACTCTGATCTCAGCTCTTCCCTGAGTCAGGGGGCAGAGGGGGCTCTGAGACCTCTTTCCAGTTCCTTGGGGCACCCGCCATGGGGTAACCCCTCCTCAGGAGGTCTCGGACCCCTCTCCCCAGTGATTACTCTGTGTCTCATTGGCAGGACCGAGCTCCAGGTAGGAGGAGAAGGCTCAGGGCTGTGAGCTCGGCCTCTGGCTGGTCTCAGGGGGCTGGGAGGGTATGAATGCTGGAATGGGGGGCTGTGGGCCAGGAGCTGTGGAACCCACATGCATGGGGCTCCGGGAAGGCACAGAGGCCCTGCTGGTGGTCCCCATAGTCAGGACCCAAGGAAGGGACTTGGTCCCCTCTGCCCCAGATAACACACAGCCCCTCCGTTTCTGAGGCCAGAGGCCCATCTGGCCTTCTTGGGGCAGCTGCCCTTGATGTGGAGGTTGGAGGGGAGACCTCCAGCATCAGGGCCTGGTGCCTCCATCCTGGTAGGGAAGGGTATTAGAGCCTGGGCTGACCTTAGAGACTGGGTTCCACATACCCATCTTTCTCAGGAGAAACTGAGGCCCACAGCGGGCGAAGGGCTTGCCTGGGCCCCACTATGAGCCTGGCTACCAGCCCCAAAGCCCTGTGCTCTCTCTCACATGGTGCTGGTATGTCCTTGGCCCTGAAAGCACCGCCCCCTCACTCCACTGGGCTCCAGCTCTGTGACCTGTACCCTATGACTCAGCATTGCTTCTGGACTGTGGAACTGAAGACATTTAAGCACATCCTGGCTCAGCTGGCACTTGTCATTGGGTAAATCAGTAAAGAGAAACCTCACTAAAGCAGACTTCAGAGGATAAAGGAGAGGCTGGAACCAAGAACCCTACTACTCAATGTCAATTTCAGGAAGCATGGTCAGTTACAGATCTCCGCAGAAAAATCATCAATGGAAAAGAATAATCAATTACAGGCCCCAAAAGGACCAGACTTACCTTGAATCTTCTGTAAGAAATCCACTACCTCTGCAACTCAGCCAACCAGATACCATCTTCAGCCTCCTCTCTGCCACTCCTCCTTTCAGGCCTGGGGGAGCAGAGTGAGCCCACTCCCCCACACCCAACATCCCAGGTCCCTTTTGACAGGCCAGCCCTACCCTCCTAGCACTGCCCCAGCCCAAGGAGTCTCAGGTCCATGCCTGAGAGAGGAGTTTGGGCCTATCAGGAGTTGATGGCCCAGCGGTCAGGAGCCCCAGCCAGGAGGTCACCGTGCACAACACAGAAACGTCACCCACACAGGGACATCACCACCTCCCCTGGCTATTCTCCACGTGCTGCACAGTGTCCCAGATACATTCCTGGCCAAGACATCCCAAGGGTCTCTGTACAGTGTCCTCTCTCTCTCTCACACTCTTACACACACACACACACACACACACACACACACACACACACACACACACACAAACACACACACACATCCCAGTTCCCAGGATCCCGCCAGAACTCAGAGGCTGGGCCTTCTCCCAGGCAGGAGCTGGAGCAGTAGAGCTGGCTGTCTCTTACCCCTCACTCCCTCACACACAGGGTGCACAGCCTACCATGTGGGAAGAAGGGACGGGGAAGAGGAATTTCCAGACCAGAGGGACCCTGAGAGGGGTCTCCTCCATGCTAGATGGGGTGGGGCACCACAGAAATACCAAGAACGCTGACACAGATGTGGTACACACAGAAACATCAAATTTTAACCTGTGGTCAACCAACTCAGATCTTTCCCTAAGAGAAGAAAAACAACTAGTCGGGGCACCTGGGCTCAGTTGGTTAAGTGGCTGCCCTCAGTTCAGGTCATGATCTCAGGGTCCTAGGATCAAGCCCCACGTTATCAGGCTTGCTGCTCAGTGGGGGGCCTGTTTCTCCCTCTCCTTCTGTCCCTCCTCCCACTTCTCTCTCTCTCTCTCTCAAAATAAATAAATAAATAAAATATTTTTTAAAAAAGAAAGAAAAACAATTGGTCAAACTGGACTCCCTTCGTTCCTGCCCTTGCCCCATAGTCCCATGCTTTCCCTACTTTCCAGGAAGAAACCCAACATCTTTCAATCTTCAAGTAGAAGGTGATCTTCTCTGAAGCCTTGCCTGCTATAGGGCCTGGACATGGCTGTGGCCTCAGAGACCACATCCCAGAGCAAAGTTCCAGTGAGTGGCAGAGGCCAGAACAAACAACATGTTCTACTGTAATATGTGGCATGATGAGTTCCTTAAAGAAAGGAAGGGGTTAAGAGGGAGAGAGTGACAACTGTTGGTTTAGATGGATGGTCAGAAGAGGCCACTCCTGAAGAAAGTGAGAGGACCAGCCCAAGTAGGCGACTAGGGAAGGGTGCTCCCTACAGAAGGAACAGTAAGTACAAAGGCCCTGGGGTGAGGTGTACCTGACAAATTGCAGGAACAGCCAGGAGGCCAGTGTGGCCCCATCCAGGGAAGAGCAGGAGGCAGGAGAGGGAGCCAGTGTGTCCCTGGAGCCCTGCAGTTTATGCTGAGCGCCTTGCATTTTACTCCAGGTTCTCAAATGTACCCGAACATCACAGGGCCATATCTTGCTCCTTCTAACTTCGTACACAGATAAGGACTGAGCAGGATGGCTCCGTGTGTGAATAGATAGCACAGTACTGGCCATCCCGGTAGATGGATGAACACTGGGGCCGTTCTGGTTCCTCCTCCACAAACACTGGCCCGGGGAACCCTGGCGGGTCTTCCGTGCACACACCAGCGCTTCTGGGGGGCACATACCAGACCTGGAACCGCAGGAGCCGAGGGCCTCTGTATTCCTGCAACTGCAGGGACATGGGGCATCTATGGTCACTTTTACTTTGAGCTGCAGCTGGCTCTCATTTGCAGCTCAGAGACAGGCCACAGCCCGGGTCCCCATGTTCCCGCCCTTCCTTGGATTGTTGACGCTCACAGGTCGCTGCCCCCACGGTGAGCATCCCCCCGCGGCACTGGGAACCCTGATAAATCCCCCTGGCATCAATCGGAGGTCACTAAACCCCCCGATCCTGGTCCCCATTCTCCCCGCCTAGTATGACCCTGGACTCTCGAGCCTCAGTTCCCGTGGCGTCACTCGGAGGTCCCGAGCCCACCCCACCGTCCTGGTCTCCGCTTGTTTCTGTCCGTGCCCGCGCGAGCCCTTCCCTGCTCTTCTAACGATAGGTCAGAGACTCCTGGTGGCCGAGGAGGGTGAGGCGAGTCCCGGAGCCCAGGCGAGTTCCGTGGATAGGAATATGTTTCAGTCATGGTTTGAATGATTTCTCACTAGGCTGATACTTGCCCTTGCAGACAGGCTGCTGCTTTTTCTGCAGCTAAATTCTTTTAGAAAGGTTATCCCTGGGACGCCTGGGTGGCTCAGTCAGTTAGACATCTGCCTTTAGCTCAGGTCATGATCCCAGGGTGCTGGGATCTAGTCCCACATCGGGCTCCCTGCTCAGCGAGGAGTCTGTTGCTCCCCCTGCTTGTGCTCGCTCTCTCTCTGACAAATAAGTTAATAAAATCTTAAAAAAAAAAAAAAAAGATTTTGCCTATTGGGGGAATGCCCCTAGAACTTCATGGTAACCATGGAACCCATTTTACTGACCAGGTGCTTCAACAAGTGGTATGGCCAGTTTTACCACACTTCCACCGTGCAGACCATCCTCAATCCTCACAGTTAGCTGAACACACTAATGGCACTGTTAAGACACGACTAGCCAAATTTGTAGAGACAAATACACGTACAAATTTGTGGAGACAAATACAAATACATGGCCGAAAACATTGCCATTGGACCTTTTAAATCTCAGATCTACCCCCTTTGGAACGTGTAGACTCTCACCGTTTGATATAATCCTGGGACCTCAAATGCACTTGGCACCAGTCTCCTTGACCCACAATTGATAAAAGAGATCTATTTCGGTATTGTAAAGGTTTAGTTGCTTCTATTAAAAATAACCGTACTTCGGTAGAACAGTCTTTTCACTGTGCACTCCCAAGAGATGAAGTTCTTAACCAGCGTGACTTGCAGGCTGGGGATTTTGTCTGTTGGAAAAGACACCTCCGGAAAGACTCTTCAACCTTGCCAGAAAGGTCCTTATCAGGTAATGCGAGCCATCCCTCATGCCACCAAACTCCAGGGAACAGACTCTTGGATTCACGTGACATGTAAAGAAAGCACCAAACCTTCTCTGAACCTGCACAGCATCTGGTGACCTAGAATTGAAGCAGACGACATCTGACGAGACCACTTTGCCAAGATATCCAGACCAGGCCTGTTAGAAGGTTCCAGATTCGCAGAAGTTTCTTTTTTCAACTGGACCGTTGAATGACTCTGGATTCTTATCCAGGTTCATGGTTTCTGAGTTTATTAGACTGTATCATGGATAATACATTCCGTTCCAGTTTGAGATAACAGTACTGTTCTAAAATGTCCTCCAAATTTTGCTGTTTTGCGAAAAATTCATCCGCTATTGCTTCACGTTTGTGCCTGCATTACATCATCTCAAACGCACTTGATTAATTGCAAGAAAGCGTGCTTTTGCAGTATTCATTATTTTGCTTTCATGGCTGCTTTAAGTGGGGACTTCCAAGAGGCATATGTGACGCCAAGTTTGCCTCTACAAGGGGAACTTTTCTCCCTTAAGTTGAAATAAGTGCCAACAAATATATTTAGTTGGTTGCTTTCAGACCTAGGACTCGGGAGTTTAAAACCTTTGGCTCATGATGCAATTTGGAATTGTCTGTGACTTTTGATTCTGTACTTGTTGGCTGTCAAACCTTTGTAAAAATGGTTTACCCAAAGGAGGAGATGGTCTCCAGGGCTTAGGATCTCGGTAAGTATGGACTACAGATGGGAAGTGCCTGAGAGTTCTCTTGCTTCCCCTCCTTGTTACCCGAACATGGTCTCAGTAGGTTTCCAATCGGTACAATTTCTCTCCAACGTGACACATGACATCCAGGAAAGGACTTTCCTGGCACCAGGGGACAAAAGGCCAATGAATTTAAGAAAATCTGACTTTTGGTCAGCAATGCTTTCAGAGAAAGATCTTGATCAAAAAGAAGGAAATGGGATAATTGGTAAAGGGAAAACCTCGCTGAGATGGAGTTGGGAAGCCAGAAGAGGGAAGCTCTGGTGCCATACCACTTGATCAAAAGTTGTCAATTACAGGGGTGCCAGGTGGCTCAGTCGTTAAGCATCTGCCTTCTGCTCAGGTCATGATCCCAGGGTCCTGGGATGGAGCCCAGCATCAGGATCCCTGCTCAGTGGGAAGCCTGCTTCTCCCTCTCCCACTCCCCCTGCTTGTACTCACTCTTTCTGTCAAATAAATAAATAAAATCTTTTTTAAAAAGTTGTCAATTACAGATTTTTCTCCCCCACCCCCAAAGAAGAATCCTCAGTAGGAAAGAATCATCAATCACAGGCCCACAGGAAAAGACATACATTTCACACAAAAAATCAACTACCCCAGCAACTCAAGCAGTGAAAAACGGCCATCACCTTGAGCTCTTGCCTTTCTCCAATGGACTTTCATTTAAAACAGTCCTTCCCAACTTCCTCTTTCTTTTCCATGAAATAATGTTCCTCTGCTTTGTTTGGTGGACTAGCCTATGATTTTTGCCATAACTTACTTGTGCCGAATTACAGTTCTCTGCTCTACATAATGCCATTTTTGCTGGTAAAATAACAGTGACTGCCTTATTTTGAAGGTCAACAAATTAAAGTGGCAAAAACAGGTTTTATACAGGCACTACTGCAATAGGGGCAAAGAGACTTAGTATAGAGAGAAGTTCAATTCAAACACAGCATTGGCAAGAGAGCATTTGTTGCCAAAGAGCGGGGTGAGGGGCAGTGGATGGAAGATTACTAAGAGGGGACACCATGGGTAAGGAGGATTCTGGCTAACCCGACCTAACCCAGATTCTTTGCTGAAGACAAGCTAGGGCGATCAGACTTCGCCTGGGGGATGGCGGAGGAGGGGGAACACAGTCAATATCAAAGCTGAGGGATTCTGGTAAAACTAACTTCGGAGGGTTCTTGCTAAAAAAAAAAAAGATTTTATTTTTTTTAAAGGTTTTATTTATTTGACAGAGAATACAAGCAGGCAGAGAGGCAGGCAGAGAGAGAGAGAGAGAGGAAGGGAAGCAGGCTCCCTGCTGAGCAGAGAGCCTGGTGTGGGGCTCGATACCAGGACCCTGGGATCATGACCTGAGCCAAAGGCAGAGGCTTTAACCCACAGAGCCACCCAGGTGCCCCTAAAAAACAGATTTTAGATGAAGTGGCCTGGGTGGCTCCGTCAGTTAAGTGTCCGACTCTTGATCTCACCTTGGGTCTTGGTCTCAGGGCCTTGAGTTCAAGCCCGGTGTTGGGCTCCATGCTAGGTGTAGACCCTACTTAAAACAAAACAAAACAAAACAAAAAAACAGATTTTAGAAGGAAATGTACACATGGGCCTAGGCGAAGGTTCATGAGCCTGACTACAGTTTTAATACATCTAGTTTTAGATTGTAGGGAAAAGGAGGGAGGGCTGTTACAATGCCTACACAGGCACCTGGCTGGCTCTGTTGATTGAACAGGCAAATCTTGATCTCGGGGTTGTGAGTTCAAGCCCTACGTTGGATATAGAGATAACTTAAAAAATAAAATCTTCAAAGTAGGGGCACCTGGTTGCTCAGTCAGTTAAGCATCTGACTCTTGATTTTGGCTCAGGTACTGATCTCATGGTTGTGAGAGCAAGCCCCATGTTGGGCTCCATGCTAGACATGGAACCTGGTTGAGATTTCTATCTCTGCCCCTCCCCCCACCCACCTCCCTCTCCCCCACGTGCCTGCTCTCTCTCTGTCTTTAAAAATAACTGAATAGACTGATGACTCACAGACCTGTACCCCTGAAACAAATAATACATTGTACGTTAATAAATAAAATAGAATAAAAAATTTAAAATTGAATAAAATCTTAAAAGTAGATAAGTAAACAAATGCATGTATGTTCATGTAGAAGCAAGAAAGAAATGCTGGGAACTACTGTTTTCTGTGCCGGTTCGCTGGCTGCAGCTGGTGCTTATTGCTTCCACTGCCCGTTCTGTATTCCCTTGGCCTTCGCCAAGCAACTCAGCAGGCCTGGCTACCTTGTCCAGTGCAGTAATCCAAATCTCCTTTCTGGAGGATCTAGGACATGAGCCCTTCTGACCGAGGGAGGCAGGAGTATTTGGCATGAACCGTCCTCTCAGGATGAAGGTACCCTGAGGCCCTCGGAGCTCCACATTCCTCCCAGCTCCCAATACTGACAGGCTGATCACCCACGCCTGTTGTGCCCTGGCGTGAGATGCCCACAGTGGCCAAGGGGGCGGTCTCTTACTGTGTCCTTGGAAAAAGCATGCTTCTCTTGGGAACAAAAGCTTCTCAACTAGCAGAGCCTGAAGTTGTGTGTATGGGAAACACATCTTGCTGCTGGCGTCCCAGCCTGTAAATCCTGGCTAGGGGGTGAAGCGGCCCCACTTTCTCTGCTACACGTTTTTGGGTTCCAAGCATCATTGTGCTGTATTCCAAGAACATAATCTGTACTTCGGCCTAGCCCAGCATGTGTGCACTTTTTTTCCATGTGTCCTTGGAAAGAATGTGTGTTCTGCACTTGGCATGCTCTGCTCCATGGATGGCTGTGAGGTCAACTGTCTTGTTCAAGTCCTCTCTAGACTTTTTCATTCACAGCCCTCTTCTTCTATAAGTTACTGGTAGAGATGTGTAAAAATCTAGTAGCACCCGTGCATGTAGTAAGAGCCTCCAGGCTTGGCCTCCTGTGACCCCAGACCTGGAGGTGGGCTTCCCCCACAGAGGTCTGGCTTCAGACCAGTGGGCATGGCTGAAGCAAAAGGGAGAGGAGATGGTGTGAAGAGGCGGGAGGGGAGGCAGCTACTGGACATCCCATAGGCTGGGGAGCACCTGGCCTGTGAGCCAGCTCCTTCTTCCAGTAGCTCTATGGGACAGGCTCCTGGCGCCCCCTGGTGGCCTCTTGCTTCACATCTGATACTTAGCCTCTGGAAAGCACTGAGGTCTCAGACAAGGGGACCCCCCTGTTGCCCCAGCCCAGTTCTCCTCTGTCCCCGTGAATTGGCAGGTCTCTTCATCTCCCTCCCTTTCACTCCCCTGCTCCAGGTACTCTGGGGAAACAGACCCTTGCCCGCATTCTCAACATCGGTACCTGAGAACACAAAACACTAAGGTCTCCCGTTACAATCTTGAAACGGACTCCAGGCTCTTCACTTTACTCTATGGACCAGCTTTCCCTCAAGAGTCCTGCTGGGCCCTGGCTCCATCACACTGGAAAGAAACCAAGGACGAGGTGAGCTTCAGTCACTGTAAGGATCTGAGAGCTCTGGCTATCTTGGGCAGGGGCCAGGCTGTGGAGGGTGAGGGCTCAGGCAAAACTGTAGTTGGGGTTGCCCGGGGGGCTTGCAAAGTCAATTTTAGGAGATATGTAAATATGCCAGGTCTTGAGATGATGTGAAAGTGTCACCGTGAGACACAGAGGAGGACAGTCACCCTATCTTGGACCCATTGTCTCTTTTCATTCTCCACTGAGGTGTTGGCCCTCACCCTGAACATGGCCTTCTTCCCTGGTCCAGCTGCACCTAACACCTACAGTACAGCACAGAACCAGGAAGGGCGCAGTGGGGGAACCTGGCCTTCTCAGAGTAGCTAACCCTGGAGAAAGATGCCCCATCTTCAGCCCATGTTCTTTCTGTGGGTGGCAGACAACAGTCCCCTGAAGGGCACCCTTTCTCTCTTCCTGCCAGAGGAAGGCATGTTTGGGAACATAGGGTTCAGCGTGGCGGGGGCATGGAGGGCCTGGGTGAGGACGAAGGGTCACATCTGGAAGGGCCTACAGGCTGGCCTCAACAGAGGTTTACATAGAAACCAACAGGGGTTGGGGTGCCTGGGTGGCTCAGTGGGTTAAAGCCTCTGCCTTCGGCTCAGGTCGTGATCTCAGGGTCCTAGGATCGAACCCCTCATCAGACTCTCTGCTTAGCAGGGAGCCTGCTTCCTCCTCTCTCTCTGCCTGCCTCTCTGCATACTTGTGATCTCTGTCAAATAAATAAATAAAATCTTTAAAAAAGAAAGAAAGAAAGAAAGAAAGAAAGAAAGAAACCAACAGGGGTGTTTGAGGAAGGGAGCGACCCCACCCAACTGAGTCAGAATGATTACTCGGACACGGAGTGGAAGTCAGGTCAGTGATGGGAGGCCCTGCAGTGGGCTGGCGGTGGACAGCAGCAGCCCTGAGTAGGAGCAATCAAGTGACAGGAGGAGGTGGCTTTGAGAGAGTAAGGCCCAGACTTGGGGTGGGGAAGAGTGAATGAGAAGGCAGGAGAGGAGGTGGTGTCTGGCTCTTGGCTTGAGATCAGCAAGTCTGGAGAGAAGAACAGGTGAATGTGTGCTGAAAAAAAAAACCCTTGCTATGCACAACAGGCAGGAGTAAGTCCCCTTCACACAGCACAGGCTCCAGTCTCCAGCCCACCTTGAGACATGGTGGCAGGTCCCTTCCCTCCAGGACTCGGGTTAAAAGGAAGATGGACAGAGAGGGAGGCCCCTATAGGGGAACACCCAAGATGGGCCATCAGAGGGAGGGAGAGGCATTGGGCTTTATTTATAAGACCCACAAACCCCTACCAGCCTCCAGGAAGGCAACTGTGCCCCCTTTCTACCCCCAGCACAAGCCTAGGACAGCTCTTTACTTTTGGGGGTGCCTGCAGTCCTGGGAGAAGACCCACACAGAACCACACAAGGGGCCACTTCCTTTTCCAAGAGGCAATGTGAGAGTTACATAAGGAGCATTATTACTTGGCTGTTTGTGACTCACTCTCACTTCAGGGATTCCAGGACCTGGAAGACCTAAGTGAGGTCCAGAAGGCAGAAACAGTGGTGCTTCCAGTGATCTCCAGGGAGAAGGTGAAGCCTGGCTAAGGGTGTTGGCAAAGGGAAGCAGGGACTGAAAGACACTTCACTTAGGGGAACTCTGGTAACAACATTTCACGTGTTTGCAGGCAGCCACCAGAAGGCACTTCTAGACCTCAGAAGGCAGGCAACCCCAGGGGGGAGGCCGTGGACCCTGGACAGTCTTCAGTATGTGCTCCCCACCAGCATTCTGAGTGTGTGCATGGTAGGCATGGTCCACGTCCTGACACCCCAATTCCACACTCACCAGGCAGCCTTCTGATGCAGTGGCCTGGGTCATTAGATACTGAAGATGGGGCTGTCTGACAAGAAAAGGGCTTCTCTTTCCCCATCCCCAGTAATTCTGTGCATTGGCATTCTGGCAAATATATATATCCACCTTGTGTGACATTGGCGAACGTCCACTTGTCCCCAAGGGCTGAGCAGCTCCGAGCGGACAGAAAATACTTGGTTTTCACTTTGGACTGTGGTGACTAAACCACTTGCCACCTGAAAAGTCCTGCCAAGAGCTGCCCAAGGCTGCAGCAGAACCTCCAGAATTCTCCCTTCCCACGGCTGCTGGGGCGATCTGACAGCAAGGCACCTCATTTATGCTACAGTCATGGCCTCTGTTTCCCCACTTGCCACAGGAGGGGCCGAGTGACCATATTCTCGAGCCTCTGCAATTGTGACAGTGCTTCCCCCTACCACCACAGGAGAAGGGGAAGGGGGAAGGCTGACCAGGGAAGTCACCTGGGACAGACAGGTGATGGGGGTGGAGGTTATGCAATCAGGGTTCCCGCTTCTCATCCAGATGACTATACACGTTGACTTGGGGAGTGTGGGGAGGGATCTGTGAGGTCTAATTCTTTGCTACATCTGGCAATTTTTTTCTAAAAAGTAAGCAACAATGTACCATTCCATGTTATGTTGAAAGAACTTTGGGAGTGAGAATCGAAAATTGAAATATTTCAATCCTCTTCGCCCCCAGTTTGCCATGCAAGTTTGTATGTCTGACTCCTCTGAGTTCCACAGGGCTGTGAGGGGGCATCAGCCAGGAGCGCTGCAGCCAGAGGCTGACTTCAAGAGTGGGCTCAGGACAGAGCCTGGCATTGACCAAGGCAGGAAGGAGCAGGTGTGCCCAACGACAGACCCTCAGGATCCCCAGAAATAATACTCCACACGTGGTGAATAACTCCTAGAGATGGGGCTTAAATGAGCATGGCCTCTTCTGGGTTAAGTGAGTTCATCTATATAAAAACATAAGCATGAAGATATCTTGCATAAAAAGAAAAAGAATTATAGAATCAGAAAATAAAATCCAACACTTTGCTGTTTATAAGTTATACAGCAAAATATACACACAAATTTTGAAAATAAAACGCTGAGTGAAAGTAACTCTCATGCAGATGCAAACTGAAAAAAGCAAGGGGCTTCAATTATGGTATCTGGAAAAGAAAAATGTAAGCTAGAAGCATTCAAAGAGGCAAAGAGGGCAGAGAAAGGCACAATTTTTCAACATAGTACTATTAAATATATATGCTCCAAATATCCTGGTACTTACTTAGTGATACCCTATTTCTCAAAAAGGATTTGAGGAAACTGCAGATCACATCTAACATTGCAACAACGAACATAAAATAGAAACAACTGAAGTGAAACAGAAATAACAAAGTAAAAAACACAAAATCAGACTATGATCTGATCGTGTCAGTGAGTGCTCCTAACTGTTTTGGGGCTCACAGAGCCTTTCCAGAATGTGGGAAATGCTACATGTCCCCCCACCCCCCGACCCTGAACAATCCATTCATGTTCATAACCCCCAGCTTTGTTCCACCCCCTATGCCGACTCTACAATAGACCTGCGCGCCCCTGGACTCCTGGGCCGTCTGCAGACCCCAGGTTAAGAAATGTAAAGTAAACAACAGAGAAAGTATGAACTTGAATAAAGTAATTTAAAAACAAGTTAACAAATAGAACGGATGGAGTACAAACCCATTTCTTGAGAGTACACAAATGCTTTATAAAAACCGATCATATCTTCAGGCCCAGCGTTGTTCTATGAACACTTAGAAATGTTGATATCACAGCACAGTAAGAAAGAATGGCAATGACCTATGCACTCATCACTTGGAAGTACAGAAAAAATAACAACCTTTGGGCCAAAAGGCAATTCCTCATATAACAAGAACTTGCATGTGTCAAGTTGAAAGAGTGCAGAAAAAGCTCTAAGAAAAAAGTCCTAGACCAGAGTACCTGCATTTACTAGAAACGTTAAAAATATGATTAGCTACAGCTAAATAAATTCAGAAATATAAAATATGAAGTTAAAAAAAAAGAGCAGACAATACATACACTTGGACAAAACCATCCAATTAGTGAACAAAACCGAAAACCGAAGCTTTATAACACTCAACATCCACCATAAGAAGGAAAAAAAAAAGTAAGACAAACAAAAACAACAACTAAATCCAAGGACAATTAAAATATTACCAGGATGTTCTCTTGTAATACTATACTGTTCCAGAACCTAAATAAATTGAAGGATTTGAAAATATATAAAATGGTGCGGGAATGCGAACAGAAGGGACTAGGTCCTGCTCAGTCTTTGAAAAGTACCTGGTTCCACCATGGTTATGGGAGAATCTGTCCACCCTTCCGAAAAGGGGGTCTCAATGTTACATAAATTGTCAAGAGGAAGGAGAAGACAGGGGTCAGGGGATGAGGAGGAGGAAAAAGTGCATATCCTAAAATGCAAGAAGGGCATAAAATGAGCTAAGGGAAGCCGGGAGACAAGGGAGCATCCAGGCAGGGTGGCCTGAAGCCCCTGTGGTCTGTCCCAAAGGAGCAAGCCAGATCGGCTGAAATGGAGGCTTATTCACAGAACAGCCCCTGAGGGTTGGTTTTAAGGAGAGTGGTGGCATGTGCAAAAAGATGCTTTAGGAAAATCAATTTGGCTGGGGCGTGCAGAAGCACACGGAGAGACATCAAAGGTAGGAAACTGATGACTGCCAGGCGAGACAGGCCTGGCCAAGGCGAGGCCAAATGGGGGTGCCAAGGAGGTAGATCTTGGAGGGGGGGCTGCTGTTCCACCCACGCTGAGCAGGGGTCTCAGTTCTCTCTGCACTTTTAGTAAGTGACTGCAGACCCTCAGTGCAGGCCACCTGCAGACAATAGGTGGGGCCAGCTGGTCAGGCTGGTCTAGCTGGTGGTACGGTAGGTTCCAGGAGACCCGGGTGCTGGCTCGAGGTTTCACACATTCATGCAACAGAGAAGAGCTGGACAGGAGCAGCTGCTGTCCCCATGGCTGGGACGCCCGCTGTCATCCCCCCAGCTGGAGACCTGGCCTTTTAAAGTCTCCAGCCTGCCAAGCTCCACTTACTAAGTAACCATTACTTGTCCATTTGTATTCATCAAAACAATACATGACTGCCAAGCTGAGCTTCTGATGAGCTGAAACAGCCAGTTTTCCCATGACAGGGGGTCATGGGATCCCAGTCATAAACTTTTGGAAAACTTCAGAATCGCTCAGACTGGCACTGAGGAGCCTGGGGGAAGGCAGTACCAAAGAGATCCCGGTGGACACACGAAGGCCCAAGGACCAGGGCCAGACACCTCTCAACCAGCCAGACACGGTGCGGCCCGTGCCAATTCCTGGCAGAAGGGAGGCGTGGGGACTGAGACAGAATGGCCACCTTCAAATTCTGCTCATGCCAAGCACATCTGGGAGACGCTGGGGTCTCATGATGCCCAGCATAGGGCTCACACCCTGGCTACGTTCTAGAACATTCTAATCACCTAGGGAGCTTTAAAAACACACCACTGTCTGAGCCCCACCTCTGGGGATGCCAACCAAATTGGTCTAGGCAGGCAGCAGGCAATGGTACTTTTTGAGCAAAGCCTGAGGAGAGGAGAGAAGCATGGGGATGCAGGCCGCACAGACCACACTGCTGCTGGGGAGAGCTTCAGGATGGCATCTGGAAAGGGTCCCTGTGTGGGAGGTGGCCCCACAGGGCACCCACAGCCCCGGGGGCAGGCTGGAGGGGGTGAGGGAAAGCCTGAGCCCTGGTTCAATGAGAGGGTGGGCTGCAGGCCCTGGCATCCAGGGAACCAGCAGGGGTGCCTCTCCGGCCTTTAGGAAATAGATCTCTGGGTAGGGCAAGGGTCCCTCTGAGTCTCCATCCTCAACTGCCAGTTGCCAAAGCACTTCCTGGCTGGTTTCATTCTGAACAGGAGTCAGCCAGGTCCCAATAGCCCCATCTCACAGACTGAGAAACAGAGCCTTGGAGCTTCCTCAAGGTCACACAAGTAGGAGGAACGGAACTGGGATCTGAACTGGGACCTCTGACTGAATGGCCATGCTTCCCACGTCCCCCAGCACTGCAGAGCCACTGGACCAGAAACCGGCCATGGGGCCGACCGAGGCACGCTGTGGTCTGGGGAGCCCTAGGTCTTGTGGAGAGGTTATAACTGGAGGGCACTAATGCCTTAGGCCAGGCTGAGTCAAAGCCAAGGTCAAATGTCCTCTGGCCTACAGGACCAAACCTCTACGGTCCTATGAAAAGAGCCATCCGCCAGAAACTATTCTTATTCTAACCCAGAACAGGGATCAAGAGACCATGCCAGGGGCTTGCCACCCTCTTCCCCAACCCCAGAATGAGTCCTTTCAGACCCTCCCTTTCTTCTGTAACCTGTTGTTGGTTGTCCCCAGCAATGCTCAAGCCAGGTGGAAGATTCCATTTTGCTGTTAACCTATCTACTTCCGGATTCATTTTTCTTTAGCAGATTTGGACTGTGAGCATAGTTCTGTCTTCTCAAAGTGCCAGACAGCAGCTGACGTTAGAGAGTCCATCTGACATTTTTGTGTTTCACTCAACTTTCTCCCTCTGTTTATTCTTCTGGATTTTGACAAAGGCAAAGAGATGGCAAAACCCAATCTCCCAGGCTTGGGAGTCAAATGTGAATGACTTCAAGGCCAGGTCTCTTTTGGGGTGTGCCTCTGTTTCAGGGGCCTTCCCATTACTCCACCCTCCCTGCCACTCAGTAAACCGGCTGCGTGTGGGGCGCCCAGGGGTCCATGAGGGGGCCTGGCTGCTAGCATGTGTGGCCAGAAGCGCTGGGGGTGGCACATTTCCATCTGGCCCTGGGATCAGGGAGGTGGGCAGGGTCTTCCAGACAAGGCGATGGGGTGTGGGTTCCATCTGGGAAAGGGTCTCAAGCTTTGGTGTGAGTTCCTCCTTCTAGAGCTTCTCCCCAGCATGGATTTTCTGATGCCGAATAAGGTGTGAGCTTCCCCTGAAGGACTTGCCACATTTGTTACACTCGTAGGGCTTCTCTCTGGTGTGGGTTTTATAGTGCTCAATAAGGGCTGACCTGTGCCGGAAGGCTTTGCCACACTCGTTGCATGCGTAAGGTTTTTTTCCGGTGTGGATTCTCTGGTGCTGAATGAGGGCAGAGCTGTGGCAGAAGGCCTTCCCACACTGGCCACACTCATAGGGCTTCTCCCCAGTGTGGATGCGCTGGTGCTCAATGAGGGAGGAGCTCTGGCTGAAAGCTTTCCCACACTTATGGCATTTGTAGGGTTTTTCACCGGTGTGGGTCTTACGATGTTCAATGAGGTTGGAGCTCTGGCTGAAGGCCTTCCCACACTCTTCACATTTGTAAGGTTTCTTCCCAGTGTGAATCCTCTGGTGCCGAATGAGGTGGGACCTGTGACAAAAGGCTTTTCCACAGAGATCGCATTCGTGAGGTTTCTTGAGCGTGTGGATTTTCCGATGCTGGCTCAGGCCGGAGCTCTGGTTGAAGGATTTCCCACATTCCTTACACTGATAAGGTTTCTCCCCTGTATGGATTCTCTCGTGTTTTCTGAGACTTGAGCTCCGGCTGAAATCCTTCCCACATTCCCTACACTCGTATGGTCTCTTTCCAGTGTGGGTTTTCTGGTGTTGCGTGAGGGCTGAGCTCTGGCGAAAGGCTTTTCCGCATTCCCGACATTCATAGGGCTTCTCCCCAGTGTGGATGATCTGATGTCTGAGAAGGTGTGAGCTCTGGCTGAAGGCCTTCCCACACTCACAGCACTCATAGGGCTTCTCCCCAGTGTGAATCACCAGGTGCCTGAGGAGGTGTGAGCTCTGGCTGAAGGCCTTCCCACATTCCCGACATGCATAGGGTTTTGCGGGTGGTACAGTTCTGTGAGGCTCGTTAGGTCCTGAGTGTGCCCTGTTCGCCTTCTCACAATTGTGTTTACTGGGTTCCTCTCCACTGTGGATTATCTGACACATACTAAGGTCTGATTTCTGGAAGAAGGTTGGGCTGAAGATGTCATCATCCTGGGGTCTGTTCACCGGGGGGGTACTCTGATGCTGAACAGGGCTTGAGCATAGGCTGAAATTGCCCTCATAATCGTCATGTTCCTCGTCTTGCTCCCCAAGAGGGATCTCCTTATAAATAACAGCCATTTGCTCTAAACCTCTTTCCTGAAGAAAAGGGTCCCCCAGGTCCTCCTCTGGGAAGAGTCCTTGCTGCATCTCTAAGCTGTCCCCAAACACAAAGGTCTCACCAAACTTGGCTGCTGGGGGAACCTCCATTGTGAATCTAGTGTCACCCCCAATGGCTGTATTTCTTGAAAATCGTCTTCTTAAGGGCACTTACTGTTCTCCCAATCTGAGAAGAAAACAAGGGACATTGTCAAGTCTGCAGATCAGGCACCTAGGACGTACCTCCTGCCTATGCCAGAATCTATCGTGGACCAAACGAAATAGGTATGAGATCCAAGCTGGCCCTTGAGATGATCCCCACTGAGTTAGAGAAAAGTCTGATTTATCAGAAACACTACAAAGAAGATGAACAGAATCAAGTGCTATACCATGGGATCTAGAATCTAAAGACTGAAGGTGTTCAGAAAGGTAGACAAGAACAGAAGTGGAGCCACTGTGGAAAGGGGGCAAGGTTCTGGCTAATGGAGGATCTTGACGATGGCAGTTTTTGAGAGAGTACAAACTTCCCTCCTCTACTAGGTTAGCTGCAGCCCCTCCAATCAGGTGCCCAAGCCACAACCCTGGGAGTCAGCCTAGATCTTCCCCCTCTCTCACCCCATACGTCTAGTCTGTCCATTTCCTGAGGCTCTATTAAGGGGTCTCTGTCTCTCTGTCAGTCTGCAGCTCAGGCCTCATGCAATTCCCCAGGATCACTTCAATGCTCACCTCCCAAATGACCACCGACCCCCAGCTTCTACTCCTCCCTCAAGTCTGTTCTCTACCTTGACACCAGCATCAAATACCCCAAACACAGGCCCAATCATCTGCCTCAGGATCTCGCGGCAGCCAAAAGCCTTCACAAAGCCCTTCACGCCAGCCCCAGCTCCAGCCTCTCCTTCCACATAGCCCTAGCTGCTGCTTCATCCTCCTAACAGGTTCCCCTCCCGTCTCAGATCGCCACTGGCTCATCTTCCCAGACTCAGTCTTAGTATCTCTTTTTCTGCACCCTAAGTCTAGTGATCTCAGGCTCACGGACCTGCACAGCTCGGTGCATGTGTCCATCAAAGCACTCACAACCCTGGATAGCAAACATGCTGCCTGAGAGCTCCCTGGGGGCAAGTACTGTGCTCCTTCAACATGAAGCCCCCAGGCCCGAGCACAACAGGACAATCTCCACACACAGTGGTTGCATAAATACATGACTGAATGGAAGAAAAGTCATGTTTTGGGGCACCTGGGTGGCTCAGTGGGTTAAGCCTCTGCCTTCGGCTCAGGTCATGATCCCAGGGTCCTGGGATCAAGCCCCGCATCGGGCTCTCTGCTCGGCAGGGAGCTTGCTTCCCTTCCTCTCTCTCTGCCTGCCTCTCTGCCTCCTTGTGATCTCTGTCTGTTAAATAAATAAATAATAAAAAAAATCTTAAAAAAAAATTCATGTTTTCCTGCTAGAACTGATGGCTACACTTTTTGGGGGGGGGCACAGAACTCTATTCAAATAAATCATCTGGGAGATACAAATAAATAAAAGATAAAAGCAGAGGTGCTCCAGTTAATGGGGGTTGTTTTCATAGGGACATGGACGGATCCCGGAACACCCCCCATTCCACTGTGGTAGCCTCCGAGAGAGTCTCTGGGGACCTCATTCAGAAATTGCTGTGCAAGGGGCTCCCAGGTGGCTCAGTGAGTTAACCCCCTGTCTTCAGCTCAGGTCATGATCTCGGGGTCCTGGGATCGAGCCCCGCATCGGGCTCTCTGCTCGGCAGGGAGCTTGCTTCCCTTCCTCTCTCTCTGCCTGCCCCTCTGCCTATTTGTGATCTCTCTTTCTGTCAAATAAATAAAAAATAAAATCTTAAAAAAAAAAAACAGAAATTGCTGTGCAAGCTGAAGGGAAACCCCAGGAATCATGATAATGATAATAGCTCATGTTTATTGAGCATCTACTATGTGCTAGGCACTACTAGACCTTCTATAAGTACATGTGCATTTAATCCTCACAATTCTATATACAAAGGTACTATTAGCAGTACACTTAAGTGTAGACAAGCAGCTCAAAAACACACTAAATTAATCAGCATAGTCGCAATGGAACTCATTCCTATTTGGAAAGGATTTTTTTTTTTATGAATAATCAGGCGGTACGAAGGCCAGGTGTGGAAAAAAAGCACACAACTGAAGTATTCTCAAAAATTCTTTGATCACTTAACTCCCCTTCCTCTCTTCTTCAGCAGCCAGAATCTACCATCCTTCAGGTTCTCTAGATTGATCTCATTGGGTCTAACAACCCACCGATTTCATCCTGGCTCTCCACTTCTAGTCCACCCTTCCCTGTCTAGCTTAGACTCTATTGTGGATTGAACCATAGACTCTGACCAGCATCACGTTCCTCACCTCCTTGCCCTGCTGCAACCAGCCGCCAAATACCAAAGCTCTCCGTCAATTCCTCCTAAGATGTTAAATGTTGCCAAAGAAAATCATAGGACTGTGTACTGCACCGAGACAAATTTCAAGTTTCCAATTCCAGCTGGGACTTCAGCATCTTCAGCTCTTCCATCCAGTGACCTCCTTATGGCCAATCCCTCTCTGCTCAGACCTCACTTTCCCACCCCTTTTGGCAGTGCTCACCAAAAGCTCCCGTCTCAAAACCCTTCATTTCAGAAGTTGCAAATTGGCAGCCTGAGGATCCTGCCACAGACGCGTTTTGTTTGGCTCGGGAAAGAGTTGGAACCTTTTCTTTTTGTTTGACTTAGCTGCCAATACTGGAAACTCTGTAGGTTTCAGGCTTTCTCTTGAAGACCTGGAAGATGTGATAAAACGGGTCTACCCTGTCATTAAACCCACCTTGCATACCTAAACGCCTCAAGATTTTGAGCCCCCCATCCCCTTTCCCACCTCCTTCTTTACTCCCTTCATTTCTGAAAGTTCTTCCCCCCACCCCCCGTTTTAAAGCTCTCCGATCCCTTTTTCTTGGCATCTGTGATTACAACTCTTCTTCCACCCACCTGTTAAATCCTGATGTTTCCAAGGTTCCCTCCTTAGGGGTTTCCCATTCCCACTATAGACCACCTACATGCTGAAGTCTCCACGCTGTTTACAAAGTTGGCGATCCTTTATCTGTCCTCAACAATGTCTTAAATATTTTGGGACCGAAGATCCCAAGGTCTGGAACCCCAACTTCCCACCTCTCTCGGGGCCTTCCTTGGCTCCTCCTGTATCCGTCACCCTATACTTCGGGGAGCCCTCGGGGCCTGGGCACCCGGGAAACCCTCGGTCCGGTCAGGGTTTCCTGGCTGGAGGCCCGCGGGCGGCTGCGGACACGCACACGCCGCTGGAGCGGCGACGCGGAGCCCCTACAGGCTTCCCACCGATGGGGGACGCCCACACCCAGGGCCACCGGAGGGACAGGTGGTCACACTGGCTGACGCGGAGCCACTCACCTGGGCCGGGGCGTGGCCGCTCACCTGGGCCGGGGCGGGGCCGCGGGCGGGCGGGGCGGGGCCGCACCAGAGCTGCTCCAACCCGCGGCCGACCCGGCCTCGCTCAGAGGCAGCTGCTGACGCGGAGCCCGCGGCGGCCTGAGAGCCCGGAGCCCCGCCCCCCACCCGCGGGCACTTCCGGGACCGCTCTAGGCCGCGTGGAGGTTCCTACGTCTCGGTGCTCCTGCGGCACCTGGCGTTCGCGCGCTTAGGCGCCACGATTCTAGGCTCTAGGACTGGGACTGGTGGTCTCTGGGCGATTCCCAGAACAAATCCTGGCCTTGGGGGGAGACAGCTGGTTAGCAGTTGGCGGGAGTGCAGAAGAGGCAACTGAGGCCAGGAAGGGCGGGCGGGCGGGCGGGCGTAGAGCCGCAGGCAGGCGGCCAAGTTCCCGCTGCACTTGCCCTGGGGGTGGGGGCGAGCCGGAGGCCACGCGGGCGGCGGGGGTCTTCGGGAGAAGGGAAGGGGTTCCTAGAGCTGTGGAGCCTGTCACCCCGCGCAGGCCCAGGGGTCCTGCATGATTCACCCTTCCTGGGTAACCCTGGTCCTGCCTGCCGAGCTGGTACCAGCAGAGACAGACGAGAAGGGGCCGAGTGAGGGCCCAGGAGACAGCTGGGAGTGGAGGCTGGACCGTGGAGACCCGGAACTCCAGTGCATGTGAGGGATGACCTCCAGACATAGGCGGCTCTTAAAGGAACCAGGAGGGAAGAACAGCGTGTTTTTGAAGCCCGCTCCAACACCTCCCAACCCCCACCATACACCCAGACGCTCAGCTCCGCTTCTAATAAGGATTGCTCCCCCACCCAGTGCCCCCCACTCGGCCCAGTTGCTCAGGTACAGCCTCCCCCGCCTGTGGGAGAACTGGTCAGGGAGAGGGGCACAGGTCTACCACTGGTGACCAGTAGAACACACATTCCTAATGGGAGAGATGCTGCCCAGGGGCACCTGGGTGGCTCAGTCAGTTAAGCGGCTGCCTTCAGCTCAGGTCATGATGCCAGGGTCGTGGGATAGGGTCCCACATCAGACTCCCTGCTCAGCGGGGAGTCTGCTGCTTCCTCTTCCTCTGCCTGCTGCTCTGCCTACTTGTGATCTCTTTCTGTCAAATAAATAAATAAAAACACTTAGAAAGATAGAGATGCTGCCACCTGCAATGAGCACCCTCTGGCTCTGGGGTGCCTCCGAGTGGCCCCACCCCACATACATACTCATACCTCCTCCATGCCCCATCAAGGAGTAAGCAGGGGCTCCATAAGGACCCAGTCCAGCCACCCCTTGAGCGCTGAACCACAACCAGCCATGCAGAGCTAGGAGCAGCAAGAGCTGGTTCCTTTTTCTCTTCCTCCAGCTCCTCAGGTCACAGGAAGCCCAGGCCACCAGTCTAAGCCCCTTGGGGACCAGTGGAGAGGCTGGACCCCACCCCAAGGATCTCAGGTGCTTCCTCTTATGTAACAATCCCCAGAATCCCTACCCCCACACTCCCAGTCACTTTTTCAGCAGGAATTTCATGGCCCTCAGAATTGTTACTGTTCATGTGTTTGATATTATTTTTTTTACATGTTTAATATTGTTAACCCGTTTTACAGAGGAGAAAATTCAAGGTTTAGAGAAAGAGGGGGGCCCAAGATCAGAGCGCAGGAATGAGAGGCAGACAAGAAGCACTCAGCCCACGCTCCACCCCTAGGATGTGTAAGCCACAGAGCAGTAATAATCTGCGTCGTCCTCAGGCTGCACGGGGCTGATGGTCAGGATGCAGGCATTGTGAGCGGCGTCTGTGGCTGCCGAGAAGCGGTCAGGGATGTCAGGGGGCCGGTGGTAGTCGTCCTCTGAGCGGTAGTAGAGGAGGTATCGGGGGGCACTGCCTGCCCGTTGCTGATACCAAGACACGCCATACTCCCCGATGGTGGCATGGCGGGGGCTGAGCATGCAGGAGAGTTGGGCCACTTGGCCTGGAAAGACCAGCAGTGCATCTGGCTGGGGCAAGACTGGCTGAGAGACTGAGAGAGAGAGAGACTCATGGGCTCCTTTCTTCCTGTCCCCAGCTCACAAAGGCTTGGTCTCTCTCCAAGGAGACTCTGACTCCCGAAAGGCTCATAGACCCGTGCATAGAATTGAGATGGCTGGGGCACAAAGCTGACAACCCCCAAGTCCTCATTTGTGCTATGTTCCCAAGAATCTGTGTTCAGTTGAGCACCTAGAGTTCAGAGTGTGGGACTGGTGGCCTCTGGGTCCTTCTCTGCCAGCCCCCATTCCTTACCCCTCAGTCACACTGGCTCTTCCGGACTCTGGCTACTGCCACCACCCAGAAGCCTCCTGGGCTGTCCCATCCATCAGGTCAACCTCAGACAACTGGCTGCTGGGAATCTTGTCAAGGATAGTTTGTCTTTGAGGCCCTTGGGGTAGCTTCCCACGTGAAAAACTAAAAAGGTGACCGACCAATTCCAATCTCTTCTAAGACCCCAAAGAATCAGAATCTGAAGGGATCCTAACAATCTGCTTGTTCCCCATTCACAAATGGGGAAACTGAGGCCCACACCGAGAAGTGACATGCCCCGGGTCTAGGGTAGAATTATTTGTAGCCAGTTCTCCCCTCCACCTTAATGCCCCTTCTAGAACCCTCCCACTGCCCACATCGATTTGCTTCCTTGCAGGGGCCTTCTGGAGCCCGTGCCACCCCCCACCCGACCCCAGGTGAGCCAGGCCTGGGGGAGCTCACCAGACAGGAGTGTCCCAGTCAGAAGGAGGGCCAGATGCCAGCAGGCCATGGCCAGAGGCAGGGAGGCAGACAGGAGTTGCTCTGTTGGGAGTGTCCCAGGTGCTTCAGAGCACATGCAGGGGAAGCCCCTGGACCATGACAAGGCATGCAAATCAGCCCATTGACTGGGGGTGGGGGCATGGGGGTACAGTGGCTAGGGCCCAACGGCGGGCCCTATCTTCTCAAATGTGGATGGCCTGGCCCCACAGGGCCTCCTGAGAACAGAAATCAACACATACACGTGCAATTACAGTGGGTAGATGCTTTTTTATTGAGGTGTAACTCACGTAGGGTAAGGTGCACAGATTTTAAGTGTATGCCTTGATG
Source organism: Martes martes (assembly GCF_963455335.1). Taxonomy (NCBI): domain Eukaryota; kingdom Metazoa; phylum Chordata; class Mammalia; order Carnivora; family Mustelidae; genus Martes; species Martes martes. The sequence continues at coordinate 64,344,502 of NC_137901.1, forward strand.
ATTTTCTTAATATTTTAATTTATTTTAGAGAGAGAGAATAGGGGAGGAGCAGGGGGAGAAGGAGAAGCAGACTCTATGCTGAGCGTGGAGCCTGACGTGGGGCTCGATCCCATGACCCTGAAACCATCACCTGAGCCTCAACCAAGGGTCAGATACTTGACCGACTGTACTACCCAGGCACCCCTGGCTTGATAATTTTATTTATACTTATACCCTGCAGCCTCTACTCAGATGACAATTTAGAATGTTTCCATCTCCCCAGAAGGTTCCCTCATGTGCCTTCCCCATCAGTAACAGGCTCTCTAACCCCAAGGGTAACCGTCATTCTGACTTCAATCACTTTGATCAACTTTGCTTGCTCTAGAACGCCAACTCTAGGGAATGGCAGTGTGTTCCTGTTGCTCCTCCTTCTTCTGTTCAGCGCTATAAGAGTCACCCATATGTGTACAGTGGTGTCTAATTCATTCTCATAGTTGTATGTGGATAGACCACGGCAAAGCCAGACCTTTGCCATTCTCCTGTTAATAGACAATTGGGTGCTTTCCAGTCTTTAGCCATTACAAATAAAACTGCTGGTGCACCTGTGTTCTCATTTCTTCTGGTAGACACCCAGGACAGAAGTTGCTGGACGGAGGGAACATGCGCATTTATCTCTAGTAGATAACTACTAGTGTTCCCAACGGGGTTGTACGGATCTTGTGCCCCCCGTCAGCGGGTGGGAGAAGTCCGGAGACATCCTCACTAGCACTTGACATGGTCAGCTCCTTTAACTTGCCAGACCAAGGCGCCTGGGTGGCTCAGTCGGTTAAGCATCTGCCTTCGGCTGGGGTCATGATCCCAGGTCTTGGGCTCCCTGCTCCATGGGAAGCCAGCTTCTCCCTCTCCCACCCCTCCTGCTTGTGTTCTCTCTCTCGTTGTGTCTCTCTCTGTCAAATAGATAAATAAGATCTTAAAAAAAAAAAAAATAGAGATAAACTACAAGGCTCTCTCTCGCCTTCTGCCTGCTGACCCAGTGGGTACTTCCTCACATGTCCCTCTGTGGTGCCGCATGCCCCATGCTCTAGAGATCTGTGGGGAACAAACTCTTTTCTCAAAGGCAATCTCCTGGCCTGCTGGCCTTAGCATACCTAAATAATTATAAAAGTAATTAAAACAGCACGTTCTCATTAGCTCAAAGCCTTGAGAGCTCCCTTGGGGGAAGTTATGAAGCCCCACCTCCCCAAATGGGTCCCATTCTGTCTCTAACATCTCCTTAGGGCATCTCCAAGACACTCAAGTTCAAAAACTCCTTCATGGCAGCACTGGAAATGAACCCTTGAGACAACAAGGATGGTTGTTGGAGCTGAGGCTTCGGGGTTCTGCATGGACATTCTTCTGGAATTTGGTTGCCGCCGCTCCTGACCTGTGGTCTGCTGGGCACAGGTCCCCAGGGACAGTGGTGTCCAGTGTTTAAATAAATCTGTGAAATACTATTTGTTGGCACAGTCCTCATTCTGAGCACCTGCAGCATTCTGAGCACCAAGGTAGCACTTTTTAAAAAAAAAAAAGATTTTATTTCTTTATTTGACAGAGAGAGAGATCACAAGTAGGCAGAGAGTCAGGCAGAAAGAGAGGGGGAAACAGGCTCCCCACCGAGCAGAGAGCCCGATTCGGGGCTCGATCCCAGGCCCCTGAGATTATGACCTGAGCCGAAGGCAGCGGCTTAATCCACTGAGCCACCCAGGCACCCCTACCCCTTTTTTTAATACATAATTTTTAAAAAGATTTTATTTGTTAGAGAGAGAGAGAGAAGGAACACAAGCCACAGGGGAGCTGGAGAGGGAGAAGGGGGCTCCCAGGGAGCCTGATGTGGGGCTCAATCCCAGGACACTGGGGTCATGGGCTGAGCTGAAGGCAGACGCTTAACGACTGAGCCACCCAGGTGCCACACCCCCCCAAAGTAGCACTTTAAAGTGTTACCATGTTTAAGGGGCGTCTGGCTGGCTCAGTCGGTAGAGCATGCAACTCTTAATCTCAGGGATCAAACCCCACACTGGGTGTGGAGTCTACTAAGAAATAAAAGAACAGAAAAGAAAGAAGAAAAGAGAAAGAAAGAAAAGAAGGGAAGAAAGAGAAAGAAGGAAGGAAGGAAGGGGGAAGGGAAAGAAAAGAAAAGAAAAGAAAAGAAAAGAAAAGAAAAGAAAAGAAAAGAGAAAAGAAAAGAAAAGAAAAGAAAAAGAAAAGAAAAGAGTTACCACGTTTAATCCTCATGAGGACTCTGCTGAGCCATGTTCTTACTGCCCACCCCCCACGGGGGGGAGCACTGAGCTGAGTGCTGGGTGAGCTTCATGGAGGATCCAGTCCTCCTCCGGAGTCAGTGACCCAGCGGGCAGGACAAATAGCCTAATCACCCTGGTGGGGGGTGAGGGAGGCGGTGCATTTCTAAAACCTTCGGGAAAGGGAGCTGGCAAAGGTCAGAAGCCTGCTCCAGAAACCTACCTGGCCCTCTGGCTGAAGGAGTCTGGTAGGGGCTCATGGAGAGGGGGCAGGAGACAGAAACCGAGAGACAGAGAGGGTGCTAAGGGGGAGGAAGGAAAGAAGATGATGAAGAGAAGAGAAAGGGGGAGAGAAAGTCAAAGAAAGGATGGGCATGGACGGAGAGGCAGAGAAACACAATATCCTGTCCACCAGTGTCTATCCTGGCTTTATGCGTAACTGCAAAAAACTGAGAACTATCCAAACAATAGCAGGTAAATGGATCAACACACAGGCATACCCCGGCAATGGGGCCCTCCTCAGCAGCAAGAAGGAACAAGCTGTTGAGTGACTTGCGTGCTGAGTGAGAGAAACCAGACTCCAAAGGCTCCATGCTGCATGATTCCCTTTACACAATTCTGGAAAAGGCAGCGGCAGGACACAGAGCCATGGTGGCCAGAGGCTGGCACGGACTACAAAGGGGCATAAAGGAATTTGGGGGCTGGGGATGAGGGAAATGATCTGCCTCCCGAATGCGGTGATGGTTCTATGAGATTTGTCAAAACTCGAAAACATGAAAAAGTGAATTTTACTGTATGTAAATCATAGCTCGAGAAACTTGCCCAAACAAGGAGAGAAACAAGGACAGAAGGAAAGAGAGGGGAGGGTGGAGGTGAGCAGAAAGGCAGAGAGGGCAAGGAAGTGAGGACAGGGAAGGGGGCCTTGAGAAGGTAGGATCACAAGGGTGCTGAGAATCCCCCTGCTTCCATCAGGCCACAGCCCTACCTGCTCATAGTATTTTTCCCAGGACCAGGGGCCCTGATCCAGGAATCTCCCCGCTTTCAGCCTGGGAGCTCCATCTCTCTCTACTGGTGGGGGGATGTGGTCTTGGGCCATCCCTGGACCACAAGCCTTGAACCCCCATTGCAGCCCTGCCTTAGGGAGTGCCTGTACTCCTGCACCAGATCCTGTTACCGGGATACTGTGGGGTGGGGGAAGGCATTTCCTGCCTAGATGACTTGGCAGCTCCCACTGCCATGGAGACCAACTTGGAAGCTGGGAGGGCCTCAGTCTCCTCGGGCTGCTCTGAACCAGCGGGCAGGAGGAAGAGGAAGCCAAAGGGACCCCTTTAGACTGGTGGAGTCTAGACCTAAGGGTGGCCAAGCAAGGACCTAAGCCCAGATCCACCCACCCATTCCCACACACACACACAATTTCCTGGCAGTGCCATCCCTCCCCATTAGATCTCAGCCCTAGATCCTTCCATAGTTGGAAAGTCAGAGATTGGGGGATCAAAGCCCCCACATCTGTCTTCTCTCTCCTACAGCCATGTTTATCAAAGTGATGTTTGGAGGTAAGTGGGGTCCCCTATCCCTACAGATGGGTAGGGGGGGTGGTACATTCAGAGGCTTCCTTCCCTCTGACCTGGGGGAGATTAGGGAGGCAGTGTGGGGTAGGGGGATGCACTTGTGTAAGAGGATGGGGGAAGGTTAGGGAAACAGCTCTATGAGGAGGCAGAGAGAGTGCTTGGAGTCCGTTGTGGGGCAACCCTGATGGCTGGGGCCTGGGAAATTCTCATGGCTCCTCTAGAGGACCAACCACCAAGTCACCATGGGGTGTGTTGTTGAACTACACAATCTGTAATTCGGTGGGTTGTCAAGCTTCAGGGTACATGAGGCACCTAAAGCTCTGGCCACAGTTGCAGATTTCCCGACTTCCAGTGGCAGGTGGGGCTAGGGTGGGAGGTGAGGTCCTGTGCAGAGGCAGCACTGCGTGCAGGAGACAAGAGCAGTCTGCCCTGGTCACTGACACCTCAAGAGATGGATGGAGGAAGGTATAGGCTCAATAATGGAGCCCTATTCTCTGCTCTGGTTAGAGAAGAGATGGAAGGGAGACAGATGGTCCCAGATTGGGGGAAGGAGGGGTCGAATTTACTGACCTCTGCCCCACCCCTACAGCTGGCTGCTGGGAGCTGGTGAACACCTGGTGCAGCCCCGTGACCCTCACAGCCCACTTGAGGCAGAGGGGGCAGGTGCCCCCGGATGGTGAGGGGGCAGGGAGGGGTGCTGGGGAGGAGGGGCCAAGGGCCCCCAGGCAGAGATGCCAGCCCTGCCTTGCCTCCCTTTCTGCCTTCCCAGCAATCATTGCCCTCCTGGCTGAGGACGGGCACTTGGTGAGTCTGGATGAGGGACTGGAGGAGGGGGCTTCCCCGGCCCCTTCGACGGGCAGCCCCCTACTGCAAGAGCGTGGAACCTATGTCCTCGTGCAGATCTTCAGTAAGTGGGGCCCAAGATCTCCCCCTGGAGTTATGTTGGAATGAGGGAAGGGGCCAGCAGTTGAAACCACCCGAGGCCCTGGGCAGCCCCCCCACCTTTGGCCAGGACCTAGCCCTGACCCTTTCCATCCAATGCCTTGTCGGCCCCAGCCAGGCCCAGCAAACAGGTCCAGAGTGAGAGGTGGGGGTGGGAACTAGCAGGCTGGTCAGGAATTGGTCTTCCTCCTCCACAGAGGGGGAGGGTGGGGCCCCCACCCGCTATGAGTCCCTCCTGGAGAACCTGGATGACCAGTATCCAGAGCTCGCAGGTGAGTGTCACGGTTGAGCCCCAGGGGGAGGGCGCACCTTTTCCCCAGCACCCATAGGTAGGGCTTCCTGGGCCTTCCAGAGGAGCTTCGCCACCTGTCAGGCCTACACCCTGCAAGTGATGGCCGGAAGAGGCGCACGAGCACTAGGCGTGGGCACCAGGAGCAAGGTCCCCTTTCAAGGCCACGAAGGATGGGCTCCCTGCCATCCAGGACCCGCTAGCTGGGGCCAGAAGCCAGCCAGGTAAGGAGGAGACACAGACACCTGGGGGGATGCTCAAACCCAAAGTCCCAGGGGACAGGTTTATGTGTGCCGATAGACCACAACCACCATCCCCTGCACCCCACAAACACACACACACACATACATAAATACCAACAAGGTGGAACACATTGGCCCGAAAGACATGCCCAACACTCCACTTGACTCTGAGCACCCAAGTTCAGGAACGTCCTCCGTGGCCTAGAGATATCAAACAGAGCCTAGCACACAGTAGGTGCTCAAGGCAGGGCTGATGCACTCAATGAAGGCAGCAGCCCAGAGCACGTGATTGTAAGGTCTGCCTTGGCTGTGCAGGGCCTGCTCATCTGTTCCAGCAGGTCCTGTGATCTGGCACATCACAGCCAAGTGGCTGAGCTGGACTCCGATCCAAGGGGGTTAGCCGTGACCTCTACCGTGTGATTGGGCCCAAAGAGCCGCCCAGGGCCATTCTTCTTGCAGAATCTGGACTTACGAAGAAGTTGCATCAGCCAGAGGGGCAAGGTCATGGAGCAGCTGTGAGGGCACCATGGGGGGGTGGCCCCCAAAATGTGGGTGCAGAGAAAGGGATCCAGAGGCAGAGACGAGGGTGAAGGGAGAGCAAGCAGCCCTGAGAGCAGAAGACAACAAACAGGCTTGTCCAGGGATTCCAGTCCCCCGCGTCAGATGCCCTTAGGGGTCCAGGCTAATGCCTCACTCCTCTCTGGACTGTCCAAGGTCATCAGATTACAACAGTCCTCCTCCCCGGCCCCCACCCAGGATGTCAGCTTAAGGTAAAGCAATTCAACCGCACAGATGGACGTCCGGTGATGCTCTTTGACCCCACCCCAGCAGCCAGGCTAGTGAGAGGGCACACGGCAGGCTACAGTCTAAAATAAACTCTTTTAATTGCACATCTGTGTCTCCGGTCATTTGCGGGGTGAGAAACCCCCTCCTCACTCCCAATCCCAGCTACGTGGGTACAATCTGACGTCATGGTCCAGCTGTCGGTGAAGGGGGGAGGGCGGGTGGGAGGGTGCAGGGCTGGCTCATGGATCTGCACCAGTCTGCACCTGTCTCTTCAGGGCAGGGAGCTCAGACCTGCAGAGAGAGAGGGGTGGCACGGGCCAGTGGTCAGCCTGCAGGTACAACACTAAGGGCCGTCCTTCCCACTCCGGCCTGGGTCGGGGCTGCCCGCTCACCGTGGTTGTATTTGCACTGCTTCAAGGCCTCGCTGAAGCCCTCACACAGGGACAGGTCACTCTGAGTGGTGGAGCAGTCCAGGAACTGCTTGATCTCGTAGGCGCAGGGCCCCATCTGCAGGGGCTGGGGGCCAGGCCGGATGGGAGCCTAGCGTATGGCACAGGAGGCAGCAAAGTCGGCTCCAGGTTGGCACCCAGAAATGGGCTCCAACGCTGGGGGCCGCCAGCCTCTCCCCACACCCCCAGCCCAGGTGCCCCTGGGCTCCCTGGCAGGCTGAGTGACTCAGGGGCTAGCCTGCCCTGTCTAGCCCCAGCTGCTCTGAGAATCAGGAGCCCACAGCCCTTTCAAAACGACTCAGCTGATGCTAGTGCTAGTATGGACAGCATTTTCCAATTCCCTCATAATGGGCTCACTGAGTAGGCAGGGCCTGAGAGATGGGAGAAGGCTCTAGAAAAGCTAAGCGTTGTGCTTATACTATTGGAGTATAAGCCCCACCCCTCCAAGTACTAGCGACTTACAGGCTCAGCCAAAGTAATCCTCATGACCCCTGACCCTGCCACTAAGCCACATTTGGCTCAGGACTAATGGGGTGCCCAGTAGGGCATCAGTGAGCAGGAAATGGGGCTCAGACCTGCTGCTGGCTACCCCTTGCCCTTGGGATGCGGGGACTACAGGGCGGAACCTGGGAATGGGGAGAGCTGGGGCTCAGAACTTCAACATCCCTCCACTAGGGTTAGGTTACCTTGAGCCACTCTCTGAATCGCTAAGTGCTTTGGTTTCCCCATTTTTAAAAGGCTGCTTGGTCCCTAGAAGTCTAGGGACCTTGGCCTCAGGAAAGGGGCTAGGAGAGCCTGCCTGTGATCAACAGGGGGCTAAAAGCAGAGAGAGGGATAAGACCCTTCTTGGAAAAGTCCTGGGCCTGAGGCAGCTCTGAAGGCGCCAGGGCACTTCTCGCTGGACAGTCCAGCAGCTTCCTACTAGTGTGACCTTTATGGGAAGTCGGCCTCAGTTTCTCCCGAGCCCGCTGCTCACCTGCTGGGCGGCAGGCTGGGCGGGCTCTGAGCTTCCCCCGCTGAAGGCTCCGGTCAGGGCACTACCCACGACGTGTCCCACAGCCGAGCCCACGGCCACCCCAGCGGCCGTGGACGCCATCTGCGCCATCAAGCCGGGCTGGCCCGACGAGGCGGGGGCCGGTGCAGGGGCCGAGGGCGGCGGGTGCGCGGGCGGGTGAACAGTGCGGCTGCGGGGTGGGGGGTAAGTAGGGTTAATCGCGGCCGGACCCCTGAACTGGGGCCCCAGGGGCCCGCAGCTCCTGGACACGAACTCCGTCCTCCCCCTCCTCCCCTCTTCGCCCACCCTCTTAAGACACGCGGTTGCGGCACCCCCGCCCCTCCCCCCACCAAGATGGCGCAGCAGCCGCCAAGGTCAAGCTATTGCGCCCTTGCGCGGGAGTGCCTACGCTTCCCTAGCCCCCTCCCCAACCGCTCCTGTCCCGCTCACACCTGGCTGGCCGGGCGGTCGCGCTTCGGCTCCCCCGGGGCATGATGGTGGCGGTGAGACGCGGCCAAGCGCAATCAGAGACGCCGACAGTGACAGCGGTTCTGTCTCGGGGACGAACGCGGCACCGCTAAACACTGCGGGCGCAAGGGGGCGGAGCCTAGGGGACACGCCTCCAGAGGGAGTGACTGAGCGTGGGGCGGTGCTCACCTTCACGCGGGTCTCCGGGACTTGTCTCTCAAAGCGTTACCTCGCCTCAGCACCCTTCTTACCTGGAAGTGTTATCCTGCGCTCTCTGCGCCTGGCCCGAGCTGTGTGGGCCCTAGGGACTCAGGCCAATGCTGCAAAGTGCCGAGGGCTGACCCCGCGGCGATGGGCCAAGTCCCTTCAAAAACCACCGCTGAGGGCACCCGGGTGGCTCAGTCATTAAGCGTATGCCTTTGGCTGGGGTCATGACCCCAGGGTCCTGGCATCGAGTCCCACAATGGGCTTCCTGCTTGGTGGGAAGTCTGCTTCTCCCTTTCCCACTCCCCTCGTTTGTGTTCCCTCTCTCGCTGTCTCTCTGTCAAATAAATAAATAAAATCTTAAAAAAAAAAAAAAAATCCGGGGCGCCTGGGTGGCTCAGTGGGTTAAGGCCTCTGCCTTCGGCTCCGGTCGTGATCCCGGGGTCCTGGGATCGAGTGCCGCGTCGGGCTCTCTCCTTGGCAGGGAGCCTGCCTCCTCCTCTCTCTCTGCCTGCCTCTCTGCCTACTTGTGATCTCTGTCAAATAAACAAATAAAATATTAAAAAAAGAAAGGAAAAAAAGTGACATTAGAGACTTAAAAAAAAAAAATCCACCACCGCGGAGCCCAGGGACTGGAGTTGGTTGCTGTCCGATCGCCAGGGAAGAAATAGACAGGGAGGCGACCGGATGAAGCCAGCAAGGGAGGGGCACCAGGCGCCAGACCAGGCTTTGGTTCCCCTCCTACGGACTGGGTTTACCCCTACGACTCGACCTCAGGGTCCCCTGGCCGGGATAGAGGGGAACAGAGCTGGGAAGAAATACCCGAAGGCCCGGCGGGATTCTTTCTCAGAGCTCCCGCCAGGGGGCGCCCGGAGCCCCTCTTCGACTCCCCGGTTCAAGTGCGCGGCAACCCTGCGAAGCCTTGCCCAGTACCCTCCTCCGGTGGGATGACCGCCCCCTCCATTTCGCCCAGCACCCCGCCTGACACCCTAACCCTCAAAACGGACGCAGCGCGGGACACTGACAGCGTTTACGGGACATACAAGCAGCATGCCCATTCCAAAGGTGCCCAGAGGCATTTGAATCCTGTGGCCTCGCGATTTTACCACCTTGGTTCCAGGCCAAGGGAAGGGTGGAGGCACGGATTTAGGACGCTTCCCAGCCCTTCAGGAACTTGAGGTTTATGTTTTTTTCTGAGTGATTTCTCGGTGACCATATTATTACCCTTGGACTGAGAGGAGCTCTGATTTCTTTACCCTCCCCTATCACTGTCCCATGTGCCATGGGGTGGGAGGTAGGTACAGGGCTTGTGGCACCAGGATTGTAGGGAGGATGAAATCACCCCAAGCAAAAGTGAGTCACTTTAAAGAAAGATTGCTAACACTTGAGGTCTGTGTTCTCTTTCCTCTCCTGTCCCTCTAGGAGCCTTCCTGGAGAGGCTATGAGGACTCCCGGGACTGGGACCAGGAGGGAGGGGTTGAGTGCATCTGATTGCCCTCCTCTCCCTCTTTGACTCTTTCCCTTACTCGGCCCAGACTGGGTGCCCACAGTCTCACCTTGCAGCTTCTCAGGCCCCTGCCTGGCAGGATGGGAGCCACTGCCTGGGTCTGGGCTCTACATGGTTGCCCATGATGGAGCAGATTGCCTTAGTGAAGTGACCAGGCCCCAGGTCATAAGAGCAGAGGATCCCTTCCAGAATATGGACACCACCCTCTCCTTTGATTTTCACCTCCTTTCTCTCAGATCTCACGGGCCTGGCCTCTAGGGCCCCTGTGGAACAGATTAGTCTCTTGGACAGCTGGTGCCCCACTCAGACACCATCCCCCCACCTACCTCAGCCTGCTGATAGCACCCTCCCTCTTCACCCCTCCTCTTGCCTGCTGGTCTGGGAAAGCCTGATCTGGTCCCTTCCTCTTGGGCCCTCAGTTTTTCCATTTATAAATTGTAGTTCTGTTCCAAGCTGGGGGGTTGGCCAGCCTCCTCCTTATGCCTCATTTTCCCTTGAGACACATCCTGGTATCAGAAGGGCTGTTGCGCATCTTCCAGATGGATCAGCTAAGGCTGTAAGGGGTTAGAACTTGCCCATGGGAACAACCACCTGTCATAGGCTAGCAATAGGTCAGAGGTCAAGCCACCAGGGAGACCAGCTAGGGAAAGCCTTCCAAAGGTGGGGGGTAGGGACCAGAAGGAGCGAAACCCAACTTCTCTCAGACTCCCCATAGCACAGCGGGGAAACTGAGGCCCGGAGTTGCACCAGCTAGCTTGGGTCACCCAGCACTGGGCCTCAGAGACCTCAGGGTCCGCCCGACCCCGGGAAGGACTGGGTCTCCGGCCCCCGCCCCACCCGGGCCAGCCGCTCCCCGACCACTTCCCCCACCCTGGCGGCGGCCACCGCGGGGAGAGTTTAGAACAAAAGGCACGAGGGGCGGGGCCGGGGCGGGCCGGAGGCGGGGCGAAGGCTATAAGGGGCGGTGGCCCGGCGCGGCCCAGCAGGCCCAGCAGCCCCGGGGCGGATGGCACGGGCCGCCGGGTTTCGCGGCGCGGTCCTGCGCGCCCTCCTGCTCCCGCTGCTGCTGTTGCTGCTCCCGCCGCCGCCGCTGCTGGCCCGGGCCCCGCGGTCCCTGGTGAGTGCCCGCCGCTGGTCGGCCGCTCCTCGCCGAGGGGGTGCCGGGCACGCGGGCTGGGCCCAGGGGCCGAGCTGGACCCACGGGGGGTCCGGGGTAGCCTGGAGAGGCCCATTACCCGAAATGCTTTCTGGGTTCCTGTGAACATGAAAGATAGTGAGCTTTCCGTCCCTGGAGGTGTGCAAGTGGAGCCTGCGCCGGGATCGCTCCGGCTGGTGAGGCGGGACTCTGCGCTAGACTAGCACGCCCCTTCCCAGCGTGGGGACCTGCTCCTTGGTGGCCGCAGCTGCAGATGCTGGGCTGTGTGCTGGGCCAGGTAGCAGAGGGAGTGGTTACAGGGCCTCCTATTCATTGCGGGGACAAAGACTCAGGCTGGTGTCAGCCTCCAGGTGTGTGGTCTCCGTGAGCACACCTACACCCGTGCAATGAGCTGGAGCATTAAGGAAGAGCTGGGAGGGCAACACTGCCCTGGGGCACATGGAGTCTGAGCCCAGAAGAAGTGGCACCACCTGGGCACCTACAGGTTTGGGAGGTGTGAAACCAGGACAGAATGAGCATGAGAGCTCCAGGGAGGGTGTGTGTGTGTGTTCGTGCATGCGACAGAAAAGAAGAGCCGAGAGTGGGCCGCAGAAACCCTCAGAAAGGAAGGGGATGGGGAGAGAAAGGGAAGAGAGAAGAATGTGTGATTAGGAGAGAAGACAGTCTGGGTGAGAGGGCAGCAGAGTGACCAGAGGAAGGGCAGTCACGGGATGTTGTGTGAGAGCCTGTGTGCCCAGCTGGAGCCTCGAGGGACCACTCACAAGGGTGGCCCGGCAGAACCCGGGCAACTGCAGGCCCACAGGCCCCTTGGACCTCAGCTGGGGCATCCAGACAGCTCAGGCCGGGATGGGAGCATTAGCAGGTGCCACAGGCAGGAGTCGTGGGATGGTCTGGTGAGGTGGGAGATCTGACCAGCCAGGTCCCCTCTGTCCACTCACACCAGCTCTGCCCTGGCCAGCCTTGCCCCATCCTGGCTGGGAGCAAAAGAGGATAGGATGGGTAGGTTAAAGAAGGGGGGGCACCTCAGTCCGGAGGCTCTTCCTCTTCCCCAACTCCTCCCAGTCCCCTTGAGCTTGGGTCAGAGTCTGGAATCCCCATGGGTAGCCCCTGGGTTTAGGAGTTGGATATCTGGTTTGAACCATGTGCCCTAGGTGAGTCCTGTTGTGTCTTCGGACCCCACCCCTCCATCTTGGTTGAGAGGGGGTGGATAACAATGCCCACTGCCGGACACCTAGGATTAAATGAGGTCATGGGAGGAGAGGGCACGGCCAGTCATGCTGGACACACACTTGTCACCTGTGGCTGCCACTTTGACGCTCGTGCAGGGTCAGTCGGGGCCGGGTCTGAGCTGGGCTGTTGTCTATCACTCCGCAGATATGCAGGGAGCACTTGGGGTTGCTTTCGCCGTGTTTATCCGCAGGCTGCCGTGTCGGCAGGGCCAGGAAAGCTCTGTAAATATTTATCCACCCCAGTTCGCAGCTTTTAGGCTTGATGAAAGTCCCGCAGCCCAGTGGGACTGATGCTGTGTTCCCTCCTGGAGCCAGTGGGGGAGGCGGGCAGTAGATGGACCTGCTTGTTGCCTGGTGTACAACTTGGGTGGGCTGCTTGACCTCTCTGAGCCTCACCTTAGAATGGTGTGGTGATGCTCCCCATTCTTTCCCACAGTCTGACCACGTGCCCTCCTATCACGGTCGCCTCCTGCTGACTGTAGAAGGCAGAGCTGTTATTCACAAGACCCATTGGACCAATAGCAAACTGACACTCAGAGAGGGGCAAAACTAGCCTGGTCTTACCCAGCAGTTTTCTGGTTCGGGGTCCTTTATCTCCCCTCTACGGGGTGCCTCCCATTTTCTAGATTAGAAGTTGACCCAGGTGCTGACCCCAAGCCTCTAGCTCAGCCAGGACAGGGAGTCACCTCAGAAGTTCCTCAAGTATGTTTGAGGCTGTGGTTTGGTGCCCCCAAGAGGAAGGCGGGGGTGAGTGAGCTCAGTGCCCACCACACGTCAAGCCCAGGAGAGGCTCCTGATTGAGGAAAAGGAGAAGGGAAGGCATCAGAAAAAGAAATACTTCTCAGGAATGTGGGTTTTGGAGATCGGCCAAGAGTTGAAGAGGTGAGGGGAGGCGGCACGAGCCCCAGGTCTAGGCCCAGCTCTTCTCTGACTTGCTGTGTGACCCTGAGCAAAGTCCTTGACCTCTCTGGGCTCTTGTTTCTTCCTCTGAGAAATGTGCTGGTGCCTGCTCCGCAACTCTCCCAGGGGTGTAGATGAGACCAGGCATGGTCAGTGCCTATTACCCCACCTCACTGAATCCCAGCAGCCTCGGAAGAACGAAGCACACCAATCTTAGGGATCAGCAAGGGGCTTTGTGCCAGGCCTTGCAGTTAAGGTGCCTGATCCTGGGCCAGAAAAGACTCAGAAAGATGAAGCGTGGGAGGTCTGCAGTTCAGGGAGCATGTGTCCCATTCCAGTAATGGGGAAACTGAGGCCAAGAGCCATTAAATGATGGACTCCAAACCCCAAATACTGGAAAGGAAACCTTGATTCTAGCACCTCCTGCTCACTCACTCCAAGACCAGTGAGTGTGACATGGGCAATGAGCCTGAGCCTCTGGCTTTGGGGGAGATGCTGCACCACTCCCTCTTCTCTGGGCCTGCAGGCTCCCTGCTGCTAGGTACAATTCCTGTTTATGATTTAGTCTGAGAACTTTGGGGGAGCTGGCCCCCAGGCGAGTGCTGGGAGCTGTAGCACAGCTGGAGAGAGCAGCTCTCTGTGGGAAGGCCCACAGGGGCAAGGAGCTGGGCCAGGGAAGAGGCTACAGTAGGCAGTAGAGAAGAAGGTTATTTAAAGCCCTCTGCTGTGGTGCCATCCTCAATGGACAGAGAAGTCACAGCTAAAAGAGGGAAGAGACTTCCCTCCAGGGTGACCGTGACATAGGACTGGACCTATGTCACTGGGCCTATCTCAGACTGTGGCTCTTTCTGTTGGACTGAGAGTACCATGTTCCAGGGGTCTGGGCATGGATCTAGAGCTTCATGAGGACAAAAGAGGAAGGGATGGTGTGTGTGTCCATTACTCACCCTCACTCCATGGCCCGCTGCTCCAGGCCTCACGGGAGGGCAGAGAAGATGAGAAAATTCGGTACAGAGATGTGAAGAGACCTGGTAGGCTGGGCTCTGGGCTCTGGGCTCCCAGGGAATAACCCAGTCTTGCCCGTTCCAGAGTTGGGGGAAGGAATCTGTTTATCCAGAAAGTCAAAGGGGGCAGTGTGGGGAAGAGAAGGGGCAGGCTCCCATGGCTTGGCACACAGACCTGGGATCCACATCTGCAGCGTGAGACCTCGCATGTGTATCTTCCCCATCTTACCGGGGGTGTTGGGGTGGAGGTTCAGCGAGCTGATGGGGGGCCTGGAAAGTAGCAGGTGCTTAATAATTTTCCCATTCCTTCTCTACTGTCACCAAGGTGAGGCCAGCCTGAATCCCTCCTCCGGGGGAAGGGTGGCTCCAGCTTGAAGAATACAGCCAGGTAGCAGGTAGGGAGTGGGTTATGAGCACAGAGGGCCTACCACCTGCCAGCTGTTCCCCGGGCAAATTGCTTAACTGCTCTGGGCTCTGTTTTCTCATCTGAGAAATGGGCGATGAGGACAATGGAGTTAGTGAGAGATCCCACCAGGGGCTAAGAGCATGTCTGTGAACTGTTGGTGGGGTCCAAGTCTAGATACAGGTGGACTGCACATGAGAAGTACTTACCTAGCAATAAGTCCAGTCGTGATGGAAACCTACAAGCCAGTGAGGCTGGGCCCTGCCAGAGAACCCACCAACCATTCAGGAAGCAAGCTCTGAAATTAGAAAGCTGGTCTGAAATTAGAAAGACTTCTTCTCATACCCCAGGTAGCTGTGGCCCCTGGGTGTTCAGAAGACCCCTTCCTAATGGGGTGTTCTTGGAGTTGAGTCTGGGTGGCTCTGGGAGGTTGAATTATTGGTAGCTCTGGAATTGGGACACTGGGGGTGCTGGGACAGTGATCAGAGTCCTGGGATGCCTAGAGCCTGGGCGAGCTGCCAGAGGCTAAGGGCGAGGGTGGAGCCTGGGTGGCCTGGCTACCACCCCAAATATGGCTGTGGGGAGGCCCCAGCCTCCCGCCCAGACCTGTCAGTCCTAACACTTAGTCCCTAACAAACAGCATGGCTCCGTCCTAGCCTCCCCTTTGCCTCCTGCCTGGGACACCAGAGTCTGTGTCTGGCCCTGCCTGTGCCCTTGCTGGGTGACCTTGAAGGGTCTCCCAACCTCCTGGAGCTTCTGCTGTTTTTAAGGCATGAGAACTGTGACGTCCCCCCTACCCCCGCCCCGACCCTGGAGGTTGCAGAGGGTGGGAGCTCCAGGTCAGAATTCAACACCCCTTTGTGGTGCTGGGGCTCCAGCAGGGCAGGGCTGGGTGGGGCTGGGCAATTGGTAATGGTCTGTTTCCCCCTGCCCACACATGGATCTCCACTGGGGAGGTATTCTCCCCATTTTTCAGGTGAGCACATCAAGGCTGCATTGCAGGGCTACAGCTCTTCCACACTGGGGAGGGGTGGTGGTGGGTGTCGGAGCCCGCTCACCTAATTGGAGAGGGCAGAGTTGGTGGGGGTTGGCGGGGAGGCTGGAAGAAAGGAAAGAGAAAAAGTGGGGGCCAGTTGGTGGAGCAGGAAGAGCTTTCCTGGCCTTTCCTTGAAAGCTTTGTAAGATCTATTGGCTAAGTGTGGAGAGTAGTCAGGCGCCTCACTGTAGTAGTCAGTACACCTTACTGGCCCAGGGGGCTGGATAGGCAGCCCAGGCCCTCCTGTAGTGGGCAGGAAGGTAGCAGGGTGCCTTGGAACAAGGCCTCAGCAAATCTGAGCCTGTCCATGCCGAAGGGCCCTGCTGTGCGATGACTTGTACCCCTCGCTCTCAGTTTGCCCATCCATAAAGTGGGCTGGGGCTGCACATGGGTATGCTGATGGGCTGCGAGGACCCAGGGCCGGATTAAGCCTTGCTGTCCTATCTCCTGCCCAGGATGCACACCGCCGCCACCCTCTGAGGAAGGGGTCACAGCCCTGGCATGAAGCAGCTCCCGGCAGCCTGGCACCTGCCCCTACTGCCCAGGAGAGTCCCCGGCCTGCCAGCAGCCCCAAACCCCCCCGCTGCGGTGTGCCTGACCCGCCTGATGGGTTGAGTGCCCGCAACCGACAAAAGCGGTTTGTGCTGTCAGGCGGGCGCTGGGAAAAAACGGACCTCACCTACAGGTAGGGGCCAGTGGCCATGCAAGCAGATTCTAGACGTCTCCACAAACCTGCGTGTCTGTGTGGGAACAGCCACCCTCTTCTGCTTCTTGACACACGTGCTGGAGCTAGATCTCTGTGGTTAACAGACCTTTGTGTCCACTGACCCCCGAAGTCATCCGTGGACCGACTCCCTGAACCCCAACTTAGATGCACACACAGGCAGCACTCTATATGGCCATGCCTGCCCGCGGAGGGGGCCGTAGCTCTGTTAACACAGGAAAAGGCTACAGCTGGTGGCTCCCTTGATATGCAGGGGCATGGCCTTCCATCACCCAGGCAACCTCTAGTGGGGACCTAGAAAGTGCCGGGCCTTGGGATTCTGTGGTAGTTGGAGGAGACATGGCCTATCCTCTCGGGGAGCTAGGCATTAGCCATGTCATTGTTCAGACCTATCATGAGAGCTTGGAGTCCATGCGGGTGGGAACCACAGTGAGCAAGCAGGACAGGTAACCTGGGCAGTGATGCAGAAGCTGAGGCTTCTCCTGCAGGTGAGGTGGGGAGTTTCCCCAGGACAGAAGGCACATGAAGGATGATGGTGTCAGAGCTCAGAAATGTCCTGGGTGGGGAACTGAATCCAAGATGGGGGCCAGGGGCTGGGGTGCCCCCCCATAGCAAGTGGCACAGTCAGGTCTAGAAAGTGGGTCCTGGGGCTCCTCCTGGTTCTGCGTTCTTTCCATCAAATGCAGACACCTGTGTGCACCAAAGGACATACAAACCCATACAAAGATGTTGCCCTGTGGAAGAGGGACTGCAGCTGAGGCCCAGAGCACACCTGGCTTGTGTCCCCCCTGCATGCCTCCCCGCTGAGCATCCAGGGGCAACTCCTGGCCCATCAGCCAGCAGGGAGGTGTCCCAAGCGAGGCCCAGGCCCCTCCTCCTCCCCCCAGGATCCTCCGGTTCCCATGGCAGCTGGTGCGGGAGCAGGTGCGGCAGACGGTAGCAGAGGCCCTGCAGGTGTGGAGCGAGGTGACGCCACTCACCTTCACCGAGGTGCATGAGGGCCACGCTGACATCACGATCGACTTCACCAGGTGAACCAGTGGCCTGAGAACCCACGGGGAGCTCATTCCACCTATCAGCGGTGGCTGACTCTGCCCCACCCACCCACAGGTACTGGCATGGGGACAACCTGCCATTTGATGGGCCCGGGGGAATCCTGGCTCACGCCTTTTTCCCCAAGACCCACCGAGAAGGAGATGTCCACTTCGACTATGACGAGACCTGGACTATCGGGAACAACCAGGGTATGGGCTAGGGACCCGCTTTCCAGCTGGGGCAAGTGAAGATCATAGCCAATGGGGACAAGTCCTTGAGCTGGGTTCTGGAGCCTGGGTATCTTGCAGCAGGAAGTTCGGGGATTGCGGGGCTATCTCCCTTTTCCAGGCACAGACCTCCTGCAGGTGGCAGCCCATGAATTTGGCCATGTGCTGGGGCTGCAGCACACCACGGCTGCTAAGGCACTTATGTCCCCTTTCTACACCTTCCGCTACCCACTGAGCCTCAGTCCAGATGACCGCAGGGGCATCCAGCACCTCTACGGGCGACCACGGCCAGCCCCCACCTCCAGGCCCCCAGCCGTGGGCCCCCAGGCCGGGGTGGACACCAACGAGATTGCCCCGCTGGAGGTGAGGCCCCACTCTCAGCTCCCTTTGCCCTCCGTGGTTCCGATGCGGGCTCTTTCTCAGCCCCTCTCTCCCGCACCAGCCGGAAGCCCCGCCGGATGCCTGTGAGGCCACCTTTGATGCAGTCTCTACCATCCGTGGCGAGCTCTTCTTCTTCAAGGCGGGCTTCGTGTGGCGGCTGCGTGGGGGCCGGCTGCAGCCTGGCTACCCTGCGCTGGCTTCTCGCCACTGGCAGGGACTGCCCAGCCCCGTGGATGCAGCCTTTGAAGATGCCCAGGGCCACATCTGGTTCTTCCAAGGTGAGGGGGACTGGGGGGTCTGCTCAGGAGACTACTGGGAGCCAGGAGCATCATGGCCAAGGAGAGGGCCAGTCAGCCGGCCTGCCAGCCAGCCAGCCATACTGGGCAGAGTGCCCTGAGGGTGGTTATGGGTGATTAGCATGACTGCCCTAGAGATGAGGTCTCTGGGGAGTAGATGGGGGGCAGTGTCACCTGAGGACCCAGCGTGAAAAAGGCAGAGCAGGGATTCGATCTGGTTCTGGCAACCCCAGACCCTGTGCTGTAACTTTCACCTGGGAGAGACAGGAGCCTGGAACATTCTAGGTGGCAGGGACTTCAGCCACAGAGGCTCAAGCCTGCTGCGGCAAGGGTGGGGCCCAGGGACTTGTCAGAAGTGCTTGTCACAGGTAGCTAAATGCCAGGGGAAGGAGTGGGGGAGCTCAGGAGACCTCCTTCCTGTTTAGAAGGACCTTCCCCACTTGGGACCTCCAGAGCATGCAGCACCTCAGCGTATTTATCCCCACTGGCTCTAACTTCCCTCTGGGGACAAGGGTGTCAAATGGGATTACTGGCCCGAGTGTTTTATGGACAAGGAAACTGACGCTGGGGAAGGTCTGTGGCGGTGGTGGTGGCCACGTGGGTCCACACTGGCCAGGTACAGCCGTCTGGCAGCTCCATTGCAACCTCCCTTCTCTGGCAGGTGCTCAATACTGGGTGTACAATGGCGAGAAGCCAGTCCTGGGCCCTGCACCCCTCTCTGAGCTGGGCCTGCTGGGGTCCCCCATCCAGGCCGCCTTGGCCTGGGGCCCTGAGAAGAACAAGATCTACTTCTTCGGAGGCGGAGACTATTGGCGCTTCCACCTCAGCACCCGCCGGGTAGACAGCCCTGTGCCCCGCCGGGCCACTGACTGGCGAGGGGTGCCCCCGGAGATTGACGCCGCCTTCCGGGATGCTGACGGTGCGTTGGGGTAGAGTGGCTGGCTGGTACGAGTGGTGCCAGAGCCGCACCTCCCTCCCAGTGGTTGGCTGGGCATTAGCTCCTCATCGCAGGTCCTCTGTCCAGAGCTTTCCCCATCCACCCTCCTCCTTGTGCCAGGGCAGTGCTCTGCCCCCATGCTGCAGATGGGAAGCTGAGGGCCAGAGTCATAATTCGTAAAATAATAACTGCTGCAAGCTGAGGACTGATGATGTTCTGGGCACGGTGCTAAACTTCTGGTGTGTCTCCTGCAGTTCTCAGACCAGCCCTCTGACCTAACACTTTCTTTCTTTCTTTTTCTTTTTTTTTTAAGAGTTTATTTATTTATTTGACAGACAGAGATCACAAGCAGGCAGAGAGGCAGGCAGAGAGAGAGGAAGGGAAGCAGGCCTCCCGCTGAGCAGAGAGCCCAATTCGGGGTTCAATCCCAGGACCCGGGGATCATGACCTGAGCTGAAGGCAGAGGCTTTAACCCACTGAGCCACCCAGGCACCCCGACCTGACACTTTCTACAAAGCCAGTTTTCAGAGGGGCAAACAGAGGTTCAGGGGATGAGGTCCCTAACTGGGCCTCTCAGGTGGATCTTGGGGAGCCAAGCCTCCCACCCAAGCAGTTCCTGCCGTTTAGCACGGAACCACCGGGCTGGCTTCCCACAATCTCAAAGGACTAGAACAGGACTGACGTTCATTCCACTACTTTCTCTCCTGTACTCTCAAGCTTGCTTCTGTGCTGTCCTACCTCGGGACCTGCTGGCAGAGCTATCCTGTGGTGGCTCTGGGGCTCTGAGTCACCCACATGGTACACCTTATCTCAGGACATCTGCCTATAGTCGCTGGCATGTATAGGAATAGACTGACATGGCAGGAAGGGAGGCGGTGGTGTCTGGGGAGGGGAGGGAGACTTGCTTTCCTGAGAGGTAGGGTTTGAGTTTCTGAGACTCCAGGCATCTGTGAAGCTGGACAATAGTCCAGCTCAGACCTGGGGAAAGGTAGGATTCTGAAGGATGGAAGGTTCTGGAATGGCCACGCTGGGACCTGCAGGTTTCAAGGAGTGCAACAGTGGTCAAGCCCCGGCAATCTGACCTCCCCCTTTGCCTGGGCCTGGACACATTCTGACTGGCAGGTGCAGGGCCCAGTGTCTACCCACGCCAGCCTGACCCTCCTCTCTCCTCAGGCTATGCCTACTTTCTGCGAGGTCGCCTCTATTGGAAGTTCGACCCTGTGAAGGTGAAAGCCTTGGAGGGCTTCCCCCGCCTCGTGGGCCCTGACTTCTTCGGCTGTACCGAGCCTGCCAACACTTTCCACTAACCTCGACTTCGATGCTCTCAGGGCTCCTGACCCCTGCCAGACCACTGGTCTGGGGTAGAGACCAGTGGCCATCTTTGTGGCTGTGGGTACAGGCACAGGATGGAACCTGTGTTTCCTCAGGGGGGTTGGGGGTGCAGGGAGGCGCCATGCAGGTCGTGGTCACCTGCCAGCAACTGTCTCAGACTGGGCAAGGAGACTCTGGTGTTACTTGAGGGTGACAGTGGTCTTGGGCCAGCCCCACCCAACCTGTGCAGGTCACAGTCAAACCCTGCTGCCCTCAGTCTCCATCCCTGTCCCTCAGGTTAGCACCTCAGCAGGGCTGGGGGAGCTGAAGCCCTCATCCTGTCCCTGCTGTGAGGTCCCTGCGGGGTGCTGGCATGTGGTGGGGGAGACTTCTGCCTTTTCCTGAGAGGTCAGCTCCGGGTAGGTGTTTGGAACTGGCTCCCTTCTAGCTGATGATCCTAATGATGTGTTCCCCAGGATCCAGGCCAAAAGGTCCAGAGTCAGCTTGGGGCCGGGGGGGCAGGGGGGGGGTTCCTGCTGGAGACCCCGGGCCCTGGAAGCCCCAGCATACCTCAATCCTGGCTTGGGCTAGATCCTTCCCAGCCCTCATTCCAGCACTGGGACCCTCCGAAGTCATGTAAATGTGTGTACAGTGTGTACAAAGCCTTTTTTTTTTTTTTTCTACTGAGTACTGTCATTAAATATGGTTATTTTCTACTTGCCTGCCTGAGTTCTTTCTGTAACTATGAGGCCAGGAGGGGAAAAGAGCTGGGGAGGTGGGAGCCTCCTGTCCTAGGAGCCAGGGTCACAGCCTACTCCATCCACCGCACCCACCCAAGCTTCTGCCCTTGGGGACCAAGGCAATGCCTAGGGCTCCTCTTGCTCCATTCCTTCATTTTGTCTGGCTGGACACCTGGAGTGGCTTTGCAATTGATTCCAGGCTTCCCCGATGGCCCCTTGGGGCATCCTCCACCAAGTGGTGGTCACTTTATCTGATCCTGTCCCACCCTAGCCCCCATCCTCTAATACTATGTTTCACACTGCTGTCTTTGAGAACAAAACTCAATGGTTAGCACAGCCGATCCCACCCAACTCTGAAGGGTCACCTTGCCCGGCCAGCCAGCCTCACCTATCACAGCTGCAATTGTATTAGACTGAACCACGTGAAATTGTCAGTGGTGGGCTGTTCTTGACCTGCTGTGTTGTGCAGCCAGACACACGGATGCTTTGATGCTTTCAACAGTGTTAGCTCCACTCCCAGCTCTAAGCTCTGCAGGCCAGGGCTATCGAGTTTCGCTCACCACCCCACAGCTGCGCCTGTTGTAGTCACAAAGTGCAGAGTTAAGGAAGGAATGGAGAAGTTTGCCAGCCAAACCAAATACCACCTGGGCCTTGGAATGCTGCCAAGCCTGGGGAAACTTTGCCCATGCCACTCCCCCACCCAGTGTTGTCATTCCACCCATCTCCACAGCCGCAGGAACAGCTGTGGGCCCGGAAATAGGGTATCTGTTCCTAGGATCTTCTTATCTACTCAACTACACTGGGTTTTTCTGGGTGGGGAAACTGAGGCACAGATAGCTCTGGCCTCCTACTGGCCTCAGGCCCCATTTCACTCCTCCTCCACTGAACTGAGTTCTACTCCCAGCAGTGAGGCTGGGAAAACCACCGCTTGAGTCAGGGCCTCGGCTGCTATTTCTGTCCCTGAGAAGTTCTGCCAGGTACCTCTACTTGGGAAGCAGCCTGGAGGAAAAACGGGTCGTGGTTCCTTTAAAGGGCCCGAGGGGGCGCGCCCCGGCCTTTTGTTTGGGCGGCGGCGGCGGCGCGCGCGTCAGCGTCAACGCCCCGCGCATGCGCACTGAGGGCGGCCTGGTCGTCGTCTGCGGCGGCGGCTGAGGACCCCGGCGGTGACTGAGGACCCCGGTGGCGGCACGAGCACCGGATCGGCCCGCCTGTCGCCTCCCGGCCTCGGCTCTCCTCAGCTCGGCACGCCCCGGCTCCTCCTCAGTCCTCCCCATCCCTCGCAGCCCGGCCCCGGCCGCCCGTCTCCGCCGCCGCAATGATGATGATGGCGCTGAGCAAGACCTTCGGGCAGAAGCCTGTCAAGTTCCAGCTGGAGGACGATGGCGAGTTCTACATGATCGGCTCTGAGGTAGCCCGCGGCGCGTCCTCGTCCTCCGGCTCCGGCCCAGCGGGAGCCTCGGGGCGGGTCTGCGCGCCGGGAACGCGCATCTCCATTCATCGCGGTGGGCGGGCGCGCGGGCGGGGGGGGGGTTGCCGTAGGAAGGAGCGGGGCGGGGCCTGTTTGACTCCGCCCCGCGCACCTCCTCGTTCGGGGTTTGCTTACTCTGTTCGCTATGGTGGGGGGCGCGCACCGCGGCCAGGGCTTAGGGCACCACGAGGAACCACTGGTTCCGCCCTGAGTTGGTACAACTCCAGGCAGCCGCCGAGAAACAGGATGTTTCGGTTAGCCCCTGGGGCGCCTAGGGGAGTGATTTTGAAAGCTTCACATGCATCCCTCCTCCATTGCTACGTCTGGGATCCCGAAATTGCAGGTTGGAAACGGGGTTTACTGATGTCTCATGCCTCATTGTGTTGGTTACTTTTATTCACCAATGAGAAAATAGGGAGGAGGATGCTTTCTTTTGCGCGGATGAGGCCCCAGTCCCTGAGCTAGATCAATCAACAGTTCCGAAGAAATTGACACTTGGACTATCCTGAACTTACTTTGAATTTTCAGGGAGAGATTCTAAATATTTTCAGTTCTTAACCGGAAGTGACAGCATTTTGTTGAAACAGCTGAACAGCGGACTTTAGGAAAACCCTACAATTGGTCTTTCTGTGGGAGTTTGTACTAAAAACTAAGCTTTTTTCTAGATTGCCTCAGACTAGCCCTTTTTGATCCAAAAGTAATCCCCAGCTAGTGTGTAATTGGGGATATGCAGTTCAGATGTGCAAATACTAAGCCATAGAGTCTTTTTTGGGTAATGAGATAAGTGCCAGTCCTGGAGAACTAAAACAGTTACAAGATGCCCGGGGTTGTTGCTCCTTGTGGCAGTGTTCAGAATCATATGCCAGCATTTCCTTCCCGTTTTTTAAAATAATGGGGGATTTAAGTCTTTGATTGAACGTATGATTGAACGTAGCGTGAATGAATGGAGCCTCATGATGGTCACACTGAGGCTTTGAGGACACCCCGTGATTCCTGGCTTGTTTTAGTTGTATCAGGTTAGGAGACCAGTGTCATCAGTAGCATCAGGACTTTAGTGTCCATTTTTCACCAACTTTTATAAAACAAAAAGGGCAGGATTTATCCATCAACTTTTCATGTTATCACATCAGTGCTGCTCTTCAGACATAGCGGGGAAGCGAAGTCCATGCCTGTCCATGTGCCACAGCTCAGAATGGTCCTCAGTGACCTGTAGGAAGTGCCCAAATGCAGGATACAGGGCATTTAAGGAGTTTCTCTATGGTACTGGATACATTGTTTAAAGAAGCCCTTACCTGATCTAATGGGCAGGAAAAGCACTCAGTTTGGCCCTGACTCTGGGTGGATGCTACTTTTGAAAAGCAAGCTTTCATTTATTAGGTGGAGTATATTGAGAGATGGGAAGGCGGAGGTCTGGTTCCAGCTCTGCTCTGCCTCCTTACTTTTCTCATGTGTGTGAGAGATGCTTAGACTCAGTGGTCTCTAAGATCTTCCCCATAACACCTCTTGGTGTCTCGAAGGCTAATTGTAGTCTTCTCTTGCAGCCCTGTTGAGTGAGAATTGTCTTGAGACCCAGTCTGTAGAAACCTAGATGGGAGAGGGGAGAGCTGTCTGCTCTCTTGGGCCAGGCTGAACAGTTGTCAGACCTCTGGAGGTCTGGGAAGGATTCAAGATCAGGAGGCTGACTATTGATAACCAGTAGCTCCTGTGACAATGTTGGGTAGATGGGCTCTGAGCCCTTTCCCCTTGGAAGGGTTGCGTCGACCATAGCAACACCACTGGGGTTGCCTGGGAGGCAACTGCAGTTGCAGCAAGCCTGTGTGTCACTGTTTTCCTGCCATCTTCAGGCAGCTGTGTTCGCCAAGCCAGAGTAACAGAGCTGACGGGACCCTAAGAAGTCCCCAGGTTCACACCTTCTTATTGTATTTTATTTAAGATTATATATTTATTTATTTATTCGGCAGAGGGAGACACAGCAAGAGAAGAAACACAAGCAGGGGGAGCGGGAGAGGGAGAAGCAGGCTTCCCACTGAGCAGGGAGCCCCATGCAGGGCTTGATCCCAGGGATCAAGGGATGATGACCCTAGCTGAAGTCAGACGCTTAACTGACTGAGCCACCCAGGCGCTCCTTATTTATTTATTTTTTAAGACTTATTTACTTATTTGAGAGAGAAAGAGAGCAGGAACAGAGTGGGAGGAGCAGAGGGAGAGGAAGAGAGAATCTCAAGCAGACTCCCTGCTCAGCACAGAGCCCGACTCAGGGCTCCATCTCACAATTCTGAGATCCTGATCTGAGCCAAAACCAGGAGCCAGGCGCTTAACTGACTGCACCATCTGTGCGCCCCAACCTTCATTTTATGTTTCACCCTCCAGAGAGGGTGAAGGCTGGTGTAGGGGAAAGCCAGGAAGGCAAACCCTAGTCTCCCAAGTTCCAAAGGGGTCTTGGGGAGGATGTAAGTGTCCTGGAGCCCTAGAGGACCCGCAGAGTAATAGTGGAGGGCATTGTTGTCAATTTCTTTCCAAAAACCTAGTGGAAACTATCTGTTTGCCCCTGAATAGTAATGATACTCAGCCATATAATGCAGAGAGGGGTCTGTGCCTTCTATATGAAGCATGAGCGACTGACTGCCTGTGGCCACTCCTTTATCAGGCTGTTCGGCAGCCCTGGTTGTCAATTGTAACAATCTTTGATTCGTGAAAATGGGAGAAACCCATTTTAATTTAACAAATATATCGTGCAGTTAGGTAAATGGAAAAAATAATAGAAATGGCACTCCGTGGGGCAAAGTTCAGAGTTGCTGCCTGTTTGACAGATGAGTGAGGAGACCCAGGAAAGGGCAGGGCTTCCCACCACCAGTGGAGCCACACATGGCACTCAGTCTACTGACCATCCCCTGCTAGGGGACCCAAGAGGTCTTTTTTGCACTGTCAGTGAAATAATTGAGTTTCTTGATGAAAACTTGGAGACTAGATTTCATTTCATTAAGGAAGTCATACTTTGACTATCTGGGGCAGACAAGCTGAAGCAGTTGTTTGGGGTAGTAATGATTTATATAGCAATCTGGTGATTGCCAGTAAGTGCTTTTTAAACTCTTCGGAAAATTCCTTTGGTGTCCCTGGTTTGAGTTTTGTTACTAAACAAAGCAACAGGGGCTGTGGGGGAAATTATCCTGCATCTGTCTAAAATTAAAAGACCTTTTTGGTGTTTATTAGATCGTAAAAATATCAAAGTCTTGTTCTTAGGATAAAAGAAAGTCAAAGAGGCCTTACATTTCTGGAAAAGGCCCAGGATCCTCAGTCTAAAATCAAAATCCCTGCGAGCTCCTCAGTGAGCTCTGGGAGCCTGCATGAGAAGCGTCCTGTCAGGCCTTTCAGAACGTGGTCCTGTCTTCAGGAGGCAGATGTTGTGGCCCCTGCCACGAGGGGCAGATGGGGGCCAGATGTGCACTGCTGTTGAACCCTCGAAGTCAGCAGAATGTGTTTTTAAGGCTGCGGAAAGCCCAGGGCCCGGAGGCTAACTCATGTTCAATTTGTCACTCAGCTGGACAGAGCCTCTGCACCACGACCCTCTCTTTCTGCATTGAGGTGTGACCCTCATAATGAGCCTTCTTGCTTTACTCATAGGTGGGAAACTACCTCCGTATGTTCCGAGGTTCTCTGTACAAGAGATACCCCTCGCTCTGGAGGCGACTAGCCACTGTGGAAGAGAGGAAGAAAATAGTTGCATCGTCACATGGTAAAAAAACAAAACCTAACACTAAGGGTGCGTCTTCACGAGGGTTTGTAAACCTGTTTCAAAACCACTCGCTTATGTCATGAAGATAAAACGTTTTCACTCCAGAGTGTCTTCACTGCAGCCCTGACCTTAGCGGGGCAGGGTCGCCCCGGGGCTCGCCACACAGCTCAGGCGAGACAGCCAGCGGTCCCCCTGTCAGGTATTTTTAGCAGGGCCTGTGGGGGCGTGAGGGCGGCAGGGCCGGGACTCGAGTGGGTGCTGTGAAGACATGTTGGTCTCAAAACGTTTTAGGAATGCTGTGATGCTCTGCCATCTGCCGTGGGCGTGTCGCCATCGTCACCCTCCATGCAGCCCGAGCGGTGGGTGGTGGCCCCAGCGCCCACTCCCCTCTGGGGCTTTCACCGCTTCGCTTCCCAGAGCACATCCATCCCGTAGCACCTCATCCTGGCAGCCAGCGTGCTAGTGCTCTCGTGCATGTCCCTGCTTGGTGTGCCTGAGGTGTGCCTGGGACCTGCTGGCTGAGCTGCCCAACACTCGAGACACGGGTGGGCTTTGGCAGTGGCAGCTCTGCGCAGGGCCAGAAGATGCTCTGCAGATGCTCGGAGGGCTCTGGCGGGAGCATCTCTCTGTACCTTCCAGTTTGGATGCGGCGCAACATGTGAACTTGGCAGTGACGCCTTACACAGAGCTGCCCCGGGCCTGGGTCAAGACTCTGCCTAAAGCCGTGCATGCGTGCGTGTGTGCATGCGTGCGTGTGTGTGTGTGTGTCCGTGCACGTGCGTGCGTGTCCGTCTGCCCTGTGTCCGTAGGTGCTGCTGTGGTCTTGTCCACTGTGGGCAAAGTAGTGGTTCTTTTAATGCAGGAGCCGGAGCTGCTTTTTTTTATCTGCTGCTATAACATTGCCACTCATTCGCTTTAAAAAAGTCTCCTTTTTGTCCTCTGTCTGCCCCCTGCCCCCCAGTGGAGCACCAATCACTAACGCAGTGAGTTCCTAGCTTTGCGTTCACCCTGGCAAGCCTCAAGTGAAAAGTCTCAGTGACTCTTCTGCCTTTTGCTTCAAAGACACCTTCGCCATAACCGATTTGTTTCTCCAGGAGAAGCCAGTTGGGATGCGCAGACAGCTAGCATCTCTTGACCGAGGTTCCCCGAAGAGCTCTGGGTCGAGTTGCCTAGCTTCTGTCCTGCTTCCCAGACGGCACGCGCCGACTGGCGCAGGGCCAGGCATTCATGTTTGGTGTGAAGCAGCTCTTTCTAACTCTCTGGGCTCTTGTCTTAAAAGAAAAGTATTTTTCATCTTTCATTCCATCTCTCTACTTTGCTTCGTGTCGTGGATTGCCGTGGTGTCAGACCTCTTCCCACTGGTGGTATTACTCTGGAGCCTTCCTTCCCCACCCCCTGCCCCGGAGAGAACTGGTTGGCTGTGCTACGCTGTAGCTGCTGCTGCCCCGTGCGCTTCCTCTGTGCCGGTGCTCCTGGCACAAATTAGTGCGTGTCAGTCCTCTGGGAGTGTTGACTCAGTAGGACCCCCAAAGCACTCCATCCAGATCGCCCTTTTGGAAGAGGCCAACATTTAGCAGTAGTAAGGGTGACACCTGCTTGTCCCTCCTCGTGCATGTGAGGACCTTGATGTGCCGCATCGATTGGCTGCTGCTCCCCGCTATCCCGCCAGCAGGGTGACCGCAGCGGTGTCTCTGCTTACAGATCACGGCTACACGACCCTGGCCACCAGCGTGACGCTGTTAAAAGCCTCAGAGGTGGAAGAGATTCTCGATGGCAATGACGAGAAGTACAAGGCGGTGTCCATCAGCACGGAGCCCCCCACCTACCTCAGGTAGTGCACCCCCCGGCCAGGGCATGCTCTTGGGACGACACCCACAGGTATTTTTCTCCTACTCCAGAACTGACTGTGATTCAGCTGAGCTGAAATACTTTTCAAAGATGTATTTATTTGAGAGTGGGAGAAAGAGTGAAGGCACAAGTGTGCACTTGCACATCCAGGGTGTGGGGTGGGGCAGAGGGAGGAGGAGAGAGAGTCTTTTTTAAGCAGACTCCCTGCTGAGCCTGGAGCCAGATGCAGGGCTCGATCTCAGGACCTGAGATCACAACCTGAGCTGAAACCAAGAGTCAGAAGCTGCACTCATTGCTCCACCCAAGCGCTGCTGAACCAAAATACTTTGCAACACTTTACCCACTGTGCTAACAAATTGTCTTAGCCAGGTTTCCAAGTTTCTTCTGTGTCCGTGGAGTTTCTGAGAAACATAGGCCAAGTCTTGGCTTCTGGAAAGCCATTAGGAATGCTTTGAAGGTGGGACTAATCTGTTCGAAAAATGAGTGGCCTGATAAATTCACAAAAGAAACGAACAATAGATTTTAAGATTTATTTATTCTTTTAGAGAGACAGAGTGCGCACACGTACAAGCCTTGGGGATGGAAGGGAGAGGGAGGGAGAGAATCTCAAGCAGACTCTGCGCTGAGTGCTGGGGGGCTTGAGCCCATGACCCTGCGATCATGACCTGAGCAGAAATCAACTGCTGAATGTTTAACTGATGGAGCCACCTAGGCGCCCATGAACGATAGATTTTAATGTATGAGTTCAGAACCTTTGAGAGTATTTACAGTAAGGATTAGGTAAGTAATTGGACGGTGGTTACGTTATAGAGTCTGTTTGTTCAGATTTACTTTTTAATTTTTTATCTTGTTTTTCATTTTCATAGGTAGGTTTTTTTTTTTTAATTTATTTATTTGACAGACAGAGATTATAGGTAGGCAGAGAGGCAGGCAGAGACAGAAGGGGAAGCAGGCTCCCCACCGAGCAGAGAGCCTAATACGGGACTTGATCCCAGGTCCCTGGGCTCATGACCTGAGCCAAAGGTAGAGGCTTAACCCACTGAGCCACCCAGGTGCCCCCATAGGTAATTTTATTTGGTTTTTATTCATTCAGGTTTATAAGAGAAACCTGGATACTCCAGTATCTAAATAGGTAAAGAGTGGGCCCCCCCCAGAAACACAAGGAGTAAACAAATAGAGGAGACGATGTTTGTCCCTGTGTAGTGTTTAGAATTCAAAGTAAAACAAATAAAGGACTAGCGACATAAAGAACCAGGGAAGGTAAGCTAGAGCTCGCACACTCAGGCACCCTGCAGAGGCTTTGTACAAGGCCATGGTGATGACACCAAACCTGTTTTCATTCTCTGGCCCATTAATGTCACCGCTGGGAGTGTGTCCCAGACAAATAATTTAAAAGTCCGCCACCAGCAGAAACCATAATATGCACCAGAGGCACTTGGTAGCATCAGGAGTAGTAACGGACGATATGGAGCCCCTTGGGCATCCAGCCTTAGGGAGAGGCCAAGCAAGAAAAGGTGCGGCCAGCTGAGTAGGCTAGGGTGTGACATCCTAGGACATAGACCGGGGCAGACTATCCTCAAACCAGATAGACTGGGATATCGGTGACTGTTTAGGTTGTAATTAAATAGACCCTGCGGCAACCAGAAACATGGCTTCGAGTGCATGAACTGTACAGAATACCTCTGTTACCCTCTCAGTTCTCAAGAACACATGCATTTAGATGCACAAAACCCCTGCGGGCACTGAGAGGGGGTGGGAAGGGTTATTGTTTTGAGTGATGCTGTATGGAAAAATGCTTTCTTTCCAGATTTTCTTTCAACTTTACCATTGGGTCGTTTTTCTGATCCTCCCACCCCCACCCCCACCTAAAGGTGACACACATCCTACTTGGCCAGTGTTGCATGTGTGCTCTGCAGATTTTTCTTTCCCTCTGGGGATGTGGTAAGAGCATAAGGATGGCTAGACTTTCCTAGGGAAGTGGCAGAAGGAAATTATGTACATATGGCTGGGGCTTTCAAGTCCGCACATGTCAGCCAGGAACCTTTTATGGGGCAGTAAACACTTCTTGATGATCATGTCGTATGAGGAACAGCTGAGGGAATAGAGTACTGTAGTTACCCCAGAGCCCAAAACTACTGGGAGGGGGGGCTCCTGGGTGACTTGGTTAAGTGGGCGACTGTTAATCTCAGCTCAGGTCTAGCTCTCAGGGTCAGGAGTTCCAGCCCCACATTGGGCTCCACACTGGGCATGGCCTACTTAAAAACAAAACAAAACAAAACTGCTGGGAGTGTTGGGGGTAGAAGTTGAGTGAAGCTGGTTTCCTTGGGCTCTGTGCTCAGGAAGTGCCTTTCCACTGCCCAGTCACCTCCATAGGAAGACTGGGGCCTCCCTTCCTTGTCACTGGATGGGTCAGGCCCAGGCTGGATGTCCCCTCTTGGGCAGACCTACATGTTGCAGAAGAAAGGTTGAATCCCTTGAGCCAGATTCTTGGATTCAGTGTCTGGCTTACTCCCTGTGTCTGGGACAGGATTTGCACACTCCTCGAGACAGCTCCCTGACAGAGGGGCATGGCAGAGCAACCCAGGCCTGGGAATGAATGGGATCTCTGCTGAGATAAGGCAGGATTTTTCTAGCAAAGGAGGAACCACAATGCCAGGTCTGGGAGGCTCGGGAAAGAAGTGGTGGTTTTGACCTGAGGTTCCCAAATATAGGGCCAGCTGCACCAGCATCGCCCAGGGAAGTTGTAAAGAACTTGTATTCCTGGGCCCTCCTCAGAAATCAGAGTCCCTTGATGCAGGTGGGGCTCGGAGATTTCCTACCAG
The DNA here is from genome assembly GCF_963455335.1 of Martes martes. Lineage (NCBI taxonomy): Eukaryota > Metazoa > Chordata > Mammalia > Carnivora > Mustelidae > Martes > Martes martes. Next base: position 64,375,456 of record NC_137901.1, read on the forward strand.
AAATTTTGCACTTTTTTTTTTTTTTTAAGATTTTATTTATTTATCTGACAGAGAGAGAGACAGCAAGAAAGGGAACACAAGCAGGGGGAGTCGGGGAGGGAGAAGCAGGCTTCCCGCAGAGCAGGGAGCCGATGTGGGACTCAGTCCCAGGACCCGGGATCCTGACCTGAACCGAAGGCAGACGCTTAACGACTGGGCCACCCAGGTACCCCAGTTTTGAACCCTTATGTGAATCTTTGCAGCCAGGATTCAAAACCACTGGCCCATATGGACTGTGGTAGGGCACCCCAGTCTTGCTGTCCCAGCTGTAAGCTCTGCCCAAATTAGTTGCACGTTCCTCCTTTGCTCAGGCCTCTGGTATGTGGTAAGGCAGGTCATCAGATCAGAGTAAGATGTGGGTATGGGAGACTTGATAAGAGTCCCAGCCAGGAGTTTGGTACTCTTCATCTCTCCCTGCCTCACCCTCAGAAAACGGGCGCTCCGCAATGGCTGCATTGAAGGTGCAAGTGGCCCCAGCTTTAGAAAAGGAAAGAGTCAAAGGGCCTGCGGCCCGGCAGGTTATGGCCACTGCTTCTGCCTCCACCATCCCATGGAAAGAAGGGCTGCCAGCCGCGTCTCCCTGCCCCTCCTGTGAGGACACCGAGGGGAGGGGAATCGAGCAGTTGCTGTCCTGTTCTCAGAACTGTAGCACACAGTCATTGAAGGAGACGCGGTGTGGCCATTGGGGATATAAAAGCAAATGACACACAGTCGCTGCCTTCACGTTGCTCAGACTCACTAGGGAAGGTGGCCTTGAGAATGAATAAGTGATACACAGGGCACGGTGGGAAAGTACTTGCCTTTCAGACTAACCCAGCCCTGGAGTCTCGGCTTAAAATAGCCTTCTGGTATTTTCCTAGTAGTAAGAGGAGCCTGTAATTTGTAGAGAGTAGTGAGTCCTTTATGGTAGGTCACTTAAATTACTTGGAGCCTCACTTTCTAGAAAGTTTTTACTAACACAGCTTCTCATCCGCCCTGCTGGTATGGAAACCTGGAAGCCAGAAGTGTTGCCTTGTCCATCTCAAGCTGGCCTGTGTATCTAAAAGAACAGCCTGATTTTGTCTCTCCTTTCTTCTGACTCCTCGGGGACTCCTAGCCGTCCTTGAGTGCAGTCAGTTCTCACAGAGCATGCCGGCCCCTGGGATCAGGACTGTCTCCATGTCCCACCTGTCCAGCCCTGCCAAGCCCACAGCCTGTCCAAGTTTCCTCTCTTCTGCCACCTGTGCACTTCTGGACATGCCCTCCCCATTCCAGTTACTCCCCTATCCCAACTCCCAGTGAGCCCCAACTCAGTGCACAAGGCTCCCCTCCAAGGTCTTTTCTCCTGGAAGCTGCCATCTCATGCACGTTCCCTCCGGATGGGACAGTGCTTCCTGCGAGTTCTGCCTGGCAGGTACCGTGTTACACTGCGACTCGGGCACTGGTCTGGGAGCTGCTCTGCTGTCTGGGGTCCCTGCACCCTTTGTCTAGCCCGGGTGCCTCTGAATTGGTGCCAGTTGGAGCCTGAGGAGTAGACATGTGCAGAATCTGGGGTGCTTAGGGGCCCCCACAGGGTCCTGGAACCCGGCAGGGGTGCAGTAGGTGTCCACTGACCATGACTTGGAGCCATGGCCAGTAATGGGCTCCTAGACTGAGCAGGGGCGTTTCTCGCATCTCCCTAGGGAACAGAAAGCCAAGAGGAACAGTCAGTGGGTGCCCACCTTGCCCAACAGCTCCCACCATCTGGACGCTGTGCCCTGCTCCACGACCATCAACAGGAACCGCATGGGCCGGGACAAGAAGAGAACCTTCCCTCTGTGGTGAGCATGCCTCAAACCCTTCCCCGCCATGGATTCCACCTCAGTTTTAGCCTCTTCCCTCTGCTTTGACCTTGTGTTCCCTAAATCGCTATGCTGCCTTCTCGAAACTTGTCCCCCTCGGCTTCGAGGACAGCCAGTGTCCGGCTTGCTGCTGCTCCAAGGCTCTGCCTGCTTTAGTCTCACTGCTCTCTCCTGTCCCCAGCACCTCCAGTGGTGCTCCTTAAGGTGCAGCCCTTGGATCTTCCCTTGTGGTTTCAGATGCCATCCCGCTGAGAACCCTCTGGTTTGTTCCCTGCGGCCGCTGGAGCAGATCACCACAAGCTGGGTGGCTTAAAACAACGCACGTGTATTTCTCACAGTTCGGGGGCAGGAGTTTCAGTGCAGCAAAATCAAGGTGTTGGCTGGACCCTCCTCCCTCTGGAGGCTCTTGGGGGAAGCAGTTCCTGCCTGTTTTGGCCCATGGTGGCTTGTGGTTGCATCACCAGTATGTGCCCCAGTGGGCACAGGGCCTCCTCGTCTGAGTGTGCGAAGTCTCCCTGTCTTCTCTTAAAAGGACGCTTGTGAGGTGCTTCAGGGTTACTTGCAGAATCTTCTCCTCTTAAGATCCTTAATTAAATTTGCAAAGTCCCCTCTCCCCCCTTTTGCCATATAATGATCACAGGTTCTAGAGATTAGGACTAGATGTCTTTTGGGAGGCATTTTTTTTTTTTAAAGATTTTATTTATTTATTTGACAGACAGAGATCACAAGTAGGCAGAGAAGCGGGCAGAGAGAGAGGGGGAAGCAGGCTCCCTGCTGAGCAGAGAGCCCGATGCGGGACTGGATCCCAGGACCCTGAGATCATGACCTGAGCCGAAGGCAGCGGCTTAACCCACTGAGCCACCCAGGCGCCCTTGGGAGGCATTTTTTAAGTGTCCACCCCCACTTTCATCTCTGCAGCCCGGCCTCACCCCTACACACTGTCCTCAGGTGTCTGTCACATGCTGTTCGCAGACTGTCCAACCCAGGACATAGTAATCCCAGCCTTCCTGTGCTCAGGCCCAAACCCCAGAACTCTTCCTTCTTCTCATGCCCCAGAGCTAGTCTCAGCAGATTCCTGCCTTCTCAGCCTTCCAAGTGTCCGGAATTGTACCACCCTCAGCCAGCCCCCCACTCAGATGTGGGCCCCCTCGCCCCAGGGCAGATGGTGCCGCTCCTGTTGCAGGTCTTCCAGATGCCCCGTCACGTGTCTGCCAGGGCTGGAGTCCTTATAGCGGCTACCGCTCTCTGGCTCCCTCTCTCGCTGCCCTCACTCTGCCTCAGGCATATGAACCTCCATGCTGCCTTCAGAGCCACCCAGAAGCTTCTGCCCTGTAGTTACCTCTGCCAAGAGTTCACCCCTTGCCAACATCTGCATCGCTGACCCCTTTTCCCTCTTCCTTCACTTTTCTCTTTCCTTCCTTTCGCTTTTTGACGTCACTTCCTCAGCACTGCTTTCCCCCCTTTAAAACAGCCACCCTTGTCCCTTTCCCTATCCGTGCTTCCTAGAGCCTTGGTGTCTGGCCTTTGTTTGTCTGTCACCTTTGCCCCACCTGAGAGCAGGTGTCAGCCCTCTGTATTCCACAGACTCCCTTAGGGTCCCCTTACCCTCCGGCATCTTCCCCATCCCCTTCCCCACCCCAGTCTGTTCCCTCTTTGTCTACCTAAAATACGGTTATGACCACAGAACTGCCTTGCTTTGGATTCTCCTGGGGCTCCCTCAGGGAAGAGGCTGGATTCCGTAGCCTGAGGTGGAGAAGCGTGGGTACTTGGACACCTGTAGCCTCTCTGCATTCCCCACGCTGCTTCCCCTCTTCCTTCCAGTCTGCACTCCGCCTCCAGCGCTCTGGCTTTTACTCCCCCAACAGCTCCTCACTGCTCCTGCCCCTTGGCTTTTGCTCAAGTATTCTTCTTCTGGAAATATGATTCCTTTCCTACAGTTTTCTGTGAAAATTCTGCCTGCTCTGGGGCTTAAATCTCCTTTCCTTTGGGGTGCATCAGGGTTATAGCTCACTGCCCACGGCCGCAACTCCTTCTCCCTTCCCTATATGTCCTTGAAGTGTGAGCTCTGCCCTTGTGGCTGCAGGACCCCTGCTGGCTCGTCTCTGCCAGCTCAGCTCTCACTCAATGAGTCGCCATAAGAAGTGGGCTTTTCCCCTCTGGCCAGGTTCGCAGTGACCAGCAGTGCAGGGAGGGAGGTCCTGAGCGTGGAGAACCACAGCACCCCTTGCTGAATTTGTTGCCACTTCACTTCCAGCTTTGACGACCATGACCCAGCTGTGATCCATGAGAACGCATCCCAGCCTGAGGTGTTGGTCCCCATCCGGCTGGACATGGAGATCGACGGGCAGAAGCTGCGAGATGCCTTTACCTGGAACATGAATGGTAATGTTGGGCTCTGCGCAGCCCAGGCCCGACTGTGGTGGAACGGTCCTTTTTCTTACGTACTGCTTATTGGGATCCTGGACTCTGAACACGACATTCAAAGCTTTGTGGCATAGATGGGGAGGGTGTGGACTCTGCATTCAAATCCTGCTTCTGCCTCCCCATAATCTGAGGGTTGGACCCATGAGCTTCAGGTTCCTTCCTCTCCCACTGAGCGTGGGTGGGTCAGGGGCCAGTCACGATTCAGGCTGTCTGTCCACAGAGCTTGATGATGACCTTGATGCTGCTTAGACCAGTTTGGCCGCATGGCCATCGACAGACCTCCCAGCAGCCCTGTCCACCCCTCTGGTTTTTCACGATGTTCTGTGTGTGTGCTCGTACCTTGCTGGGCCCCATAAGGTCTGTCCTTGCTCTGTTCTTCCTCTTCCCATCCTTGCTTTGTAAGTCCTGGGTCAGGTTCCTGCTTTTCCCTGGCTCCCAAAGTCTGAGCATGACTCCATGCAAAGGAGCAGACAAAAACATAGGAGATGTTCGCTGGAGTGCTGCATTCTCATCCCAACGAGGAAGGAGGATTGCACCTGTGTTTATTTTTTCTTATATTGTTTTCCTGAATCTTTCAGACTTTTTGCAATAAACAGATTATTTATATTTAGATCCAAACCAAACAACAATGAAAAACCCCAGTGAGTATCATTTTTTTAAAAGATTTTATTTATTTATTTGGCAGACAGAGATCACAAGTAGGCAGAGAGGCAGGCAGAGAGAGAGAGAGGAGGAAGCAGGCTCCCCACTAAGCAGAGAGCCCGATGCGGGGCTCAATCCCAGGACCCTGAGATCATGACCTGAGCTGAAGGCAGAGGTTTTAACCCACTGAGGCATCCAGGCGCCCCATGAGTATCATTTTTAAGTGAAGGAAAGTTGAGACTGTCCAGAATCTCACCATCCCTGCTAATAATTTCCCTGCCAGTCATTTGCATGTGCAAACATACTTAACAGACTTGTAGTTATAGTGTAAGTATAATTTTATTTTAATTCACTTATAAGTATCTCTCTGGTTTCTTTGGTCTTCATAATTAGTGCACGATTTTCTGATGCTCAGACTCCTGCTACTGTTAGACCTTTCCATGGCAGAGAACATAATTGCTTACAACTTTGTTCTCCCAGAGGGATTTCCTCAGGGAAGAATGTGTGTAGTTGTTGATACATGGTTGTGTTGAGCTTTCTGTAGGAATCAGGGTGCTTCCTGTGGTCATCTCCTGGCACTTGATGTGCCAGGCCTGAGTCCAAGGGCCTCTGCCCAGCTCTGGGAACAAGACCCAAGAGCCAGGTGCCTGTCATCCAGGGCCCATGGGTTAGTGGGCTAGAGAGAGGATATGGCCAGGGGGAGTTGGGATGAGGGGTTCCAAGAGGTTGTCATGAACATAGACAGGGCAGGTATGGTGCGTTGGTGATACTCCAACATGGGGACAGGACAGCTGATGAGCCCCAGGCCATGGCCAGTGCTGCACAGCCTCTGTTACACCATTCCCGGCTTATCTCCGCTGGTGTGTGTTAGAGTTCATTGTTAATTCATCTTTCTCCCTGTTTCAACCCCTCGAGGTCAGAGAGCTGGGTTTTTTTTATCACTGCTCTTCTTACAACATTTAGCATAGAACCTGGCCATAGGCCATGGCATAGGAACTTAGCTGTTCAAACAGACTCCGTACACGTATTATCATGTTATGCTTCTTCAATAAAATGTAGAAAGCTCAAACTATTTATTTCTACTCCCACCCTATTTTAGAAGGGAGAAGGCATCTTACATGGGAACGCTGGGTACGAAAGAATAAAGCAAATGCAAAAGATGTCATTAGGGAAAATTGGATGAGACAGAAAATGAAATGAGAAGATGCAAAATGAAGCCAGTGTTCTGGTTCATATTCTCAGTTCAGTAGGCGTACGGTGAGGGGAGGGCATGCCACTCGGCCCTTTAGAACTGGGCAGAAAGTGACGGGATGATTGGTTCTGCAGTTCCTGGTGTGGTCAAGATGAGCAGCCACTTGAGGCTCAGAAGCGACAGAATCACAATGTACTGCTTGCATCCAAAAGCACCTTTCCCCCTGGCTCTCAGAAAGAGGATGCTGTATAACGCAGTGAAGACCTGTATCTTTCTGGGAACACTGCCAGGAGTTTCTTTGAGCTGTTCCTCAAAGGAGTCCTCTGGTAACATATCCTATCCCACACTAAGTGTAATTTGGTACAAACCCTTGGAGAACCAAAATAATTTTGTTCTGCAAGCTCTTCATCAGCCCACAGTGGTACTTAGCCTGTCTAAGAGCTGTAATTCTTAATTGGTGATTAGGAAGCTGTGCCCCTGGCATGGGAGTTAAAATTGCATGTTCAGAATCACTGGTGTTCTTTGTGATCATATTTCATTTACTTTGAAATTTCAAGTAACTATGGTGGGTGTGAGATACTTCTATCATATCACCAAGGGACTGAAAATGTTGAGCGCCGTGAATGAACTACATGTCCTCCAGAACCAGGACAGTCTTCAGAACCAGGATTTGGCTCCAAACAAACTTTTTGGAAGGAAGCTGTTAACAATGAATTCAAGGTTATCTTCTCTTAGAAGGACATGGAAGAGAGCTTATGTGAGTCACTGGTGAAGTATGACATCATCTGTCTCAATAGCCAGCCTACTTGGGGTGTGTTAAAATCCTCCAGAAAGGATGAGCTGCTGAACAAGAACATGTGGATGCCAGTGTGGCCCCACCAGGGGCTGAGGGCATCCCAAGGCAGGGCCCTGAGCTGCCCCAGGAGAAGGTGTGGCATCTTCTCCTGCACACAGGCCAGGGGTGACCAGGGCCCTGCAGGTTAACTCTGTGGGGCCTGGCTATAGGAAGCAGGCTCTAGAGATTTGTGTCCATGTGTTCCCTTTGGATGCTTAAAAACCCCAAGTGACAGATTCAGGAAGCCGAGTGGATCCCAGCAACATAAACCCAAAGAAATCCATGCCAAGGCCTATCTTAGTTAAACTTCTGAAAACTAAACCCAACGAAAAGATCTTGTAAGCCGAGAAAAAGAACACCTGACTTAGAGGGAAAGACCTAGGCTGACAGCAGATTTCTCATCCAAAACCACGGAGGCTGGAGGAAATGGCACGTGGTTTTTCGAGCACTGGAAGAAAAGGACTGCCGATCTTGAATCTTACACCCAGTAAAAATATCCTTCAGGAATGAAAGGGAAATCCTCAGATGAAGGAATACTATCACCTAGAGACCTAACCTAAAAGAAGGGAGATGATAGGGCACCTGGGTGGCTCAGTTGGTTAAGTGTTTGCCTTCAGCTCAGGGCATGATCCCAGAGTCCTGGGATCTAGCCCTGCATCAGGCTCCCTGCTCATTGGGGAGTCTCCTCCTTCTACCTCTGCCCCTCCACCTGCTTGTGCTCTCACTCGCTGACTCCCTCTCAAATAAATTTTTTTTTTTTTTTAAAGAAGGAGGGGCACCTGGGTGGCTCAGTCGGTTAAGTGTCTGCGTTTGGCTTGGGTCATGATCTCAGGGTCCTGGGATCAAGCCCTGCATCAGGCTCTGTACTCAGTGGGGAGCCTGCTTCTCCCTCTCACTTCCCCTCTATGTGCGCGTGCTCTATTTCTCTCAAATAAATCTTATCTTAAAAAAGGGTATTATAAAAGAAACTTCGGAACATCATGAAGGAAGAATGAATATGATAAGCAAAGGTACGGGTAAATATAATAAGCTTGCTTTCTCCTCTTGAGTTTTCTAAATATGTTCAACAGTTGATGCAAACATGGTAATGCTGTCTGATGTGGTTCTAAACATATGTAGAGGAAATTTATTAAGATACTTGTATTATAAATGGGGAAATGTAAAGGGATGTGATGAGAGGTAAGGTTTCTATACTTCACTTGAATTGGTAAAAATGAAGAAACCATAGACTGATAAGTTATGTGTATATGATGTTACATATAGAAGGGCACTTGAAAATTCTACACGAAGAGATATGTTCAGAAATACTACAGATAAATCAAAATGGAATCCTAAAAAATGTTCCAAGTAACCCACAGGAAGGCAAGAAAAGAAAACAGGAAAAACAAAAACAAAGTGACAGATGTAAGCCTTAATATGTCAGTAATTACCAGTTAAAAAAAAAGAGATTCTCCGAGTGCATTTTTTTCAACACTTCATTTTTTAAAAAAATATTTTATTTATTTATTTAACAGAGAGAGACTCAACGAGAGAGGGAACACAGGGGGAGTGAGAGAGGGAGAAGCAGGCCTCCCGATGAGCTGGGAGCCCGATGCGGGGCTCAATCCCAGGAGCCCAGGATCATGACCCGAGCCAAAGGCAGATGCCTAATGACTAAGCCACCCATGCGCCCCTCAACACTTCATTTTTTATTTATTTTTATTTTTTGTTTTGTTTTAAAGATTTTATTTATTTATTTGACAGACGGAGATCACAAATAGGCAGAGAAGCAGGCAGAGAGAGAGGAGGGAAGCAGACTCCCTTCTGAGCAGAGAGCCCGGTGTGGGGCTTGATCCCAGGACCCTGGGATCATGACCTGAGCCAAAGGCAGAGGCTTTAACCCATTGAGCCACCCAGGCACCCCAACACTTCATTTTTTAAAGTAACCTCTGCACCCAACATGGGGCTCGAACTCACGACCCCAAGATCAAGAGTCACATGTTCTACCAACTGAGCAGAGTGCATTTTTTAAATGATAGATTATCTACAAGAAACTTATTTCAAATATAATGATATAAGTAAGTTGGATGTAAGAACACAGAAAAGATACATCATTCAGGCATTGGTCAGAAGAAAGCAGAAACGGTAGCATTAGTATCAGATGAGGCAGACTTAAGAGCAAAGCAAATGACCATAGGTAGAGAGATGAAGTACAGTTGTACCCGCTTCTCCATAGGGAATATGTTCCAAGGCCCCCAGTGTGTGCATGAAACTGCAGATAGTGCCTAGTCCGATGTATACCATGTTTTTTCTTATGCATACCTACTTACGGTAAAGTTTATAAACTAGGTACAGTAAGAGATTAACAATAATAGGACAATTTTAACAGTACTGTAATAGAAGTATGAATGTGGTCTCTCTCAGAATACCTTAGTGTACTGTACTCACCCTTGTTCTTGTGATGATTTGAGACGATAAAATGCCTACGTGATGAGATCAAGTGAGCTATAGGGTTAGCCTACTGTGATCTTCTGATGATACCTCAGAAGGAGGGTCATCTGCTTCCAGACCAAAGTTGGCAACAGGTAACAGACTGGAAAGCAAAGCCACAGATAAGGGTTGGGGGGTCTGTAATGATAAAAAGGTCAGTCCGCCAAGACATAGCGATCCTAAATATGTGTGCACCAAACAGCAGAGCCGGAAAAGATGGGAAGCAAAAACAGAACTGAAGGGAGAAACAGACCAATCCACAATTACAGTGCAGACTTTGATATCTCTGTCTCTCAACAACTGATAGAGCAACTAGACAGAAAATGAGCAAGATGAGGGGCACCTGGGTGGCTCAGTGGGTTAAATCCTCTTCCTTCAGCTCAGGTCATGATCCCAGGGTCTTGGGATCGAGCCCCACATTGGGCTCTCTGCTCAGCAGGGAGTTTGCTTCCCCCCCCCCCGCCCCCATCTGTTGCTCTGCCTACTTGTCTCTTTCTCTGTCGAATAAATAAATAAAATATTTTTTTAAAAAAAAGAAAAGAAAATGAGCAAGATAATAGAAACCCACCACCAGCAGCTGACAGTGTCAAGCATTTGTGGAACACTGCATCTGTCACAGCAAAATGCACATACTCTCTTTAACTTCCTATGGGACATACACCATACAAACCATGTCATGGGTCATAAAACAAACCTCAACAAATTTAAAAGAATTGAAATTGTGCATTATGTGTTCTTCAACCAGAAGGGACTCAAATGCTTGTAAACTCAGCAACATGTTTCTAACTAATTCATGGTTCAGAGAGGAAACCTAAAGGGAGATAAGTGGATACATGAACCTGAATGAAAATAATCACGTACCAAAATTGGATACAGCTAAAGTAGTCCTGACAGGGTAATCTGTAGCATCAGAGTTTACAGTAGAAAAGTAGAAAGTTTCAGATTTATAATCTAAGCTCCTGCTTCAAGAATTGAGAAAAAGAAGAGCAAAATAAAACCAAAGCAAGCAGAAGGCTGGGCTTAATAGAGCAGAAATCAACAACATTAAAAACAGAAAAACGATGGAGAAAATTAATGAAATACAGCTGATACTTTGAAAAAGCTCAGTAAAATTGACACACCTAGCAGGACTAACAACAAAAGATGAAAACAAAAATTATCAAGTTCACTACAGACTCGGCAGGTATCAAAAGGGAGTACCACAAAAGCTCTACACACATAAGTTTGACTATTTAGACAAAATGGAGCAATTTCTTGTAAAACATATGCTACCACAGTTCAGTCATTATCAAATAGATAATTTGAATTGCCCTATCACTATTAAGAAATATGATTCATAATTTAAAAACCTCTCCAAAAGGAAATTTCCAGGCACAAATAGTGGCTCTGGAGAATTTTACCAAACATTTATTTTTTATTTATTTATTTATTTATTTGACAGAGAGAGATCACAGTAGACAGAGGCAGGCAGAGAGAGAGAGAGGGAAGCAGGCTCCCCGCCGAGCAGAGAGCCCGACGCGGGACTCGATCCCAGGACCCCGAGACCATGACCCGAGCCGAAGGCAGCGGCTCAACCCACTGAGCCACCCAGGCGCCCTTTACCAAACATTTAAAGAAGAACTAACATAAATTCTCTGCAGTCTTCTCCAGAAAATAGAAGAGGGAACACTTCCCAATGAATTTTACTGCCCCCTCCCATGCATTTCACAAAGCTCATACTACCTTGTTATCAAAACTAAAGACAGTACAGAAATAAATTGTAGACCAGTATCCCTAATGATTATAGACATGAATCCTTTTTTTTTTTTGAAGATTTTATTTATTTATTCAACAGAGAAAGAGAGAGAGGGGGAAGCAGGCTCCCTGCTGTGCAGAGAGCCCGATGTGGGGCTCGATCCCAGGACCCTGAGATCACGACCTGAGCCGAAGGCAGAGGCTTAACCCACTGAGCCACCCAGGTGCCCCATATAGACATAAATCCTTTTTTTTTAAAGTAGGTTTCAGGGACGCCTGGGTGGCTCCATCAGTTAAGCCACTACCTTTGGGTCAGGTCATGATCCCAGGGCCCTGGGATCCAGTCCTGGCATCGCTCCTTGCTCAGTGGGGAGCCTGCTTCTCTCTCTGCCTCTTTCTGCCACACTGCCTGCTTGTGCGTGCACTCTCTGTCTCTCTCTCTCTGACAAATAAATAAATAAAATCCTTAAAGTAGGTTTCGTGCTCAGAACAGAGCCAATGCAGGGCTTGAACTCACAATCCCGAGATCAGGAACTGAGCTAAGATCAAGAGTGAGGCAGAAATGACTGAGCCACCCAGGCGCTGGGACACATAAATCCTTAACAAAAGAGTAGCAAACAGAATTCAGCAATATATAAAAAGAATTGTACACCAATGACCCAAATAGGGTTTGTTATTCTGGGGATGCAAATCTAGTTAAATGTTTGAAAATCAGTCAACATAATCTACCGTATTAACAGACTAAAAAAGAAAAACCAGACGATATCAATTTGTTGCAGAAAAAAAATTAACAAAACAGTCATTCTTGATGAAAACTTGAAGAAAAATGAGACTAGAGGGAAACTACTTCAATATAATAAAGAGTATATACAAAATATCCTATAGCTAACCTACTTAATGGTGAAAGACTGAATGTTTTCTGCCTATGATCAGGGACAAAACAAAGATGTCTGCTCTCATCACTCTTGTACCTAGCCAGTGCAGTTGGGCAAGAAAATTAAAATAAAAACTTACAGATCAGAAAGAAACTGTCCCTGTTTGGGGGTGGCTGGGTGGCTCAGTCAGTTGGGTGCCGACTCTTGATTTTGGCTTGGGTCTTAATCTCAGGGTCCGGGACGCCTGGGTGGCTCAGTTGGTTGAGCAGCTGCCTTCGGCTCAGGTCATGATCCCAGCGTCCTGGGATCGAGTCCCACATCGGGCTCCTTACTCGGCAGGGAGCCTGCTTCTCCCTTGCCTCCGTCTGCCAGTGCTCGCTCGCTCTCTCTCTCTCTCTCTCTCTCTGACAAATAAATAAATAATTTAAAAAATAATATTTAATCTCAGGGTCCTGGGATTGAGCTCCACGTTGGACTCTGCACTCACCAGGGATTCTGCTTCAGGATTATCTCTCTACTTCTGCCCCTCCTCCTGCTCACACACACACTCTCTCTCTAAAATAAATTGTAATAAGTAAATAAGTAAACTCTTCCTATTTGTAGATGACATGATTGCCTACATAGAAAATCCCAAGAGATCTACAAAAAACCTGCTAACACTAATGATGAGCTCAGCAGGGTCATAGGATACAAGATAAACATGCAAAAATCAATTGTATTTCTATGTACTATTGGTGAACAGTGGGCACTCAAAAATATGTTACCATTTACATTCACTCAATAAGAAAAGGAATACTTTGGGGGCACCTGGGCAGTGCGGTTGGTTGAGCAACCAACTCTTTGGCTCAGGTCATGATCTCAGGGTTGTGGCATCAGGCTCCATGTTCAGCACGGAGTCTGCTTGGGATTCTCCCTCTACCCCCATGCACACATGAGTTCTCCATCTCTAAAAATCTTTAAAAAAAGAAAAACAGTACTTTGGTGTAAATCTAGCAGACATTTATAGGACTTATATGCCAAAACTACAAAAACACCAAAAAAACTAATTAAAGAAGATTGAAATAAATGGACAGGCATATCATGTTCATGGATTAGAATACTCAAGATGTCAGTTCCCCTAAATTGATACGCAAGTTGAATGCAATTCCTGTGAGAATTTCAGCAAGACTTTTTGTACATGTAGACAAAATTATCTAAAATTTGAATAGAAAGGTAAAGGAACTAGAAAAACTAAAGCAGTTTTGAAAAAGAATAAACTAGGAGGAATCAGTCTCCCCAGTCTCAAGTCTTAACTTATAGCTACAGTAATCAAGACTGCATGTTACTCAACAGTTATCTCAAACTAAAAAGTTTAGTAATGTTTTGCACATTGTACTCATAGGGTGCTTCATAGGGCACTTCAGCCCTATGCTGCAGTTTCCAAAATTAAACTATGCTTGCTTGCTATATGAGTTACTGATCTTACTGGCTGAGTGTTCTGGGTCTGTCTAGTGGTACTGTTAGGATGGCTGGTCTCTAGCCCTTCTGGCCTAGTGAGGAAATAGTGGGATAAGTTGTTGAGCAGACCTGGTTCCTGATGATGGAATCATGCCATGTACCAATAAGGGGATGCATCCTTTCTTGTTTCTGGCTCATCCCAGAAGGGGTGCATGGCCATTATAGTTTGGGTCACAACAACAGGGCAGAACAGAGAAAACATTCGATCACATGGTACCTTCCTGTAACTGGCCAGTTGCAGATGGCCCAGTGCAAGTTCATAATCTGGTATGGCTACATTTCCAGCATCCAGAGTCCATTTACACCTGCATATTTGTCACCTTGTTATGTGTATGTCCTGCCCTGAGAGAAGTAAGGTCCCTAAAAAGCCACAAGCAGCCTAATATCTCAGGGATTTCTCTTTTGGGAAGGAAGTGGTGAATGATGGTATGCCAGTGGGACGCCGACCTCAAAGTGACTTATCTGGAAGGAGACTGTTATTTTGATCAGACTTCCATAACAAAATACCAGACCGGATGACTTAAACAATAATTTATTTCCTCTCCATTCAGGAGTCTAGAAGTTCCAAATTAAGGTGTCAAAGGATTGTATGTGTGGAATGAGGGCCAGAAGCTGGTGATGCTCTTCCTCCACTTCCTCCTCCAGCCCCATGTCTGGGAGGGTCACCCTCGGTGGTCATTCCCTTCATCCTCAACTTTGTTGGGAAGGTCTAGTAGAGAAGGAAGGGGATGGGGAGGCTAGGGCCAAACATGGTTAAGTTAGGTCCTACAATCAGTTGGCAATTCCTGCCCTTTTTCCTGATTTCAGAGAAGCTGATGACCCCTGAGATGTTTTCAGAAATCCTCTGTGATGACCTGGATTTGAACCCGCTGACATTTGTGCCAGCCATCGCCTCTGCCATCAGACAACAGATAGAATCTTATCCCACGGACAGCATCCTGGAGGACCAGTCAGATCAGCGTGTCATCATTAAGGTGGGCAGTTCTTCACCCTGCTCCGGAGCCTGCCTTGTCCTGGGTGGGTCATAGGGTGCTGAGAGTACATTGAGTCCTTGAACCTCCCTGGCTTTAGGGTCCATACTGTGGAATTGGACTTCTGGAAAGCTATCCTAAAGGTAGCATGTGACTCTTTACCCCAGGAAGGGTTGTGGGCTGTTTTCTCTGAGTAAGAGATGTATTCTGGATGTATTCAGGGCACTGCCAGGTGTTGAGCAGAGCCCGAGTGGTACAGAGGAGATGAAGCCAGCTACCAGGCAGAGCAGGGAAGCCCACAGTGAGATGGACAGCAGTGCCACATTCTTCCTGTGGACTGGCTGGGTCAACCACATTTCCCACTGTCTAGTAACTCACTTCAGTTCTGGAGGAAGATGTTGCCTTACCCATTGTTTTACAGGTGAAGAGCTTGCCACATTAAGAGGTGAAACCATCTGCCCCATACTGCCCAGCTGATAAGTGGTGGTGCTGAGATTTGGGCCTAGGCCTGCCTGCTACAGAGCTTGCGTGGTGTGAGGTGTTATCTCATTGTGCCTTTGATTTGCATTCTGTTGAATATCTATCATGTGCCTTTTGGTCAATTGTAGATCTTTGGAGAAATGTGTTCAAGTTCTTTGCCTGTTTTTAATCAGGTATTTTGTTCTTTTGTTGTTGAGTTTAACAAGTTCTTTATGTTTTGTGGATATCAGCACTCTATCAGATATGTGATTTGCAAATATTTCATCCTGTTCTGTAGGTTACCTTTTTACTCTTTTTTCTTTTTTAATTTTATTTATTTATTTCAGAGAGAGAGAGAGAGAGATCACAAGTAGGCTGAGAGGCAGGCAGAGAGAGGAGGGGAAGCAGGCTCCCTGCTAAGCAGAGAGCCCGATGTGGGGCTGGATCCCAAGACCCCGAGATCATGACCTGAGCCAAAGGCAGAGGCTTAACCCACTGAGCACCCAGGTGCTCTGCCTTTTTACTCTTTTGATGGTGTCCTTTGATGCATAAAAGTTTTTATTTTGATGAAGTCCAGTTTGTTCTTTAATTTGTTCCCTGTGCCCTTGGTCTCATATCTAAGAAATCACTGTCAAATCCAATGCTATGAGGCTTTTTTCTGTTTTCTTTTAATATATTTATAGTTTTACCTCTTACATTTGGGTTCTTATCCATTTTGAGTTAATTTTTATATATGGTGTCAGGTAAGGGTCTAACTTAATTCTTATGTATGTGGATAGCCTGTTTTCCCAGCATCATCTGTGGAAATGACTTTCTTTTCCACATTGAATGGTATTGGCACCATTTGTCAAAAATCATTTGCCTGCATATTTGAGAGTTTATTTCTGGGATTTCTTTTTTTTTTCTTTTAAGATTTTATTTATTTACTGACACAGAGAGAGAGAGATCACAAGTAGGCAGAGAGGCAGGCAGAGAGATAGGGGGAAGCAGGCTCCCTGCTGAGCAGAGAGCCTGATGCGGGGCTTGATCCCAAGACCCTGAGATCATGACCTGAGCCCAAGGCAGAGGCTTAACCCGCTGAGCCACTGAAGCACCCCTATTTCTGGGATTTCTGTTTTATTGGCCTGTGTGTTTGTTTTTATGTCAGTACCACACTGTTTTGATTACGGTAGTTTCTGAAATTAGGATATCTGAGTCTTTCAGCGTTGGTCTTCTTTTTCAAGATTGTTTTTACTCTTCAGGGTCCCTTAGATTCAGTTCAAGATGGATTTTTATTCTATTTCTGCAAGAAACATTGTTGAAATTCTGATGATTGCAATGAATTTGTAAATTGCTTTGGATAGTCTAGACATCTTAATAATACTCTGTCTTCCAGTCCATGAACATGGGATACCTTTTCATTTATTTATGCTCTCTTTAATTTCTTTGAGCAGTTTTTGTTTTCATCATACAGGCCTTTCACCTTTTTGGTTAAGTTAAGTCATAAGTATTTTATTCTTTTTGACGCTGTTCTGAAAGAAATTGCTCTCAATTTTTTTTTCAGATTGTTTATTAGTGTATAGAAATGCAGCTCATAGTTGTGTGTTGACTTTGTATCTTGCTGCTTTGTTGCATTTGTTCTAACAGTTTTTTTGTATGTGATCTTTAAGGTTTTCTATGTATGAGATCATATCATCTATAAATAGAAGTAACCTTCACTTCTTCCTTTTCCAATTGGGATACCTTTTATTTCTTTTTCTTGGCTAGAAATTCCAGTATTCTGTTGACTAGAAATGACAAGAGCAAGCTTCCTTGGCTAGTTCCTGATCTTAAAGGAAAAGCTTTCTGGTTTTACCATTGAGTATGATGTTCATTGTAGGTTTTTCATAGGTGGATTTTATTAAGTTGAAGTTTTTTTCTTTTTGTAGTTTGTTGAGTTTTTTGTATGAAAGTTTGTTAAATTTTGTCAAATGCTTTTTCTGTATTAATTCAGGTGATCTTGTGTTTTTTGTTTTTCAATCTGTTAATATGGTGTGTTACATTAGTCAGTTTTTGTATTGAACCATCTTTGCATTGCTAGAATAAATCCCATTTGGTCATGGCATATAATTCTTTTAATATGCCACAAAATTCAGTTTGCTAGTATTCTGTTAAAGATTTTAACATCAATGTTTATGAAGAATATTGATCTGTAGTTTTCTTTTCTTGTAGTATCTGGCTTTGATATCTGGACAACAAGCTATAAAATGTGTTCTTTCCTCTTCAGTTTTTTTGACAGAATTTGAAAAGGATTGATGCCAGTTCTTCTTTCAGTGTTTCATAAAATTCACCAATGAAGCCATTAGGACCCAGGGCTTTTCTTTGTGGGGAAGTTTTTGTTTACTCATTCAGTCTCCGTACTAGTTGATTTCTTTTTCTTTCTTTCTTTCATTCTTTTTTTTTTTTAAATGTGGGCTTGAACTTGTGACCCAAGATCAAGAATTTCATGTTCTGGGGGGCACCTGGGTGGCTCAGTCAGTTAAACATCTGCCTTCAGCTCAGGTCATGATCCCACGGTCCTGGAATCAAGCCCTGCGTCAGGCTCCCTGCTCAGTGGAGAACCCGCTTCTCCCTCTTCCTCTGCCTGCTGCTCTGCCTGCTTGGGCTCTCTATCTTTCTGTCAAATAAATAAATAAAATCCTTAAACAAAACAAAACAAAACAAAAACAGAATTGCATGTCCTGGGATACCTGGGTGGCTAAGTTGGTTAAGTGTTTACATTTGGCTCAGGTCATGATCCCAGGGTCCTGGGATCAAGTCCTGTGTCAGGCTCCCTGCTTCTTCCTCTCCCTCTGCCTCTGTGCTCTCCCTCTCTCTCTTTCAAATAAATAAATAAAATCTTTTTAAAAAATTAAATTAAATGTAAAAAAATAAAACTAAATAAATTGCATGTGCTACTGATTGAGCCAGCCAGGTACCCCACTGGTTAATTTCTTTTGAGAGAAATACGAATCTGTTTTTCTTAACCCATTTTAGTTTCGTATTTTGGCTGGCCAAGCAGCAGAAAAAGGGCATGACTGAGAGGGAAGGGGAACTTCACAGAGAAATGGGGGCAGTGGGAGCCTCACCTGCATTCTGATGCCTAGTCTCTCATCTCTGAAGGATGGCCCTGAGGACTCTGCCCTGTGCCGAGTCTTGAATCCTCGCCCTGTAACTGTAACCGTAGTGGGGAAGTGGCCTTAGGGATTTAGCCACACCCACCGACATTTTCCAGATAGATGGGGTTGGACATGAGTAGGGTCCTCATGAGTCTGATCAGCTGGCTTCCTGATATTTTTTTCTCAGGATTTTTTTTTTGTGTTGTTTCAAATCCTCATGGAGCTTATGGGCAGCCATATAGGAAGTTGTCAGGCAGTTGAAAATCTGCTGAGAGTTGCCACCATCTCTCCTGACCAGAGGCTTTCTTGGCAACTGGGCAGCTGTGGGGCCCCTTCAGGCCCTCCATCCCACCTGTCGTCCCCCCTCCCCGCCTCAGGTTGAGTTTCTTGCCCGGCTCTGACACGAGGGCTCGCTAGCACCAAGGTCGGACACAGCTGGCCCAGGGAAGTTTTGCTGCTCAAAACACTCCACAGGCCTTCCAGATCCCTTTGTGGAAACTAGAGCCCTCAGGCCCAGCTCTGCCCAGGATCCTTCTCTGCAGGGAGCCCCATAGTCTGCTCTCTGTGTCCATTCAGTTCTTCCTAAAACGCTGCCTTCCCCAGGAGGTCTCAGCCTCCATTCACATATTTAACTTGCTTTGGTGTCTCTTCTCCAGCTGGAATGTCAGCCATGAAGACGGTTTTTTGCCAGTCATACTCACCTTTGCGTTCCCTGTGCCTCTCCTTGACGACACACAATCTGTATTTTTTAATAGATGCAAGTGTTAATGACCAGTTATTGGCAGGGACAGGCCCCCAAGTCTGCGCAGTGCTGCCTGGTGGCCAGGAGGACTCCTGCCGTTGCACCCGGGGCAGGGCCTGCTTGGGTTGCGTGGGAACGGGCTACACCCATTGCTCCTGTTTGATGTTTTTCTGTGGGCTGCCTGCTTTTTCCCATCTTTTTGGTCCCAGCATGCCCTCGGGGCTCACTGGGCATTAGGTTCCTGTTAGGGGAAGAGGCAGCTCTTTTGGTTTTATTCTGCAGACCATCACTGGTCAGTCGCCCAGTATGAGCAGAACACGGAAATGGGAAAAGATGGGGCTTGTTTGCAGTGAGGGAAAAATGGTGTGCGGGGTACAGAGGTGCAAAGCTTTGTGAATGGGGAGAGGGAGTGGGGTCCCATGCTGCTCTGAGGGCAACAGGTGGTCCCCGAGCAGTGGCCACCCTGATCTTTGTCTTAAAAAGCTGAGCACGAAGGGATAGTAGCATGGATGGGCAGGTGCATGGTGGCCTGCTTAGCTGGAGAGCACTGTGGGGTGGTCCCAACCCCACAGAGCCATAGGAGGAGCCTCGTGGGCACAGTGCCCAGAGAACCCAGCCAGACCTTGATGAGTCCTTCCTGTTTCAGAGCAGGCCTGCTCATCTGTGGCATGATGCGTAAAGGTAGGGGTTCTGACTGTGGTTGTCGGTGGGGAGCTCCTGTGGCTCAGGCTGTGTCTCATCTCGGTCTGGGGGCTGCACAGCCACAGCTTGGACCCTCTCCTGGTGCCAGGTTGCATGTCAGGATGTTTGCTGGGAGCATGGCGGGCTGGGCTGGCCGTGGGCCTCTGCTACCTGCCCCCAGGCTTTGTGCTACGGGCTGTTCGAGTGGGATGTGGGTCTGTGATCACACTTAACTAAGCAAGATGGGTGACTCTGCCAGGTCTTAGCCACAACCCCTCAGCAGGTACACGGTGTCATCTCCGTTTTCTAGATGGGAATCTGTGTGGCCAGAAGGACAAGGGCCAGCCCCGGTTCTCAGCTAGTAAGCTGTGGGCAAGGTCCAGCCCGGTCCGGCAGCTCCCCAGTCAGCTGTCTCACCTCTTCGAGGCCTCCCGAGGTTGGGTGCGGTTCTGACTCCTCTTCCTTGTGTTCTTTGGTTCTTGCCTCAGCTGAACATCCACGTGGGAAACATTTCACTGGTGGACCAATTTGAGTGGGACATGTCGGAGAAGGAGAACTCACCAGAGAAATTTGCCTTGAAGCTGTGCTCAGAGCTGGGGCTGGGCGGGGAGTTCGTCACCACCATTGCCTACAGCATCCGGGGACAGCTGAGCTGGCATCAGAAGACCTATGCCTTCAGGTAGGAGACCAGATGCGGCCCGCCCTCATTCCTTTGCAAACCTGTTTTGGGGAAAAGACGTCTCCCTACGTGCGGTGATGCTTTCGGGTCTCTCTGGAGCCTTGGCCAGCTCAGCAGCCCTTTGGTGGCTCACTCCTCCCGCCTCTTGTGTGTCAGCGTCAGGGCTCCCCATCCTCATCACGGTGGGGGGTGATTCTATCCCCTCTGTACCCAGTAGTGCCCCCCCCAACTGCATACAGCCACACTCTGCTGCCCCGCCACCTCTGTGCTTTTGCCCAGACTCTTCCCTCCGTCGGGGGTGGACTGCCCACCCCAGGAGCTGTCATCTGGTGGACTTGCCTTCTGTCTCATATAAGGGCTGCTCCTCGGGAGAGTCAGGGATCTCCAGCAGTTTATTTTTACTGTTATATCTCACCATTGTTAAGTCAGAGGCTAGTCGAGTGCCCAGATCGGCAGGACCCCATACTGGGGGTCGTGAAAGATAAAGAGCCACATCCAGGCTGCCTGTGAAAGGTGGAAGTGTAAACAGAACATTCCAGTCCTGTGTCCTTTGTGGCAGTGTGGGGGTGGACCAGGGGATGGCAGCTTCTGGAGAGGCAGATGTGGCTTTCCCATTGATGGTGGCCCCGGAGTGCAGAGTGGGTGGGTTGACGAGTGATCACGGGGAGTAGAGATTGCCCGCTGCGGAACTGTTCCCTGAGCTCCTTTTCCCCTGGGGAAAGTGCATTCTGGGGGTAGTGATGAGTATCCTGCATCAAAACAGGATGTTAGCATTTATTCTGCTCATAACTGTCATCGTCTACATTTGGCGATCATTACTCAGGGATAGCAGCTTAAAATGGCCCATGAGGAGCCAGTGCGAAGGTCTTTTGGCAAAGATATGACAGTTAACGGAGCTCGTGAGTATGTTTTTGTCTCAGCTGATTTTCCCAGAAATCCCAGGAGACTGACTGCTTTCTGACTGGTTCCTGTATATCTGAGAAAGAGAGAAGGAGTGACCATACACTTTCGGGGCTTGAGGATCCTGGCCCTGGGAAACCACTGAGCTCTGGGGGGATGTCCACGCGCCGCCTGCACTCCCAGCATCTGGGCTGAGACAGCACGCATGTCCCCTCCCATAACCTCCTAGCAGCCCTGCCATCCAGGTGGTCCTGCTGCACAGACAGGGTCCAGGCCCTGCCTGGGAGGAGGCATCAGTGAGCTGCGATGCGGCGGCGTCAGGCCCTTGTGAGAGTCTGGTTGGAGGTGCGGGCCTACATGTCCGTTCATGCTGTACCTGAGCCAAGGCCGATAGGCCTGAAAAACCGATCTGGGGTGGCCTCACTTGCTGGAGTGCCCCTCCCCCAGGTCCTGGGAGATGGTGATGTGGTACAGGTTGTGGGAGTGACACCGACCCCAGATACCTCATCCCCCAGATGCTGATCGGGTCAGAATCCACATTCTGACCAGCAGATGCTATGGGCTGGGGGTGCTCATGCTGCTCAGAGCAGAAGGACCCTGAGGGTGGTGGCATCCTCCTGCTCTGATCCCGGGGCGATCCCAGGTAACCTCCCAAAGCCCCTGCCGAGGCTTCAGGTCGTTGGTGGTGTGCCAGACAGCTCCCAGAGCAGGCCCCCTTGGGAGTCCCTGGTGGCGGCAGGTCAGGACTTATAGATGGCCCCCACGCCCCCATCTCAGAAGCCACTTAATAAGTTCCAGCCGGCTGGACGGGGAGCATTCCAGAGCCCCAGCCCGCTGCGATCTGCAGGCTGTCATGCTGAGTGTGCAGGTTTCTCGTCCTGGGGGTAGAGGGCAGGGCCGCTGACTGGAGACTGGGGTAAGCACATACCCCCTTGCCAGCAGCCCCAGCAGGCCAGGCTGGCGGAACGCAGCCTGTCTGGATCTGAGAGACACCCCAGTGTCTCTTTTTTTTTTTTTTTTTTTAAGATTTTATTTTATTTATTTGTCAGAGAGAGTGAGCACAGGCAGACAGAGAGGCAGGCAGAGGCAGAGGGAGAAGCAGGCTCCCTGCTGAGCAAGGAGCCCGATGTGGGACTCGATCCCAGGACGCTGGGATCATGACCTGAGCCGAAGGCAGCCGCTTAACCAACTGAGCCACCCAGGCGTCCCACCCCAGTGTCTCTTTTGCATTGGGACGGCTGCTTGTGATTTCCCAGCTGACCAGGCCTGTGCTCCTCATGCTAGGCCTGGCCTGTTGTGTGTGCTGTGTGTGGTGTGGGCAGCTGGACTCTGGAGAGAGTTTGCAAGACAGGAACGGGAGCTTAGGGTCAGAAGCTGGCTTGACGTAGGTTTCATCGTCCAGGGGACGACTGTGGCCTTCTAAAGCAATCAAGGGAGGGGACTGCAACTTCTCTCTCTTGCCCCTGACCCACATTGTCACCACTGCACCACGTCATCCTTTGGGAGCTCTGACCACTCTTGACTCTCCCCAGGGAGCCTGGTGTCGGTCAGTCTTTCTGGGGGAAAGGCTGTGTACTGGAAGTAGAGTGAGCTGTCACGTCCCCAGGGCCAGGGGCCACTTGGTCTGTGGAGGGTGGGATCAGGAACCCAGGCCTGGTCTCTGCTACACCCAAAGCTTGGCAACCGCTGAGTCACATGACTCCTTCAAAGGGGCTTGAAATCCGGGGCCTCCGTCATCCCATGTTATAAATGCTCTGAACTCCCTCCAGCTGGTCCTGTCTGTCTGCCCCCGGACCAAGCCCAGTGTCCGGCTGTGGTGCCATCCGCAGTGATGGTGGCACTGAATCGTGTCCACAGTGGAGCAGGGCAGGCTGCTGGTCACGGGGCATGTGTGAGCAGAGGCAGACAAGTCTCAGGAGCTAGGCCAGAGGACAGGCTGCTTCCCTCCAGCCATGGGACGGGCAGGCCTGATGTGGGCAAGCGTGAGGGGGGAGCATGGCATGTAACAAATGGATAGGGGGCCCCAGACTCCTAGCAGGAGGGGGACAGGGCTCCACCAGGGTAAGGGCCTGGGCCGACTGGCACATGGGAGGCTGTCAGATACCCAAACCTGCAAGCTGCTACCTGTGAGGAATGTTGTGTCACTGTAGTTGCTGGCCAGTCCCGTGGCTACAGTTGGGTGCAGAGAAGAAATAGCACCCTGTCCAGCACAGGAGACTTGTGTGTGGCCACTGAAAGTACTGGAGGCTGCAGGCCCAGGGTAGGGAACATGAGACCCCAGGGTGGGGAGGGAGGACAGACTGTTGGCCAGGAGGAAGCCAGGGATAGGGGAGGGGTCAGAGAACTTGGGAGCTGGGCCCGATGGGGGACAGAGAGGCAGTGTCCCTGGTGCACATCGGGGTTGGGAGACGCCAGGGTCATTTTAGACTTGTTGACCAGGAGCCACACAGGTTCCTCCTGGAACCCTGCCTAGCTGCCGGTGGCAGCATTTGCTTGCCTGCTTACCTGCTTTGAGAACCACTTCCTGGAGGTACAGTGCATGTATGGTGCAGTCCAGCCAGCTAGCACGGGCTCTGTAGGATCCGCAGAGCCCCAGCTGTCACAGCTGGCAGGCCTTTCGTCACCCCCAGCAAGCCTGGCCCCCTTTCGCCATTGCCCTGCCCCCATGGCGCTCAGCCCCAGGCGACAACTGATCTGCTTTCCATCAGCTTGCCTCTTCTGGGTACTCAGTATAAATAGAATCCCAGATCACGTGGTCTTTTGTGGCTGACTTCTCAGTGTCGCTTCTCCCTATGGCAGCCTGTATCAGAGCTTCGTTCCTTTTGGGGGCTGAGAGATATCTTGTCATACAGATGACCATATTTTATCTACCTAGTCAGCCGTTGAGGGACAGTGGGCTGTTGTCCCTTTAGGGCTGTTGTTAAGGGTAGTGGGGTGAGCATTCATTTTTGTTTCAGTGCCTCTTTTCAGTGCCCTTGGGTAGGTGCTAGGAGGGGAATTGCTGGGTCACGTGATAGTTGTGTTGAGCACTTGGAGGGAGGGCCCGACTGCTTTCCAGAGCCCGCCCCCCCATTTTACTTCCCGGCCAGCAGAGCCAGGCTTCTGGTATCTCACTTTTGAATCTAGCCCTCCTAGGGCAGTGGGGTAGGGTGAACTCGGTGGTTTGGATTTGCATTTCCCTGACCACTGATGACCTTGGGCATTTGTACATTGCCTTTGACAAAATGGCTGCTCAGGTCCCCTGTTTTTTAATGGGGTCATTTGCATTTTTATTACTGAGTTGTAAGTGTTCTTTATATATTCTAGATAGGAGTCCTTATCAGAGATAGGATTTGCAAATATTTTCTCCCACTTTACGGTTGTCTTTCCACTTTCATGACAGTGTCCTTCAAAACACAAAAGTTTTTTGTCTTTTTTTTTTTTTTTAGTTATTTGTTTTGGTTTGGTTTGGTTTTGGATTGGTTGGTTGGTTTTTCCCAGTAATCTCCACACCCAACCTGGGGCTTTAACCTACAGCCGGGAGACCCAAAATCTCGTGTGGCACCGACTGAGCCAGCCAGGTGCCCCGAAACACAGAAGTTTTAATGTAGTCCAGTTTATTTTTTCTTTTGTTGCCTGTGCTTTTTTTTTTAAGATTTTAAGTAATCACTACATCCAGCGTGGGGTTCAAACTCACAGCCCCAAGATCAAGAGTTGCATGTTCCACTGACTGAGTCAGCGCAGCACCCCCATGGTCCTTTTTTTTAACGTGACACCTATGAAACCACTGCCTAACCCAGGACCATATGTTGGAAAGACTGCTCTCTCCCCATCGCGTGGGCTTCCGCACCATGTAAAAATCCGTTGACCACGAAGAGGGTGGTGGTGTCGGGTTTTGTCCCCTGCCCACTCCCAGTTGAGCAGCCATGGGTAGGTCATTT
Organism: Martes martes; assembly: GCF_963455335.1. Lineage (NCBI taxonomy): Eukaryota > Metazoa > Chordata > Mammalia > Carnivora > Mustelidae > Martes > Martes martes. The sequence goes on from NC_137901.1 coordinate 64,400,451, forward strand.
CCCTCCAAGACTCTGTCCTTCTCATTTGTGAAGTGGGCCTAGTAGTGTTTCCTGGCTTTTGTGTCATGCAAGGGCATAAAAGTGAGATCACAGCAAGACAGCCCTACAAGCTGTGGCCCAGGGCCCTCTGTCACCTCAGCTATAGCCCTCCCCTGCCTGGGCTCTGTGTCCTGACCTGGACTCTGCAAGAAGGTAGGAGCATCTGGGGTCCCAGGTGACCTCGAAGCCGTGATGTGGAATCCCCTCAGAGGAGGAGTGGGAGGCAAGGTGGCTCTCCCCACCTTTGTGTTTGTCCCAGACCCGAGGCAGGCCTGCTGGCCCAAAGCCCATTCTTACAGGGTTGGATCGAGCAGTTCTTATTTTAGAACAAACCCACAGGAGTGGAATCTTTCCAGAGCCAAGGGGAGGTAAACAAAGGGGCCTCCAGAACCTACTCACGAGCTCTTTTTTAAATTAAGAGGAAAACATGTTTTGCTCCCCTCAGTGTGGGCTTGGCGCCTTTCATGTCTGTCCTCCCGAGGAAGGCGGCAGCTGGGAGGCCTTGAGGTGCAGGATGATGTTTGGGTCTGTGGCTGGGTGGTTTAGGATTGCCAAACCACGGCCCTGGCTGCAGAACAGCTGTCAGGAGCTGCTGAGGAGGCTCGGCCTCGGGGAACCTCGGGTGGGGGCTTGGCGCATCCACTGGCCTCTGAGTCACCAGCACAAGCTCGGGCTTCAGGGACTAGCTTCAGCAGCAGGAGGTGAACCCCACTCCTACAGAGGAGACGGGGGGAGCCCTGGGTTATGGTGAGAGCCTTAGCCCATGTCTGCTCACGTTCCTTGAGACTCTGGGATGAGGAGAAGAGCACAAGGGAGGCGAGAGCTGGCCCTCGGCTGCTATGTGCCCACTGGACACCCCTCTCCAGTGGGCCACTCACACAACCTTGAGCACCAGTTACAGGGAGACTCTGTGACAAGGCTCCTGGCCCCTGGGGAGCCCCTTCCCAATGCCAACATAGTGGGCATACGTTGGCTGGTTTAAATAACAGTAAAGCTCTGAAAAGTTCCACAGCCGTGATATTGTTCCTGGCTTCCAGATGAAATATCAAAACCAGCAATGCCCAGAGCGAACAGTGTTCCGCAGGGGGGCAGACACGTGATAGGACTGCAGTGGAGGGGGCTGGCCTTCTGGGGGTGCTGAGCCTTGGCGAACAGGTGCAGGCCACCCAGCTGGAGGAGAGAGAAAAGGGCCTGGTGAGGTGACGGTGGTGACAGGGGAAGGGGCTGGGAGAGGTCACTGTGAGGGCCATGCTCTGAGGCTTGGAAACCATGGCCTGGAGAGGTAGCAGCTCAGCTGAATCCTCCCTCCAGTGGTGTCTGCTCCTCTCCTCCCCACGCCCATGCTGTGTCTCCTTGGCAAGAAGGGGCTTAGGTGGCCATCAGAGTGGTCATTGAGAGGCTACGGAGTGTAGTGATTTGGAGACAAGGGTCCCAGGCCCAACTATCTACCTTAGGCAAATAGCCCAGTTCTCTGGGGCTTAGTTGGGCCGGTGAAGTGGGCTGAAGGGCAAGTGTGCAGACTATTCAGGAATAGGCCGGCCCAGCGGCCTTCAGTGGGATGAGGCATCGAGGCTGGTGGGTCCTGGCCCTGGACACTGAGTGGGATAGACTGCCCTCCCCTGCCTCCCCAGCAGCGCTCGTCATGGGGAATGCCCTCCCCAGGCTTATAGACAGAGACACCTAGGCAGCAATCAAGGGCGTGTTTGAGAGTGCTTTGAAGAGAGGCCGTTGTTGGGGGGGCCTGGCATCTCCAGTGACTCTGCCTTCAGGTCTGAGTGACAGGTGATGACCGGGCCACTCCTCTCAGGAATGCTGTTCTGAGGAGCCAGGCATGGAAATGGCCCAGTAGGGAGGAGACAGAGGAGGGAGCAGGAAAGGCGTGGGCCTTCCTGCCATGGCCTGGCTCCAGCATTCTGGCAGGGGGTGGACACTATTTCTGGGGGCGTTTCTAGCTGCTACTCTGTGAACTCAGCAGTCACTACCCGCCCCACCCCACACCACCCCGGCCCACAGTGAGAACCCCCTACCCACGGTGGAGATTGCCATCCGGAACACAGGGGATGCTGACCAGTGGTGCCCGCTGCTGGAGACTCTGACAGACGCCGAGATGGAAAAGAAGATCCGTGACCAGGACAGGAACACAAGGTATCCCCACCCCCACCCCCCCAGGCCCCTTACAGCTGGCTCTGACCAAAGGCACTGTCTTGAAGGCAGGTGAGGGATGCGATGACCTGGTTTTGGGGGGAACCGAGTTACCAAAGGCAGGCCCCTGGGTGGGTTTCCCTGCAGGGAACAAAAATAAGCCCTCGGGTTGGGTCTGACCACAGTCCAGACCTACACATCTGGAGCCCTGGAGAGGTAGGCGGGACCTGAGCAAGCTGGAGTGAGGGCAGACTCAGGACCTCCAGCAGCAGACAGGCACAGGCTGAGTGGGGCTGGGGATCTTCCCTCTTACCATCCATGTCCTGTCTCTGTCCCCATTCCCCCGGCTGCACTAGAGATCCCTGGGGGGCTCTGGGTTACTCCTTCTCTCCTCCTGCAGGCGTATGAGGCGTCTTGCCAACACTGCCCCAGCCTGGTAACCAGCCTGTTGGTGCATGGCTCCCACGGAGCGTTCAGAAGATTGGACCGCCTCTCCTTCATCTCCTGGCAAGGAGGGAGGCAAAGGGGGCAGGCCGGGGCCATCCTGAGGAGCATGGGGTGTGGGGAGAGCTTCCGGTCACCCTCCCCTGGGCACACATTCCAGTTTCTGAGCCCCAGTCCCCACCCAAGTCCCTGGTCAGAAAGAGGCCTCATTTTTGGATTGTGTTTTGTTTTTGTATAGGAGCCCCAGGTAGGGCTAGCAACACTTTTTAAATAAAGACAACAGGTCATGTTCCATTTTTTCAAAGTGGTAGCATAAAAATAAGGGACAAGGAGCAGGGTCTGGCTGGGTGGTATATGGCCAAGGCCAGCACACCAGGCCTCTCGCCCTTCTGTGCCTCAGAGCCCCAGGTGGGCAGGTGGGGGCTGATAAGGCTGCATCCAAGGCCCTCAGGCCCTTAGCCCGCTACCCACCACCTGTGTCATCCTCCAACGAACAGAAGTGAGGCCATGAGGTTCAGAGGGCAGGGGGCCGGCTTGCCTGTCAGTGACAGCCCCACCCTGTTCCAGCTCCACCCCGGCTGGAGCCCTGAGCCCGGCCAGCAACTCTCTCAGGTGGGTCTCAAGTGTAAGACATGTGGAGCGGCATGCCTGCCTAGGGCTGGGGTGGGGGGTTGTGGTGTGTTGAGAAGGGAGGAACAGCCCTGGGCCTCTCCTCAGCTCTGCATCCTTGTCTCATGGGGAAATGTCCCCACTCTACAGAAGGCACGTGGTCTCCACAAGGGTGTCACGTGCGGGTCTCCTCACGGAGCAAAGCAGTGCTTGGTGAACTGGGCCCATGGCTGCAGTCTTGCCGAAGAGAACAGACCCCAACACCGGGTGGCTGCCATTAGCTCCTGCCGCGTCTTCCCTGTTGGGTCAGGGCACCTCTGCTCCCCGGGCATGGCAGGAGCATGGTGCCACCTGGCTCCCAACCTGAGCCCCACACTGGCCAAGGGCAGAGCTCTTGAGTAGGAATTGGGGTCTTGGTTGCCAGGATATAGGGGTAGATGGGCCTGGCGCTCTGGGCTGAGGTTCCTATGATCACGTCCTGGGACATGACAGCTCCTAGCTCCTGGGGAGTTTATATTCAGGCCCACTGCCCTTCATCCAGGAGTGCAACTTGCTGGAGCGAAGTTGGGCTTCACTGGAAGGCCCTGAACAAAGAGGAAGATTCCAGGACCAGGCTCCCCTGGCTTTGGAGACAAGTGGGCTCCATTGCTGAAGGGTTTGCTTGGTCCATGTGCCCCTGCAACTGGTGGGATGGACTGAATACTGCCCGCCTCAGCCCCTCTGGGCAACCCAGCCCAGTGCTCCTACAGAGCCAGCTGCAACTCCACACGGTTTCCCTACAAAATTAAGGTCAGACTCCATGATGAATACTTGTGTCATCCGTGAACGTGACAGCCTAGGGCTGGAGGAACGCCTTTGCTGCTGATCATCCAGGAATCAACTGTAATTCTGACTAGTCTAGGGCAATGAGGAAAGTTGGCCAGGTTGTCTGGTACCTGCTTTACCAAAGAAAAAAGTGAGCTGTGGTATCAGATCAGGCTCCTATGGTCCTCAGCTACAAACATCAGGGAGAGAACTTTGCAGAACTCTGCCGAGGTGAAAATTTCTCAAAGCTTTGGGGTTGCAGAAAGAGCAGAGGACCCCGGTCTTGGCCCTCTCCTGCACCTGACCCCATGGAGCCTCGGCCAAGTCCCTTGGCTGCTCAGCTGGAAAGTGGGGCGAAGGTCCACTTGTTGCCCATGAGGGACAGAAGGAGCCAAGTGAGGCGTCAGCCAGGGTACCATGGGCAGGAGCCCCTTCAGACTAGGCCTGGCATGATGGGCACATCCCAGTCCTGGCCCCAGCCAATGAGACCTGGCCAACCCCTTTGCTGCCTGGCCTGGAGCAGAGATCAGTACAGGTGGGATTTGCCCAAGGCTCCATCAAGGTGTTGGCAAAGCTGGAGTAAGAACACTGAGTATGCCATCTGTGAGCTCAAAGCTGCTGGGCAACTGTGGGCAGGTTCTTGACTCCCTTTGGGCCTCCCATCCTACCACCTACAGTTGGTCTGAGAGAGCAGGCCAGGGTTGGTGGCCCTAGGTCAAGGCCATCAACACCTGCCCAGCATGGAAGGATGTGGCCAGCCAAGGCAGGGAGCCAGTGCTGCGGGCAACGAGATGCAGGTCGTTCTGTTTATTTGAGTGGGCCCTGGGCACCAGCCCAGTTTCCAGGACAGGCTGCTCTCCCGTAATCGGGAGTTAGGGGTAGAATGGAGGCCTGCCAGAGGCCAGGAAAACAGGCCGTTGGGGCTGGCCCTGGGTAGGGTCATTGCTGCAGGGGTCCTGGCTCCTCCTCCGGGAGGGGCAGGTAATTGGGGTCCTCCTGTGGGGCATCCAGTAGCAGCTTCCTGTAGGGAGGGGCCCACACTGAGCTGAGGCCAGCGGGCGTTCCCTCTGGTGTAGGGAGCCATCTGAGGGAGGGTAGCAGAATTATCTCTAGCACTCACAGGAAACTGGGGGTCAGCAGCAGCCTCTTTCCTCCAGGCTGGTTGGGGAAGACGTCCTCTAGGAAGTAGTAAATGTGGCCCACAGCAATCCCTGTAGGAGAACCCTGGATGGCTGAGGCCACTCTCCACGGTCCAGAGCCCGAGGCCCTCACAGCCTACTCCCTGCCTCCATGCGCAGGCAGGCCAAGCAACCTCAGGCCCCAGAGTATGAGTACCCAATGTTCTGCACAGACTGCCAGCACAGGGTTGACCTTGAAGGACAGGCTTACCTGGCCCAGAAGTGGGCAGGACGTGGGGGGTGGGGGGGCTGAGTACATGGGAGGAATAGGAGCCAAGGCTGGCACCTTGACACACCTATCCCCACCCCTGGTCAGGACCCACATGAGCATCAGTACACCTGAAGATGGGGAACCCATAGCTGGCTGGGTTGTTCAGGGGCCAAGAGAACAAAGGAGCTAGAAGATCCAGAAGAGGGAGTGGGAGGACAAGTAGAGTCCTCCCAAAGACCATCAGGTACCAGATGGCCTGTTTGGGGAGGGCGGATGCACAGGCAGGCTCACCCAGCAGATCCACGAGAATGGAGTTGCCCAACAGCAGAGAGAAACCCATGAGCGCCCAGGGCAGGAATGGTGCCTGGAAGGTGAGGAGGCCGAAGAAGTTGACTCTCACTTGGGGGTTGCGGCGGCTCCATACATACACCAGCATGACTGTGAGTGCCTGGCCCAAGAAGAACAGGCTGCCCAGGAGCCCCAGCAGCTGAGCCAGAGTCAAGGTGCTGGAGGCCGCCTCCTGGTGCAGGCTTCAGAGCTCCTGCCCAGGGCCCCTCAGACTTGCTAACGCCCTGGAATCCTCCTTAGTTTCCCTTCCCTCATCACCCCTCTGTGCCCTTCCAGTCAAGGCCACACTATGGCTTCAGGCCCCACAAGTGATCTGCCGCCTTGTCCACCCCCAGCCTCCAAACACTGCCCGTCATTGCCCCAGTTTCTCCTGACAATGGGCATGCAGGGCTCAGCCCCCAAGCGCGCCACCCGGCTCCCCTGCACATTGCCCTGTGGTATTTTGTGTACAGCATTGAAGAGCTGGCGCTGACATCCGGAGCTGAGTCCACTATGTACGGTAAATGCATCCTAAACTGGAGGGAGCGACTCTGTCGCTCACCGGCCAGTACAGGCTGGACCAGAGGCACTGCGGCCTTAATTTCAGAGCCCTAGAAAGGATACGGTCATGAGGACACCCCCGAAAAGGAACATGAAGACGAAGTCAGCCGTGCGGCCGCGGAACGAGCCCTCCTCCAGCATGCGGCAGTAGCGGAACCTGCGGCGTCCGTAAAGGAAGTGCCACCAGGCAGAGCCTCAGTTTCCCCACAGCGCGCATCCCCCAGCCCGGCGACCCGCCCACCGCTCCACGCTTGGGTCCGCGCGGTACAGGATACACGAAGAGCATGTTGAAGAAGAAGCTGAATCCCAGGGGCCCAAAGAAGAGGAAGTTGGTGACGAGCCTCCAGACCTACAGAGATGGGAAGGAAGGCGGGAGGTCAGGCGCAGGGCAGGCAGGGCCCGGCAGTCAGGTGCCATGGGCGGGGCCGCCTCACCTGGAACTTCCGGAACACGAGGTGTGGGTTGAAATAGAGCTGGAAGGGGCTGAGGAGCTCCAGCTGCTGCGGAACCAGGGACGCGTCAGGTGGTGCCCCCGGGAACGCAGCGGTAACCATGACGACACCCCTCCCGGACTGCAGCCACGGAGATGCCCCCACCCGTCTAGCCAGCTTACCACAGCAGCGGTGGTAAGGACGCAGGCCGCGGTGTAGGCCCGCGTCACCGCGGGCACCTGCAGGAACTCGGCCATCAACCACTGCCACGCCATTGAAACTTCTTTGACACGCGTGGCCCAACCTGCTGCGCGCTCTTTAACCCGCCTCTAAAGCCCGCCTCACTCTCGAATTCGGCCAATCTGCGTCGGAGGCGCCGCGCGCCCAGGGTCGGGGGAGGGACCCTGGGCTAGGTAACCAATAGGAGGAGGAAGCGGGAAGCCGGGGGCGGGACAGGGGAGTGGGCGGGTCGGAACTCGGGACCAAAGAACAGGCCCCACGGTTGAGCACGTGGCGGTTGTTGTGACGGCTGGCGTGGCGGCGCGGGAGAACGTGTGACCAATGAGAAACGGGTCGCTTCGCGGCAAGCTAGAGAGAACCAATAGCGAGGACCCACAAGATTTGGGGGGCGGGGCTGAGAGTACTCCGCGAGTGAAGAGGAGAAAAGACCGCGGAACTGCGAGACCGGAAGCGGCGGCGTCACGCTGGGCGGTGGGCAAGGCGGAACCAACGCGAGTCTGGTCTTGGAGGCTCTGTGAGTCCACCTAGCGCCGCCAAACACTTGGTCTCGTCCTTCTCTCCTGCTAACAACCAAATACAGTGCCACCTGACCCTTAACAGAAGAGGCGATCAGCACTGTGTCCAGCCGCCCCACCCCCGTACCCCCGCTGCAGTCCACTTGACCCCACGCCGACTCCTGTGGGCAGTCTTCGAACCCAAAACGCCAGAGTGCCAACACCGGCCAGAGCAAGTGAACGGGCTGGAGAGGGCCTCTTCATTTTTTTTTTTTTTCTTTAAGATTTTATTTATTTGACAGCACGTGCACAAGCGGGGGGAGCCGGGAGAGGCAGAAGCAGGCTCCCCCACGGAGCAGGGAGCCCGACTGGGGGCTCGATTCCAGGACCCTGAGATCATGACCTGTGCGGAAGGCAGACGTCTTAACCAGCTGAGCCACCCAGGCACCCCGTTTTCATCATTTTGATGGAAAAGAGAAACTCCATTTATTCATTCATTAAGTCCACTGTTTATTGAACACAGGCTGTGTGCCAGGCGCTTTTCTGCATGTGGGAGATACAGCAGCCAAGAAAAGATGAGGAGACAGGTAGTCATAGGCCCATACTAATATGAGAGCTTGTAGTTCCCACGACAGTAAACTGACGCAAATAATGCCAAGACTGGAGGGTTGGGTCCTGAGCCATCACTGCAGGTGGGGTGATCTGAGAAGCCTCTGCAAGCAAGTGACGAGCAAGTGACGCTTGATTGTCACTTTATTTTTTTTTTTTTAAGATTTATTTATTTGACAGACAGAGATCACAAGTAGGCAGAGAGAGAGGAGGAAGCAGGCTCCCCGCCGAGCCGAGAGCCGGGTGTGGAACTCGATCCCAGGACCCTGGGATCATGACCTGAGCCAAAGGCAGAGGCTTTAACCCACTGAGCCACCCAGGCGCCCTTGATTGCCACTTTAAAAAGACCCCTGTGGGGGCATCTGAGTGGCTCAGCGGGTTAAGCCTCTGCCTTCGGCTCAGGTCATGGTCCCAGCGTCCTGGGATCGAGCCCCGCATCGGTCTCTCCGCTCATGGGGGAGCCTGCTTCCTCCTCTCTCTCTGCCTGCTTCTGCCTGCTTGTGATCTCTGTCAAATAAATAAATAAAATTAAAAAAAAAAAAAAAAGACCCCTGTGGCTGCTGCAAGGACAGTAAACTGCCTGAAGAATCTGCCAGCAGGGGAGGCTGCAAGGCACCACGGTGGCTTGGGCAGGGTGGAGCCTGGAGCATGGGGGAGGGGTGGGAAGCACTTTTGCCCATTGATGGGACAGAGCTGTGAGAGAGCAATCAAGGGTGACTTGAAGGTCTGAGCCACATGGTGGATGGATGGTGGTGGCCTTTACCAAGATGAAAAACGCTTGGGGAAAAGGAGGGCAGATGGAATCCCATTATGGCCCTGTTGAGTTTGGGGCGTCTGTGTGACGTCCACCTGGAGAAATCTAAGGGTGGTGTTGGGGGAGAGATTGGCCAGGCAGTCCAGTTGTGGATATCAGTCCTCTGTACACCAGTGGCCTGTGTAGTCTTGGGCCCGTGTGAGGCATCCAAGGGGTGAGGCTAAAGGGAGAGAAGATGAGGCCCCGCCTGGGCGGCTTACCGTTCAGTGGTCAGAGAAGGCAGACCTGGCCAGCGAGGCCCAGGGAGGCTGGAGAGGGCTTCTAGGAGCTGAGCCAAGAAAGGGCTTCAGGAGCAAGGCAGTGAGAAGCTCACAGAGATGAGGCCCGGGAACGGTGGGATGCAGCCATGCCAAAGCCCCTATGGGCAGGATTCTGGAGGATAGGAGGAAGAGGAAGGTGCCCAAACAGATGTGCCTTTACCAACATGGGGAGCTCAGGTGTGGACGTAACTGTAGAAGACAAAGAATGCCCTGGGCCAGGGCAGTGAGGTCCCCCGAGGAGACTGGAAAGTCTGAGAACCAGCTGACAGAGTTATCTCAGGTGGATCCTTAGAAAATAAGTGTGCTAAGAGGGGTTCCCTAGGGAGTGGCTCAAGGAGTCCCCAGGGGACAGGAGCAGAGGGAGGGGCTGAAAGCATGAAAGGGAGCTGTGCATTTGGCTCCGGAGTGAAACAGGTCTGGCCTGATTAACAGTGGGAATTAGACTAACATGCTGAGAGTTTGGGTGGTGGGACCCTCCCCCTTAGATGGCCTCCATTGTCCAGCAAAGCAGCCAAGGTCATGTTTGAGGTGGGCCCAGTGGAGTAGATCCCATCCAGGTGGAGGCAGGGCTGCAGACGCCAGGGCTGGCACGCGCCAGGCAGGAAAGCCATCCTGGGAGGTCAGGTTTCATGTCAGTGTGGGGAAGCAGGGGTATTCCTGCCTCCAGGCACCCAGCAAGCTCTAGGCCCTCCACTCAGGGTCAGGCCAGGGGTAATAGGAGGGGCTGTCGTTGTGGACAGGGGCATCTGTCTCCCCTCTGATTGGGGCTGATAAGGCAGGCGCCTGGCTTAGGGACAGACAGAGAAGCACATTCCCCAGGGAGCCCGGGAGGCTGGGACAGGTGGGGACATCCAGGGGAACAGTGGCTGGATTTTAGGGCAGATTCTCCCTCCTCAGAACCCTGGCTATTCGCAGGGGGAAACTGAGCCCCAGTAGGAGGCACAGCAGGGTCTGAGGCAGACCTCCGTCACCAGTCCAGGCTCTTCCTGTCAGTCGCAGGCCCAGGGCGGTTCCACTTCTTGCCTCAGGCACCTGCAGACAGTTACTTAGGGAGAGGAACCCTGGACTCCCCATGGTCCCAGGGGCCTAGAGATGTGGGCAGGCAGCCTGACGTCTATGGGGCTGCTGGTCTGAGTGGGGGTTGGGGGGTGAGGGGTGCCAGCTGGGCCCACCCTCCCTCTTGGGCTGAGGATGAAGCTGAAGGAGGGCCTGTGGTCCCTGGGCCGGGTGACAACGAGCCCTGCTCCTTAAGCTGCCTCTCTGGCCTTGCTGTGTTTTCCTTTTGACATGAACCTGCCCCTTTCAGACCCTGGGCCTCCTCCATCAGGGGGGCTTTCCCTCAGGGGCTGGGAGCTCAGTGCCAACCCCCTTCCTGCACATGGGTCCCCAACTGTGGTGGGAAGACCGCCCCCACAACTCCAGTCAGCCCCTCCCAGGAGCAGCTGTGTCCCCGTTGGCCCTTCCTGTCTGGGTCATGGTGTATTTTTAGCACCAAATCCGGAACCTACTCGGCAGCAGCTGCCTGTGGCCGGAGTGCAAGAACAATAAACCGTCCAGGTGGGCTCTGTCAGGCCAGGGCTGGCCTTCTGAGCTTGGTAGCAGATTCCAGACTTTCCAGGAATTAGCAGGTCTCGGGTGGATGGGAAGGGAGGAGGCAGCTTGGGGCTGAGGAAGAGTAGCATGAGCCAGGCCCATCTGGGGAAGAGTCTGTGCAAAGATCCTGAGGTGCCATGGTGCGGGTGCAGAGAGAGGCAGAAGGCATGGCAAGGAAGAGGGGCTGTATGCACTGTGAGGCTGAGCAGGACTGTAGAGGCTGCGGTCCCTGCCCTGAAGGGCAATGAGGAGCCCTCTGAGAGTTTTCAGCATGGTGGTACGTGCCAGTCAGATGGCAGCTCTCGGGAGGAAGAAGGAGACGAGAAGCGCTCATCTGAGTGGAGAAGGATGGCAGCTGGCCTGCATTAGAGGTGAGTGACAAAGGGAGGAGGTGGAGGGGCACCTGGGTGGCTCAGTGGGTTAAAGCCTCTGCCTTCGGCTCAGGTCATGATCCCAGGGTCCTGGGATTGAGCCCCACATCGGGCTCTCTGCTTAGCAGGGAGCCTGTTTCCCCCTTTCTCTCCGTCTGCCTCTCTGCCTACTTGTGATCTCTGTCTGTCAAATAAATAAATTAAAAAAAAAATAAAGTGTTCTGTAACTATATGCTACAATTATTAAAAAAAAAAAAAAAGGGAGGAGGTGGAAGCCACAAACCTTCGTGAGTGATTGGCAGACAGGTGAGTGTCGGGGAGGGCCAGATTTCAGAGGGAAACCTCCCACTGGCTTGGGACATGTCAAGTCGGGTGCTGTGGGACATGACCACCTCAGGGAAGCCCTCCCTCCCTGGCCACTCCAGCTTGGTTCTCCCAGCCCTTGTCACCTATAGCACGGGTAGGTGCCTCAGCTCACCATGCTCTCTATGCCTGGAAGTCCTCGGTGATCTTTGAGCCTCAAGAAGGCCGAGACCTGTGTTCCAGTGCTGGATCTGCGGCCTGGGGGCTGGCACTGAGACCTGACCCTGCCAGGTGGGCCTCTGTGTCCTGGTCTGTGAAATGGGCTAGTGGGAAGAGCCCATCTGTAGAGCCTCCTTCAACTGTAGTCTGTCCTGCTGTGAGGAGTATCAGATTTCTGGGCAGGGGCCCCTTCCTGGGACACAGTCATGGCTGCCCCTCGTGCCCCCCCCCACCCCCCGCCCCTGCAAGGCTGGTCTCTACCCTGAAAGAGCGAGAATGCACCAAGGCAGGACTCTCTCCCCGAGGCTGGTTTTCTTGCCTGCCTCCTCCTGGTCCAGAGATCTCCCAGGGCTGCAGTGGGGAACATTCACAGAGGAACATTCACAGAGGCCTCAAGGGCCTGGGAGGGAGGCAGTAGAGTCTGTCTTTGGTGGGGATAAGGGGAAAGATACCGACATTGTGCAGGGAGGGCCAAGAGTCGTGGGCTTGCTGAGGAAGGATTGCCGGGAGGGCAGGAAGACTCTGGACAATGACAGTGGAGAGGGCACGCAAGGCCAGGAGAATGCCTTGAGCAAAGGTGTGGAAACATGGAGAATCCATGTCTCAGGCCACCTGGGTGGCTCAGTCGTTAAGCATCTGCCTTCAGCTCAGGTGATGATCCCGAGGTCCTGGAATCGAGCCCCACATCGGGCTCCCTGCTGAGCAGAGAGCCTACTTCTCTCTCTCCTGCGCCCCCTGCTTGTGCTCTTTCTTTCATTCTGTCAAACAAATGAATAAAATCTTTAAATTAAAAAAAAAAAAAAAGAATCCATGTCTCATGGGCGGCAAGGACAAGTGGGGGCCTGAGAGCCAAGGTTGGAGCCAGTCGCCACGGTCAGAACAGTGGCTCAGCGACCCCCTCACCGGATTCTGCACCCCCTCACTGAAGCCCCTCAGTGGGTTCCTGGACCCAGTTCCGATGCATGTGTGTGGGGCGTGTGTGTGTGTGTTCAAGCTTCCCCACATCAACAAGCAACCAGACCCCAACAGGGTGTCCGAGAATTCCACTCAATTCTAACACTCCACCCTGAGATAGCATCAGATTCCACAGGCTAAGGGCTCAGTCCTCCCAAGATCACCCCGCACTTCAGGGGGAGTCCAAAGGTTATACTTCTCGGCTCTATATCAAAGGTTCCCACAAACCCCCTTTGGGCTCCACTAATTTGCTAGAGCGACTCACAGAACTCAGGAAACCTGTTTACTCACTAGATTACTGGTTTAAGTCAAAAGATATTAAAGGGTACCAATTGGGGCGCCTGACTGGCTCAGTCAGAAGAGGCTGCCACTCTTGATCTTGGGTTTGTAAGCTCAAGCACCACACTGGGCGTAGAGATTACTTAAAAACAAAACAAAAACAAAAACAAAAAAGGCGATCCATCAACAGCCACAGGGAGAGATACCTAATGTGAGGTCCCAAACAAAGGCGCTTCTGCCCTCGTGGAAGTTGGAGTTCTGCACCGGGCCACATGGAAGCCTTCCGGTTCCCCAACCGGGAAGCTCTCGGAACCCCATCCTTCTGGAGGCTTCACTACCTAGGCACAAATGATGAAAGTGTGGGCTGCTGATGCTTGAATCCACCTTTAGCTCTTCTCCTCCCCCACCCCATGTGTCAGGGCCTGGGACTGCAAGCTCCACCCCTTTATTCAAAGGTGGTTTCCCTGGCAACCGGCCCCCATCCTTAAGTGTTTTCGGAAAAGTCACCTGCTTAACATAAACCCAGCTGTGATGGAAAGGACCTTGTTATGAGTAATAAGAACCCCATTTCACCTTCATGGCTCAGAAGAGCCTTCAGGAATTGATGAGAGAACAAGTATTAGAACACAAGAGGCTCCTCTTGCTCTTACCCCCCAGGAATTCCAAGGATTTGGGAAGCTGTCAGCAAGGAACTGTGGATAAAGATCTAATAAATATGAGAAATATATTTTGGTCATCTGAAAGACCAAATCTCTCTCTCTCTCTCTTTTTTTTTAAGATTTTATTTATTTGACAGACAGAGATCACAAGTAGGCAGAGAGACAGGCAGAGAGAGGGGGAAGCAGGCTCCCCGCCGAGCAGAGAGCCCGATGTGGGGCTTGATCCCAGGACCCTGAGATCATGACCTGAACTGAAGGCAGAGGCTTAACCCACTGAGCCACCCAGGCGCCCCCCAAATATATCTCTTATCTATCACACACTATCACATGGCCACCTTACCAAGGAGGTTATTTTTTTTAAATATATTTTTTAAGATTTTATTTCTTTATTTGGCAAACAGATCACAAGTAGGCAGAGAGGCAGGCAGAGAGAGATGGGTAAGCAGGATCCCCGCTGAGCAGAGAGCCTGATGCGATGTGGGGCTCGATCCCAGGATCCTGGGATCATGACCTGAGCTGAAGGCAGAGGCTTTAACCCACTGAGCCACCCAGGTGCCCCTCAAGGAGGTTATTATTACAGATGAGGAAATGAGCTCAGAGAGATTAAGTCACCTACTTGAGGACACTCAGCTAGAGAGAGAGGAACCAAGACACCAAGATGCCCTTGCTGGCTTTGCCATCATGAAGAGGGATGGAAAGGGCTGGTGGCAGTGAGCTGCCCTACTCCTAGATCTTATCATAGGGCACAGGGGAGTTCAGTGTGGGGAGTGAGGGACATCACCTGCAGGTGTCTGTGGAAGGTGGCCTACCCACCCACCTCCACCCAGCCAGCATCTCACAGCCTCAGACAGTTCTCCAGCCAGAGTTTGAAGGCAAAACCTCCTTGCCGCCTCTGGGCTTCTGGAGTGTCTCCATCATAAGCAGCCCCCCAACACCGCGATACTCCCCTGCTGAGCAGTGTGGGTGCCTGGCTCTCTGCCTGGGCTTCAGGGTCACTGTGTCTGACCCTAGATGGCCCGATGGGCGCATCCTTTCCCAGCTGGTCCCTTCCCAGCTGTCTTGATCCTCAGCAAGTGCCCTTAATTCCCACTTCCTTCTGTGGCTACTGCCGGAATGTCAAAGCCACCTCCGGCCAGCCACTCAGGAGTCCCCAGAGCATCTGGCGGAGACTCTCCCTGGCCTCAGCTATTTTGGGGCTCAGCGCTGTGGGTGGTGTTTTGGGAGAAGCGGGAAATCCGCTTGTCAGAGTCAGCTGCATGGCAGGGCCACAATGCCCGTTCACCCAGACAGGAGGAGCGCAAGACTCCGTAAAAAGACGGGATAGCCCCGTGAGTGTGTGCTGCTTGTCTGAACATGGGGCGGGGTGGGTTGGCGGGTGGCGCACAAAACGTGGCTGTGGTTTGTGCGGCCCTGACGTGAGTGTGCGGAACCCGGGGCCACACTGTCCTACAGTCTTCCTGCTCCTTACAGGATCATCAGGCCGTGCTGGCCTGTGGCCTGTCTGCCTGTGGCCTGTCTGCCTGTGGCCTGTCTGCCTGTGGCCATGGCCTGTCAGCACCGTGGCCCTGCCACCAGAATTCCACTTCCCTGCCCTTGGTTTACCCCAGCCACTGGGGCCTCGTTAACAAAACAAAAGCAAAATGAAAACGGCAAGATTTGGTGCAAGAGGGAACACTGACTTCGAATGAGAACTGAAACAAAACAAACACTACATTCATAAAAGCTGACAAATGCCGCCCAACATCATAAAACCCAGAAAAAAATCCCTCCATCTTGAGAAGCATGTGGCCAGATGACCTGCTGTGGCAGGTCAGGCAGGGACTGGTCACTGGCCAGGCCCTTGAAAGGGCCCCTCGGGGCAGTGGAGGTGGGGGGAGGGGTCCAGGAAGGGGTGAGGGGGTACCCAGGAAGGGCTGGGCTGCCTTTTCAGCTTCCACATCCCCACCCTGGTAACGGGTGGCCACAGGGGAGTGGCCGCTTTGGTGCCCTCCCCTCTCCTTCCCTGGGCCATGCTGGGAGGAGGGCCTCTCCTCCACAAGGAATGCAGGCATCAGCGCTTCAGACTTTGGCCTGACCACCCCCCCAGCCCCCCACCTCCCACCCTCCCCTCCAGATGTGGACACAGCTGTATTTTTTGAGCAGCCAACCACAAGGACATTCTTTCCTTCTAATTACGATGGCTTCAAATTTCCTAGCCGCAAGGGTCTCATTGTCCTGTCCTCAAATATCAGAGGGTGGCCAGGAGGGGCCGCTTTGACTGGTTGTAGCCCGCCCGCCCTCCCTCCCTCCCTTCCTTCCTTCTCTTCTTTCTTTGAACCATCAAATTGGAAATGAGACGCAGAGCTGGAATGGATGCCTGCCAGCTCTGAGGAGGAGGGTGAAGCAGGATTCGGGGGTAGGGCCTGTGGGCCTTGCCTTCTACACCCCTGCCCCCGCTGGGGATGTCCAGCTATGCTACTGCCCCCTCTGTGTTCACACAGCCAAGGGCATGTCTGGGACAAGCGTGAGGGTCAAGAGAGGGCCAGATGCCTGTCCTCAGGATGCTCAGTGCAGGGAAGGTCAACAGACACACACAGGGGCCTGAAGACACAATGCCTGTGCAGTGGGCAGGCCAGGGGTTATGATGTCCGCATTTTACAGGTAAGCAGACAGAGACTCAGAGAGAGGCGGGAGCTCTTAGAGCTGCAGAAGCCCCACTGGGTGTTGGCTGCACCCAGTGCTTGGTGACTGCCCGCTGCCACTCTCTCAGCCTGGTGTCCAAGGTCAGCAGGCCTCCCAACGTTTGCCCCCATACCTCCCTGGGAGGCTTCTGGGGTGGGGCAGAGGTGTCAGTCCAGGTGGGAGGAACAGGAAAGACTGAAAGGAGGAAGGGCCTTTGAGTGGCCTTGAACCAGGAGTTAAAGTCCCACTCTGCAGCACTTTTGGGAAATGGAGGCCCAGAGAGGCAAAGAGGTAGGCCCAGAACGTGTCAGCCCTAAGTCAGGTGCCAGGTACCTCAGCCTGGACTAGTAGTGGTCCACGCACCACTCAGCGCTAGTGATGGCCTGGCCTTCTGGCCTGAGCCCTGGAGGAGAGGCCAAGGGGCCCTGGGTCCAAACTGAGCACCCGTTCCAGGGGAAAAGGCACTAGCTCGGTGGAGCCCGCAACGGCACAACCTGGGGTTTGTCGCCTCCTCGTGGCCAGAGCGGGTAGCGGCGGCATCGTGGAAATCTCGGGAACCCAGCAGGGCGGGGCAGGCTGAATGGGGGTCTGGAGGCCCCATCTCTGGTACGCCGTCCCCCCCTCCCCCAGCTCTGCGCCAGCGCTGGGACAACAGGCAGAGGCATTTTCTGGGACAGGCCAGGTGGGGGTAAAGGGCAGCAGAGCCGGCAGGCAGGGGGTGGGTCACAGACTTCCATGGGAGTTTTACTGGCTTTTCTGTATTGATTATTATTTTTTAAATTTAAATTCAGTTGGGGCGCCTGGGTGGCTCAGGGGGTTAAAGCCTCTGCCTTCGGCTCAGGTCATGATCTCAGGGTCCTGGAATCGAGCCCCGCATCAGGCTCTCTGCTCAATGGGAAACCTGCTTCCTCCTCTCTCTCTGCCTGCCTCTCTGCCTACCTGTGATCTCTGTCAAATAAATAAATAAAATCTTAAAAAAATTTTTAATTCAGTTAATTAACATATAATGTAGTATTGGTTTCAGAGGTATAGGCCTGTGATTCATCAGTCTTATATAACACCCAGTGCTCATTATATCACATGCCCTCCCAATGTCCATCACCCAGTTACACCCCCCCACCCCCCGCCCCAAGCAAGCCTCAGTTTGCTTCCTATGATTAAGAGTCTCTTGGGAGGGTTGCCTGGGTGGCTCAGTGGGTTAAAGCGCTGCCTTCGGCTCAGGTCATGATCCCAGCATCCTGGGATCGAGCCCCGCATCAGGGAGCCTGCTTCCTCCCTTCTCTCTCCGCCTGCCTCTCTGCCTACTTGTGATCTGTCTGTCAAATAAATAAATAAAATCTTTAAAAAAGAGTCTCTTGGGACGCCTGGGTGGCTCAGTTGGTTAAGAGGCTGTCTTTGGCTTATATCATGATCCCAGGGTCCTGGGATCAAGCCTGCTTCTCCCTCTGTTATCTGCTCCCCCTGCTTGTGCGTGCTTTCTCTTTCTCTGCTCCCCTCTGGCAAATAAATAAATAAAATCTAAAGAAAAGAAAAAGTCTCTCATGATTTGTCTCCCTCTGGTTTTGTCTTGTTTCATTTTTTCCTCTCTCCCACTATGATCCCCTGCCTTGTTTCTTAAATTCCACATATCCGTGAGATCATAAGATAATTGTTTTTCTCTGATTGATTTATTTTGCTTAGCATAATACCCTCTAGTTCCATCCACATTGTTGCATGTACTGTTTATTTTTATTTTATTTTATTTTATTTTAATTTTTTTAAAATTTATTTGACAGAAAGAGACATAGCGAGAGAGAGGGGACACAAGCAGGGGGAGTGGGAGAGGGAGAAGCAGACTTCCTGCCCAGCAGGGAGCCCAATGTGGGGCTCCGATCCTAACCAACTGAGCCACTGAGGTGCCCTGTATTCATTAATTTTAGTGTGAGCATCATTCCTCCCTGCTTCCTGCTGAGTGCCAGGGGCAGATCCAGGCCCACTCTGGGCCTCAGTTTCCCTATCTCTAGAGTGAAAGGCTCTAGCTTGTAGGAGGGGGCATGGAGGCGTGGCCTCGCACCCAGTTGTACCCAGCTGGAGGCCAGCCCCTGATCTACACTAGCCACCGGTAGGTGTCTTTTGTGAGTGGCTGGTGGTGGCTGTGGCAGGTTACCCCTCCTCCCCTGCCCCTCAATTCCACCTTCTCAGGAGACCCACTAGGTGAGAATCAGATGCAGAAACCCAAGAGCTGGAAGAGTCAAGTGGTGTTCTTTCTACACTCCCCCCAACTCTTTTGTGGTTTGCTGGCACTACTGGAGTTGGGCAGGCAGGCCTCTCCTATCTGGCAGGATCTGCCTGGCTGACTTGGATCTAAGGACTTCTGCAGGGCCGTTGCAGATCCACACTTGACCTTGTGGAGTCTAAGGGGATGTGGGAAATACAGGCAAAAGAAAAAAAAAATTCCTTACTACTTACAACCCACTGATAAGTCCTTGAAACAGTCAGAGTAACCTTCCTCTGGGAGCTCAGCGGCCTATACGTTAATATTTTGCTAAGGGCAAAAGGCCCAACCCCCCAGGATCCTGTAAGATCTAAAAATTCCTTTGGAAACGGCCTTTATCTCTTCTCCTCAAGATATACATTTGCACTCTCCCCCAAGCACATCTGAAGGATCTCATGACTAGGGCTTTACTAGGCAGTAATAAATGACCTTTTCCTAATGGCCCCTAGCCTCTCAAGGTCCTTGAAACCTTGGTTCCAAATTCTGTACAGACTTAAAATCTCACTAACCCCCTCCCAACTTGAAAGTCTATAATCAGCCACTGGTCACAAGCCCAGTGCAGCTCTTTCTGACCACGGGTCCTGTCCCCGTGATTTAATAAAACCACCTTTTTGCACCCAAGATGCCTCAAGAATTCTTTCTTCACCGCTGGCTCTGAACCCCAATCATGTCTCCACCATCAGGGACTTGTTTGCAAAGGAGACTGAAACCTCCCACAAGGCAGTTGCTGAGAGGATTAGCATACAGCCCTGGGGCCACCCACTGCTCACACCTTGACCTTCATACTCAAGGTTAAACTCCTAGTTAATGTTTGCTGAGGAGAAACCTCAAGCTTCCTGGGTTAAGGATAATAATTAAGGGTTCCCTGGACTGCTCAGTCACTGAGCGGCTGCCTTCTGGTCAGGTCATGAACCCAGGGTTCTGGGATCGAGCCCGGAATCAGGCTCCCGTTCAGCGGGGAGCGTGCTTCTCCTTCTCCCTCTGCCTGCTGCTCTGCCTACTTGTGCTCTCTCTCTTTGTCAAATGAATAAATATAATCTTTTTAAAAAATAATAAATAAATAAAATCCTCAGGATGCGTGGGTGGTTCAGTTGGTTAAGCCTCTGCCTTTGACTCTGGGTTGTGATCCCAGGGTCCTGGGATGGAATCCCTCATAGGGCTTCTTTGCTCAGTGGGAAGCCTGCTTCTTCCTCTGCCTGCCACTCCCACTGCTTGTGCTCACTCTGACAAAACAATAAAATCTTTAAAAATAAAAATAAAATTTTTATGAAGGCTTCATAGTCTGTGCAATTTTCTGCAACTTTATTCATGCCTTGTTAGGAGTCACCTAACTTTATGTTAATGCTGTTCTTCTATTCATCACTTTCCACGGATGACCGGCATTCTCGGGTCAACCACAAATCATTCTCAGGACAAACCACAGATGACTGACATCTGTCAGTTAACAGTATGCTGCATTTGTGAACAGAAGTTCTTGAGCATGGGATTAAGGGTTCTTATTTTCAGGCAGACCCAGGAGAGGAACTGTTGGAATTTGCTGGCTTGCCAGGTGTTTGCAACTCCCATTTTCTAGATATGCCCAGATGGCTCTCCAGCGTCATTGCACCCATCTACATTTTCATCAACAGTGAGTGTTCCAGCCGATCCTTACTGCCTTGGTATTGTCAGAATGAAGCTGCCAGTCTGTTGAGTGGGACATAATATTCTGTTGTCGATCCAGTTTGCATTTCCTCATTGCTGATACAGGCGAGAATCTTTTCATGTTTTTTTGGCCACTTCCGTTTATATTCTATACATTCCTGGTTCATAGACTTTGCCCATTGTCTTGTTTTATTCCGAATACTAATACTTTTTTGGTCCTATGCTTGTGGACACCTTCGCTAATGTGGTAGCTTTTAGTCTCACATTTTTATGGTTATCTTTTAACATAGATTTTTAATTTTATAATTTTTTAAAAAAATTTTTATTTACTTGACAGAGGTCACAAGTAGGCAGAGAGGCAGGCAGAGAGAGAGGGGGGAAGCAGGCTCCCGCTGAGCAGGGAGCCCGATGTGGGGCTCGATCCCAGGACCCTGAGGTCATGACCTGAGCCGAAGGCAGAGGCTTTAACCCACTGAGCTACCCAGGCGCCCCAATTTTATAACTTTATTATTACTGTTTTTTAAGTAGGCTCCAAGCCCATCATGGGGCTTAAATTCATGACCCCGAGATTAAGAGTTGCATGCTCTAACACTGAGCCAGTCAGGTGCCACTTGATTTTTAGTTTTAATGATATTAAATCCTCATAAGAAACCTGTATGTTTTATCCTCACTTATCCTGAGGTTATTGTAGAAGCTGCTTTTAGGCAACCAACTTGCGCAATGGACACCTGAGTAGGGTGTCACACAGTGACCACCTACCCCCTGGGTGAATACAAGCAGGCCCATTGAGTGACCCACCTCAAAATATGTTTAAGCCCTAGCTGACCAGCACAGCTATTTGCAGGGGAAAAAAAATTTTTTTTGAACAATAACAACAAAAAAAGAAAGAAAGCTATTTAAATATTAGCAACTGAAACCAACAATGTGTTAATAGCAACAATGACAACACTATGAGCAAGTTGTGTTTATCCTAAGAATTAAAGGATTAATTATCCTTAGAAACTCTATTGATGTAACTGAGCTCATAAACAGTACAGTAGAACCCATATGATCATTGCAACAGGTGCAGAAAACACATGCAATTAGCAACTGCTACTACTTTATTTATTTTTCCTTAATAATGCATGGTGTTTTTAGAAAAACCTTTTAAAAAGATTTTTATTTATTTATTTGTCAGAAAGAGAGCACAAGCACAGGGAGCAGCAGGAAGTGGGAGAAGCAGACTCCCTGCTGAGCAGGGAGCGGGGACTGGGGCTTGATCCCAGGACTCTGGGATCATCCCCTGAGCCTAAGGCAGAAGCCCAACAGACTGAGCCACCCATACGTTCCAATGTTTTTAGAAATTTTTTTTAGAGCAGAGCAGCAGGGACTGTTGGGTGGCTCAGTCAGTTAAACAACCCACTCTTGATTTTGGCTCAAGTCATGATCTCAGGGTCTTGCAATGGCATCCCCAGTTGGGTGGGTGCTGAGCTGGAAGCCTGCTTGGAATTCTCTCCCTCTGCCCCTCCTCACTCTCACGAGCTCCAGCCCTCTCTTTCTCTCTCTAAAAAAATTTAAAATGTATTATTATTATTATTATTATTAATTCAGGGCAGCAAAAATCAAATAAAAACCAGGCATGAGCAAGAAACTGCAGTCTCCGTTCTGGTGTATGTCTCATCACAGTCTTTGCTCAGAGGGCTTCCTAAGGTCATTTTCGGGTATACGCTTCTATGACCACAAAGAGTGTCTTTGCCAAGTCTGGTTCGGTTTGGCCTTTATCCACGTCCTGGATTCCACGCAGGGTCTGAGAAGCCCTGAGAAATAAAAGATTAACCAGGTCCAGGGAACCCTGTGGTTCCTCACCTCCAAGGGCCAGCCTCTCATGCCATCAACCCCAAACCGGTTCTCCGCTGTGCACCCAAATCACTGGCTCTGCCAGGACTGACGAATGAGAGCGCTCCAGAGACTGGTGGGTCTGCCCTTCAGTCCGATTCTGTCCCTCCACTGGGTCAACGGAGGGGACACCTGGATTGGGGGAGGGTGGGGATGTTGGTGGGAGCAGGGGTAGGTCTCCCGTGCCCTGGTGGTTGGCAGGGGGGCTTGTTGAGGGTAAAAGGAAGCAGGCGAGAGGGGCCAGGAGGGGCAGCGGCGGAGGTCCGAGGGGGAACGAGGCAGCGACTGGCATCACACCGGAGGCGGCAGCAGGAAAAGGTACTAGAGGCCAGGACAGGGTTTCGGCTGAATCTGGAGCTCGCTGGGACTTCCCGGGGCGACTGCAAGGGGTTGGCCATGGTGACCTCGGACCACAGTTCCCTTCCGGTTTGCAGAGATGGGCCCCAGGCTCGGCCGACCAAGGAGTGTGTGGCTTTTCAGCCTCAAAGCTACGGAAAGGGCGGGATGGAAGAAGAACACCGCCTGCCCTTTTGGATCTCGTTCCCAGGTTACCGCCTCAAGCGCCTCATACCCCTTAACCGCCCTCTGCGCCTGCGCAGGTGTCTAGGGCGCGCACTCTGCCCAGAGGCACGCTTTGCTCGGGTCTTTCACTCACTGGGCTGCCCTCGACACCCACTGCGCGTGCGCATCCGCTTCGGGCCTCTAAGGTGGCAAGCGCGTCTACCACGCCCACTGCGCATGCGCTTCCCCAACGTTTCTGGGGTCCTGCCGCAAAGACCGGGTCTCCTTCGGTTCCGCGCGCCTGAGCGTCGGGTCGCGCGGCTACGGCAGCGGCAGTTCTGAATCGCAAACCCGGTGTCGTAGCGAATGCTAGAGAAGTGTGTACGTGCTCGATGCCTTCCTGCGATCGGTAAAGTTCTGAATTCCGAAATTCGGATGAGGGATTGCAGACCGGCGTGAATGCACTGGCGCAGCCCCTCTAGAAGGCTTAGCGGAGGAGTCCGTGTGTAAAAGTAGCTGGTGCTTGTTTGTCCAGTGGAGTTAGGTGCTGGGCTCCGAGGAACATAAGCTGGAGGTCGCGTGCAGGAATGGCCAGGAGGCCAGTGCAGCGGTGCATGGGGTCGGTCACCTGTCTGCAGGAACTGTGGCTGGGCAGCATCCCACGCGAGCAGCCCTCGTGCTGCCCACGTTGTTCTGGAGTCCTCTGGTGGGTCAGACATGCCCGCAGAGACAGCAGCCCTTGGGCACCGCAGTCCTGGTCGCCTCACCCCGCCCCCCCACCCCGCGACTGTTTCCCACCCTCGCCACATCCCCAACCTTCATTTCCTCCTCCACGCTCCCTCTGAGCCCTGTCCTGATGTTCTGCTTCACAGAGAAGTGGGGGCAGCCAGAAGAGAACATCCACGCCACCCACCACCCATCTTTGGGTTCCCCTTCCCTCTTTCCCAGACCCCCGGTCCTCCCACTCCTCTGCCAGCCTGCACTGATTTCCTTCAGATGCCTGCATGGCACATTCCCCTGTGTCCTTCAAGTCCTTGTGCAGATGTTACCTTCACAGGGCCTATTCTCAGACCACACTCTCCAAACACTCCCTCACGCCCTTCCCCGCTCTATCTCTCCATTACACCAGCTGACATACTTTGTGTTTTCCTTGTTCATTTTGTCGTTGCTGGTCTTCCTCCGCTGTAAGGAAGGCTCTGTGAGGTCACGGATTCTGTCGCCTGTTCTATGGCTATATCAGTAGCACCTGGAACAGCTGATTTCTTGTCCACACTAGGGAGGCAAGAAATATCTGTTCACTGAATTGGTAATCACTGGCATAGCTAATGTCATGCTTCTCATGATCAGACACAGGACTAGGCAATCTCCATGCATGATCTCAGTGAATCAATCTTCTGGGGCGCCTAGATGGTGCAGCTAAGCTTCTGACTCTTGGTTTCGGCTCAGTTCTGATCTCAGGGTCCTGAGATCAAGCCCTGTGTGGGGCTTATGTGCAGCATGGAATCTGCTTGAGATTCTCTCTCCCTCTGCCCCTCTGGCTCGTTCTCTCTTTCTCTCTTAATTAACCTTTAAAAAAGATTAACTGCTATCTTGGAGACCCGCCAACATCTTCTGCCCCATGGGCTTTGTGTATGTGTGTGTGTGTGTCTCTCTCTCTTTTTTTTATTATTATTATTTTTTACTAATGTCTGCACTCAACATGGGACTCATACCCCGACCCTGAGATCAAGAGTCACATCTTATTCCAACTGAGCCAGCCAACTCTTGCTGCTTCCTTTTTTTTTTTTTTTAAGATTTTATTTATGTACTTGACAGAGGGAGAGAGAGCACAAAAAGGAGGAGCAGCAGGCAGAGGGAGAGGGAGAAGGGAGAGGGAGCAGACCCAGCTGGGCAAAAAACTGATGTGCTTTCTCCATTTGCTGAGCTACTGTGCTGGCAACGGGGAGGCTGAGGAAGGGGCTCTGGGGTGCAGGATCTTGTCAAAGATCTTGCCACAGGTCTAGAGACAGATCCATCAGAGGACCTGCCCTCAGTTCCCTAAGGCCTAAATAACTTCCTTCTGGAAGCCAGAAGAGGGAGCCAGGTGAGGGCCCAGGACTCCGTCTCACTGGAGTCACGTTGAAGCTCCATGTGGGCTGCATGGAGGTGAACGGTCCACTTAGAAGATCTGCAGGAAGCAGCAAGAGGGGGGCGCCTGGGTGGCTCCATCGGTTCAGCTCAGGTCATGATTCCAGGGTTCTGGGAACAAGCCCCTGCTCAGCAGGGAGACTGCTTCTCCCTCTGCCTGCTGCTTCCCCTGCTTTTGCTCTCTCTCTCGTACATATACAAAAATAAATAAAGTCTTTAAAAAAACAAACAAACAATTGAGCATCCCTAAAAAATATACTGACCTAAGGGGACAGGACCTTAGCATTGAGCTCTCATGGCTGGGTGCTCTGGAGAGTTCTCTCTCCATCTTCAAGGGTGTTGCATGGGGATGAAAACTGTCCTCTGTTGTACCAAGTGTGTGTGGCACACGTGTACCTTGTCTGCCTATCCCCCACCCTGGAGGTAGGCATGATCATTTCCAGGTCCAGTAAAGAAGTGACTCAGAGAGGACGAGGGAGGAGGGGCAGAGTTGGCAGCGGGACCCAAGCATGGCCACCAGTTGTGGCTACTCTCTGCTACTTCATTATGCCCCACAAGTCCCCACACATACAGATCCATGCGGTCCTTCTGTTAGCCGTACTATGAAACAGGCTGGCAAGTGAGAGAAGGAGGCGCAGCCTCTCTGTTGGAGAATGTTTTGCTGGGGCCAGCCACTGGGGCTGGGAAGCTCTAGTCCTGCTAGGGGCAGAGCCTCACTCTCCTGGGGCCCCAGCCCAGAGCATTGTGCCCCAGAACAACAGCAGGCAGGCCTGCCCAGGGACAGCCTGGCACAGAGGGCCACAGACCTGTTGTCTATTTTGGGAAGATGCTGATGGGGGAGAGGGTGGAGGGTGAGGGGGCAGTGGGGTCTGGGACTTGAGAGCAGAGACTGGGGTTCCTCTGCTACCCGCCAGCCATGTGACCTAGGTAACCCCTCCTCTCTTTGCCTCAGTTGGCTTATCTACAAAGTGGAAACATCACTGCGTAGTTCAATTAGATTGCAGTGCTGTGATTGGCAGGTTGCAGCCCTGGGAGGGAGGCGGAAGCTATTAAAGGTCACTCTGTGTCCTCCCCTCTCTCCTCAGATTCAGGGCAGGGTCCTGCTCCTGACCACCTGTGCGGCTGGCATTGGTGGGACTTTTCAATTTGGCTACAACCTCTCCATCATCAATGCCCCGACTTTGGTATGTATTTCCTGTGCCTGCTATCCCCATCCCGGTAGGTGCGGGGGAAGGCTAACAGTTGCCTGCTGTGGGGTTCAAGCCAGCATCCACTTTGTGGTGCTTTCCCCCCCACCGCATCCACCTTCACTGAGATGGCCCACAGGTCCTACAGATGCAGGTTCAAACCCAGCTCTACATCCTCCCTTGAACCTGGATGTCCTCCCGAGTCCCTGATGTCAGCAGATAACTCTACTGTCTGCCTAGCAGGGGACCAGCCTTGACTCTGCCCCTTGCCCCTAAATACCGAGCCCTTCCTAACTACCTCTGGCTAGTCATTTCTCCTTGTGTCTCTGCCATGACTCCAGTTCAGGCCCTGTCTCTCCTTCCTGGATCCCTGGCTTTGCCTCCTCACTGGCCTCGAAAGTTTGACCAAGCCACTCCCCTGCCCAGAAACATTCTGTGGCTCCCCAATGCCTATAGGAATAAGAACAGACTCATCCACCTGAAATTCAAAGCCTCCTTAGACCAGAACCTGTCTACCCGTCCCCTGCCATCATTCCCTGAACCCAACTAGCAAAGCAATTTAAATGCAGGTCCCCAAATGCACACAGCCCTCTCTCTAAGCCTCTTTTGCTTGGGAAGCCCTCTCCGCTGCCCCTGCAGAAGCCCCTCAAGGACCACCCAAACACCATCACCATCCTTCCTTCGACAGCCCCCCCCCCCAACCCCAGGTGGAAGTTGCCCCTCCCTCCCCAGCCCTTCGAGCGGGCTGTCCCCACTCAGGTTGTATGCCGATTGTGTGGGGCCCGTCTCATCCTCCCGCTGGTTTGCTCTCAGTGTCTGAGTCGTCCTTGTGCCCCCAGCACATGGTGTTGACCTGGCCCAGGGGACTTTCTTGGCCTTAGAGACTCCTAATCCACCACATGGATTTCCAGCCGAGGGCAGGAGAGGCTGGGCTTGGTTCCCAGCTCCTCTAGATGGTCCTTCCCCCAGAGCAGGCACGAGGCTGACACCCATTACCCTGAGCCGGCCTGAGCCGAGGGGAGCTGGTCCAACCCCTCTACCCGCTGCCCTCCCCATGTCCTCCCTCACATCCTGCTGGGAGGCCTGAGACCAGTCAGACCCTGAAATGTGTCCGGGACTTGCCCAAGCGCAGTCATTCCTCACCCTGTGGCCTCTGTTCACTTAGCTAGAACTGCAGCTCTGGGGGTAGGGGACTGGGGTGTCCTGACCACCTTCTGCAGCCCTGGCCTGTGGCTAAAGCTATGAGCAAGTCCTTTCACCTCTCTGGGCCTAATTCCGAGTGTAAACAGCGAACAGAGTGACGTGTATCTAACAGAATACCTCTAAGGGCCGTCAAAGTCAGGGTCCCCGGGAAGCAGGCGGCACAGTCCAGATAAGTCAGTAGGTTTAGATGCCACAAGGGACAATTTACAGATTGAGTGTGGCAGAGAGCACACAAGACCAGGGAAAGCTCAGTGACACCAGAGTCATTACCACGCCTGCCCCCAAAGGGACACGTGGAAGGAGCAGTAACCGAAACCAGAAGGAAAGAGACGTGTGGCATAGGACCCTTTGAGAGGAGCGGTGACGTTTGATTGAGTGTCACAGCTGGCCTGAGGGGACCCCCCAGCCTGAGGTGACCTGGACACAGGCACCCCCCCTCCCATCCTACTGGTACTCACCATTGGCCAAGTCCCACAGAAAGCCGGTCAGCTAGGGGCCCACTGATGCAAGCCCTGAGGTTGGGTTCTTGGGCTGAAAGCCAGGGCCCCAGGGGGGTGATCATGGACTCTGTGGGGCAAACAGAGACCGGTCTGCACTAGGCTCCCGGAGACATATGTGAAGGAGACCTGCCTGGTGCACTCACAGAGTAGGAGCTCTGGAGACTCCATCCCTGCCCCCAAAGCCGGGGAGCAATATGGCTGGAGGAAGCCTGGGTGCCTGCTCTGGGGAGGCAGAGCCCTGTCGGGCAGAAGGCCTAGCCTGTCGGGCCTGTTCCTGGGAGGCTGACTGGCTTCTCTGTCCACAGCCCATTCAGGAATTCATCAACGAGACATGGTGGCTGCGGACTGGCCAGCCACTGCCTGACCACCTGGTTCTGTTTGTGTGGTCCCTCATTGTGTCTCTGTACCCCCTGGGGGGCCTCTTTGGAGCCTTGCTTGCCGGGCCCCTGGCTGTCCTGCTGGGAAGGTAAGTGCTTTCTGTGTGTACCCTTGATGAGGGGATGCCCCAGTCTGTAGGCTGAGGAATGTGGGAGAAGGATGTGCCCCTCCGGGCCCAGGCCCAGGCCTGCTCAGCCGCCCCAGCCTCCTACCCTGCCAGAAGTTTCATCACAGAGTCACGTTTCCAAGCTGATTTGGTAGAGGGAGGAGCCTTGTGCTCTGAAGGAGGGAGGATTCCTGGTGTCTAGTTCCATGTCTGCTGGTAAATTTAGGCTCTTCCTGCAAAAGAGAAGGAATTAGCTCTGACCCCCGGGGTGCCTTGGGAGAAGGGCGGCAGAATGGTCAAGTAGGCAGAGTGGTCAAGTAGGCATGCCGACATGAGTAACTTGCTCATGCAAATCTTTGGGGCCCACATGGGGCATCACTGAAATAGTGACTAAGTGCTACTAGGCACTCCCTACCTTAGCGAAGGAGTATCCTATGGGACACAGTGTGTGATGGATACACGGCCACAAGGGGTCCCAGAGTCTGGTGTAGGCACTACTGACAAGTCCAAGGTTATTTCTAATTGAGGATGATAATTCACAGAAGGAGAGTGGTTTTGCTCCAAAACTCTAGGTCTTGCCTTGTGACTCTCCTTTTAGACACCCGCCACAGTCACTTGGAGCACCACAGGCTCTCCTAGGTCTAAAGGGGCGAGTGGCAGAGCCCTTTGCACTTTGCGTGGACCCACTGGCGAACACTGTCCGCGTACTGTCTGTGTTCGAGCTCCCCTCGAAGCTGCCAGGTTTTCAAATCACCTGGTTTGTGTGTGAGAGCATGACACCCAGGGTGGTCCATGTTCTCTCTCCAAAATGGGAATGAGCTCTCTGAGAGTTGCTCATCCCTTCTTAGAGGGAGGGCAGTGATTTCTCATGCCCTTTGGAGGAAATAGGCTGATGGGCGTTAGTCCAGCGAGCCTCAGGAACTTCCCTGATGCGGTGGCTTGAAGTTTCTGGTCTTTGCCATGCTTGTGCCTTACAAGACAGGGGACTCTTCTGGTGCCCGTTGTCCCCGTCCTTTCAGTGTAAAATCATTAGAGAAGTGGGCCAGCAAGACGCCCTATGGAAGGGATTGTGGCCCGAGGTGGGGAGCTACTCTATTCTCAGGCAGGTCAGTAAAGGTGTAATTCTGCCCCTGCTAGGGGAAAGCCAAACGTTTTCGGTGTTGTCTGTGTATGGAAATGAAGCAAAATGCATTTACCAAATAAATACCCCACCCCCAAAGTACTTTATTAATTTACAGCACCAAGGAAACCGTATCTGGTTTTCAGCAGGAGTCACCCGCGGACCAAGTTTGCTATAATCTGTGCCATTCTCCATTCTCTAGACCCAGGCGATCTAGATTAGTTCTTATTCCGTCGCCAATGTGCCACTGGCTTTGGGCAGAACACTGGCCTCCTCTAGGATCCAGCTTCCCCGGCAGAAGCGGGCTCTCCTGAGTACCCTGCGTGACAGCACTTCCGTGCTCAGTATCAGGAATCCCAGAGTCGATGCTTCGGCACGGTTAAGCCATTGACATTTCTAGTGACCACTCCCCGGGCTGCAGACTGTCCCACCGAACTAGCCATGGGCCACCCTGCCATCCTGAAAGTTCTGAGAAGTGACTATAATACATGGGAGAAAATGTGAGAGGATGGTACTTGGCTTTCCAGGCGTCTCTTCCCTTACTCTGAAAGTCCCAGCTCTTCTTCTCTATGGTTTGATTGAGTTGGAGAAATCAGGTGTCAGGCCCCTCATCTTACAGAAGAGTGGGAGGAAAGCGATGCTTCATCTGAAAATACTGTCATTTCAAGCCGTGGTATAGGCTGAAAGGACAGTCACTTGGAGTATGTTGGGAGAGGGGTGTGGGAGTATGCCCTTCAAGGCAAACCACATGTGGTCCTAGGCACACTGGCTAGCGGGCATTTCCGTCTGTGTAGCTTAGACTCTTTTTTTTTTTCAAGATTTTATTTATTTATTTGACAGACACAGCGGGGGAGAGAGAGAGAGAGAACACAAGCAGGGGGAGTGGGAGAGGGGGAAGCAGGCTTCCTGCCGAGCAGGGAGCCCAATGTGGGGCTCGATCCCAGGACTCTGGGATCATGACCTGAGCTGAAGGCAGAGGCTTAATGACTGAGCCACCCAAGCGCCCCTAGCTTAGACTTTTTTTTTTTTTTTAAAGTAAAGCACCTTTATTGAGAGATCGCCACTTTTTTTTTTTTAAGATTTATTTATTTATTTGACAGAGAGAGATCACAAGTAGGCAGAGAGGCAGGCAGAGAGAGAGGAGGAAGCAGGCTTCCCGCTGAGCAGAGAGCCCAATGTGGGGCTCCATCCCAGGACCCTGAGATCATGACCTGAGCCAAAGGCAGAGGCTCAACCCACTGAGCCACCCAGGTGCCCCTCTTTTTTTTTTTTTTTTTTAAGATTTTTAAAATTTATTTATTTGACAGACAGAGATCACAAGTAGGCAGAGAAGCAGGCAGAGAGAGAGGAGGAAGCAGGCTCCCTGCTGAGTAGAGAGCCCATTGCGGGGCTCGATCCCAGGACCCTGAGATCACAACCTGAGCCAAAGGCAGAGGCTTCAACCCACTGAGCCACCCAGGCACCCCCTAGCTTAGACTTCTTGACGCAGGTCATACATGCGCACACACACATCTGATTGGAGCCAGCTGAAGCTGCAAAGAAGGGTCCCTGGGGAAGAGTCCTCCCTCCCCCAGACTGAACCTGAGCCTCTCTTGCCTGCATTCCACTTCCCCTCAGGAAGAAGTCCCTCCTGGTGAATAACGTCTTTGTGGTGGCCGCGGCCACCTTGTTTGGCTTCAGCCGTCGAGCAGGCTCCTTTGAGATGATCGTGCTGGGCAGGCTGCTCATGGGAGTCAGTGCAGGTATTCGGTGGGGGGAGGGCAGTCCATCCTGCCTCCGTATTCCTACTCAGTCATGTAGTCCATTTATTTGTTTGTGTTCTCTTGATTAATTTCATCCATTCATGCATTCTCTTTCTTCACACTTTTCCTTCACGCCCACCTCTCCTTTTGCAAAATGATTATTTTGCAAGATGGTTTATCTCAAAAGGCTCATATAACTGGACCCTTAAAGTGGACATAGAAAGTTGGAAAAGTTGTACAGAGCTGTGAATACGAACATCCCCAAGCCTGTGCTAACAGAAGCCCCGTGTTTGAGCCACACTATAATCCAGGAGCTTCTTGGCAAGCTAAGGTACAAAGATATCAGGATGAGTTCTCAGATCGTCCCTGTGGAGGCAGAGTAGCCTGTTAGGGGCTCCTCAGTTTCTGGGGCTTGTCATGAGTGGAAGCATATTTACCTGGGCTTCCCCCCCCCCAAAGACTTTATTTATTTGACAGAGAGAGACAGTGAGAGAGGGAACACAAGCAGGGGCAGTGGGAGAGGGGGAAGCAGGCTTCCCGATGAGCAGGGAGCCCGATGCCAAACTTGATCCCAGGACCCCAGGATCATGATCTGAGCCAAAGGCAGACACTTAACCCACTAAGCCACCCTGGCGCCCTACCTGGGTTTTTAGAGACACCCATCAGCAAATCCCCTCTTGACTTACTACTGTTTACACAGCCAGGGGTCTCTGTCTGTATTAGTTATCTATTCCTGGGAAAGAAAGTACTCTGAAACTCCGTGGCTATGCACACATCTAGGCTTGAGCATGAATGTCCAGCCCATGTACCTGGGGGAAAGTGCTCCCAAGGAACTCCGAGGAGCCGTGGCCATGACCCCAGCCATCTTCGCTGCCCTGGGGATCGTGATAGGTCAGGTGGTCGGACTCAGGTAAGCACCTCGTCTCCCTGTGTCCTGAGTGGTTTGAGGGATGCCAGAAAAAGCCCTCACCTAAATTTCTCTTCTATCCACTAAGTGTATTAAGGCATTGCTTCTTTGAATTAAGAAATCCTCTTTGTACTGAAATCCTGTCCACACCCATTTGGCCGATACACAAAACGGGTATTAGTCAAACCACCCGTTAGTGTGGTTTGGAAAGACTGGGAAGAGGAGTCACTATGGATAAGGTAGGGCCATGGCCTACCATGGCCCTGCCTTATCCTGGGATCCTACCTAGGATGGGAGGGATCTTGGTGTCCAGACCCAGAGCTGGTTAGAAAGAAGCAAAGAGCAATACAGGTCCTCTGCCCTTGAGAGGGCAGACAGGCAGGGGACTGGGGATGGGGAGGTGGGGGGGGGATTGGGGGGGATTACGGGGCAAGTGTGCAGGGCCCTGGCAAGGAAGCACCTGGTCCCTCCTCTCCTCTGCCTCCCCAGGGAGCTCCTGGGTGACCCAGGGGCCTGGCCCCTGCTGCTGGCCAGCTGCCTGGTGCCTGGGCTGCTCCAGCTTGCCTCCCTCCCTCTGCTCCCTGAGAGCCCACGCTACCTCCTCATTGACCGTGGAGACACCGAGGCCTGCCTGGCAGGTGAGTCCCCAACCTCAGGTCCCCAGACCACCCTTGACCCAGGGACACATCTGTCCAGAGCATGTGAATCCCCATTTCTTGGGTTTCCTTTATCAGGAAAAAGCTGTCCTTCACTTTTTTGCCATGCACCCATCTCTTCAAACGTCTTTTTTTTTTTTTTTAAGATATTATTTATTTATTTGAGACAAAGAGAGATAGGGCACAAGTGGGGAGGAGGGGCAGAGGGAGAGGGAGAAGCAGGCTCCCCTGTGATCAGCTAGTCCCATGCGGGGCTCGATCCCAGGACCCTGAGATCATGACCTGAGCTGAAGGCAGACGCTTAACTGACTGAGACCCCCAGGTGCCCATCTTCAAAACTCTTTATCAGGGCGCCTGAGGGGCTCAGTCAGTTAAGTATCTGCCTTCGGCTCGGGTCATGATCTCAGGGTCCTGGGATCGAGCCAGCCTCCGACTCTGCACTCAGTGGGGAGTCTGCTTCTCCCTCTCCCTCTGCCCCTCTCTGCCATGCTCGCTCGCTCTCTCAAATAAATAAATAAAATCTCTTAAAAAAAAAAAAAAAAAAAAAAAACCTCTTTACCAAGGGGCTGTCCTAAGTGCCAAGGCTGCAGGACAGAGCAGACTCCACCCATGACATCTAGGAACAGCAGGACGGTGCCAATGGAGAGCCCTTCCCTCTACCGCATTTGCAGGATGAAACACCGTGTCACCTGGGTGCTGATGGACTGATTCATTAGCTACGGCCATGATAATGATGCCCAAAAACAATACCAAAAGTCTCTGGCTTAACATAATCCATTAGGGCGTTTTCTACTCATTTACTTGCTAGGCAGGCTGCATGACTGCTGATCTCAGCAGGCAGTCTTGGTGTCTGGGAATCGGCCGATGAGCCAGTCCAGGCTGGTCCGGGCTGGAGCCCGTTCAGTTCTGCCGCACACGCCTCTCTCCTCTCTCTTGGTACCAGTGGGCCTGCCCGGGAATGTTCTCTCTCTCTCTCTCTCTCTTTTTTTTTTAAGATTTATTTATTTAATTAATTGACAGAGAGAGACAGCTAGAGAGGTAACACAAGCAGGGGGAGTGGGAGAGGGAGAAGCAGGCCTCCTGCTGAGCAGGGAGCCCGACGCCGGCTCGATCCCAGGACCCCGGATCATGACTTGAGCCACCAGGCCCCCCGGGAACGTTCTTATTACAGTGATGGCACAGGACCAAGAAAGCAGATCTAGTTGCACGAGTATTTTGCACATCTGTGCTCCCCACGCCCGTGAACAGCCCATCAGCCATGTCACTGAATCCAAAGTCAAGGGACGGGGAGATCAATGGCCTATCCTCTCACATGGCAAGGGCCGTCCATTTAGAGAAAGCTGAGGACCAGGGCCCACTCATGCACCTTCTCAGCTCACCATTGTGATCACAGCTATTACTGATATCCCTCCCCTGTGCGAAACATGCTCAGTGTCAGCCGGGACCCCTCAGTCTCACCCAGTCATGGCATCCGTCTTGCAGTCCAGGATCTTAAGATCACATCAAGTCTCTGTGTGGCTTCTCTTGATCCAGAGACCTAGGAACTAACAACACAAGTCTTCTGCCCCTCTGAACTCAACACACAATGGTGAAAGTAGGACAGTGTAACCAGAACTAGCCCTCATTTCTTTTTTTTTTTTTTTTAAAGATTTTATTTATTTATTTGACAGAGAAAGATCACAAGTAGGCAGAGAGGCAGGCAGAGAGAGAGAGAAGCAGGCTCCATGCTGAGCCAAGAGCCCGATGCAGGGCTTGATCCCAGGACCCTGAGATCATGACCCGAGCCGAAGGCAGTGGCTTAACCCACCGAGCCACCCAGGTGCCTCTAACCCTCATTTCAAAGAGGAGGAGTCAAGCAGTCACCGGTCCTTAACGCTAAGGTGCCCCTGGGAAAATGCTGCCAGATCTCCCTGCTTTGCAGGTAGGGAATGTTCCATGATGAAGTCCTGGCTCTGTCCCCTGGGAGGGGCTTTGAGGCAGTGGTGTGCCCTGGTTCTAGCTTCTGCCCTCTGAGATGTCCATCCTTGACACCTTCTGAAGAGGGCATTGCAAATATACTCCTAGAAAGTTGAGGTACAGAAGTCTTTACATTTCCAATTGTCTCGTTCCCTTTTCATCCGGTGTAGTGGAGCTTTTGTCAATATAATTCTTTCAAAAATGATGTGATTTTTCTATGTATTTGATTGATGTGCCCAAAAGCCACACCCAAAAGTCTTTTTGGGACATGCTTCCCTCTTGAGACTGAATGACTGGAATTTGGGGCATGGTAGGCTGCTGGGGATCAACACCCTTAAGTCCCCCAAATGCCCCTTTTCCAGCCAGGAGTGTCTATGAGGCACTGGCATTAAGCCACACCCTTAATTTGATCATTACCCTGAGTTCATGGCTCACTGGCAGGGCTCTGCACTTGATTTTTTTTTTCTTTTTCTTTTTCTTTTTAAAAGATTTTATTTATTTATTTAACAGAGAGAGAGAAGTCACAAGTAGGCAGAGAGGCAGGCGGGGGGTGGGGTGGGGTGGGGAGCAGGCTTCCTGCTGAGCAGAGAGCCTGATGCCGGGGCTCAATCCCAGGACCCTGAGACCATGACCTGAGCTGAAGGCAGAGGCTTAACCCACTGAACCATGCAGAAGTCCCTTTTTTTTCTTTTCAAAGATTTTATTTATTCATTTGACAGAGAGAGACACAGTGAGAGGGAACACAAGCAGGGTATGTGGGAGAGGGAGAAGCAGGCTTCCCACCAAGCAGGGAGCTTGATGTGGGGCTCAATCCGAGGACCCTAGGATCATGACCTGAGCCGAAGGCAGACGTTTAACAACTGAGCCACCCAGGCACCCCTGGATTTGATAATTGCTTTCAGGCTGTAATTTCACATGGAAGTCTTTTTGCTAATTGGGGGGCTGGAGATGAGAAACAGGTTTATTTTGTTTGTTTGTTTTGTTTTTTAATTAAATCAACCTAGTGAGTTCCAGAATAAGTTAAATTTAATTAAATCTTGTTCCCTCTGAAGGTCTTTTTGAGGTCATGTTTTTCTTTTCTTTTTTTTTTTTTTTAAGGTTTTATTGATTTATTTGATAGACACAGAGAGAGCACCAGCAGGGGGTTTGGCAAGCAGAGGGAGAGAGAGAAGCTGGCTTCCTGATGAGCAGAGAACCTGATGCGGGGCTCTATCCCAGTCTAGATTATGATCTGAGCCAAAGGCAGACACTTAACTGGCTGAGCCTCCCAGGTGTCCCTTGTGTTTTTCTTACAGTAAGCTTAGAATAATCAGCGAAAATCAACCAGTTTATGCTTTCACCACATAAGGATCTCTTCCCTAGAGCCCAGGAGTTCATGAGATCTGTTTTCTTTCTTCTGCAATAGTGCCCTTCCTACCCACCCAGGTGTCCATTTTTCCAGCCTCCTCTCCATCTCTGCCTGATACTGGAATTGTACCATAGATTACAGGTCCCAGTATGATAGCACCTGCTCCTGGTACCTGTTAATTAATTCATCAGTTTTCTGTTGCTGCCTAATAATCATACCTCAGAGGCAAGCCAAAGAAGCAATCCCTTAGTTGAAGCTTCTGAGTTCCCTGGGGGTGGCTGATGTCTGCACCTGGCTGGTGGCTCTGCGGGTCTTGGTCGCTCATGCAGTCTGCTGGGCATTGGGTAATTTAGGAAGGTGCCAGCTGGGCCATCTCTGCTCTTCCTCGGACCGGTGGGCTAGCGCCGCCACACCTTCTTATGATGGTGGTAGAAGAGCAGGAGAAATGAGCAAGGTCTCTTAAGGCTTGGGCTGGAATTTGCATACCCACAACCTACAATACTACCTACAACCTCATTCTATTGGCCAGAGCGAGTCATATGACACAGCTCAGTGTCAAGGGGCAGAATACCTACTTGCCTCTTTGGCTGGGGCCGCTGCAAAAATCACCTAGCAGAGGGCCTGGATACAGGGAAGGGTGGAGAACTGGGGACATTGGGTAATGGCAATCTGCCGCAGTTGTGTCCAGTCTGATGTCTCTGCAGAACCTCGAGCTCCTAAAGCCTTTTTTGGTCCATGATGCCCTGAAATGACAGGGAGAGGGGAAGATCATCCCCATCTGATCAGGGGGGCCCGGGGAGAGGATGAACGGAGTTGGGGGTGGGAGCTCTCTGTGGGGGACCAAAGAGGGACTGGGGGCGCTCAGCACCCTCTACCCCTGCCCCAGCCCTGCAGCGGCTGCGGGGCACTGCAGACGTGGTGGGGGAGCTGGCGGAGCTGGAGGAGGAGCGGGTCGCCTGCCAGGGCCAGCGCGCCCGGCGCCCGTGGGAGCTGTTCCAGGATCGCGGCCTGCGGAGGCAGGTGACGAGCCTCGTGGTGCTGGGCAGTGCCGTGGAGCTCTGCGGGAACGACTCGGTGAGGACCGTGCCTCATCCCCCCCACCCTGGGACAGGAGGCTGCAGACTGCAGGCCGCTGGCAGCCCAGCCCTCTGCTCTCCGTCTCCAGGTGTACGCATACGCCTCCTCAGTGTTCCGGGCGGCGGGGATCCCCGAGGGGAAGGTCCAGTACGCAGTCTTGGGGACTGGGACCTGCGAGCTGCTTGCCGCCTGCCTCAGTGTGAGTTTGTCATGGGCTTTGGGCTGACCCTCTACCAGCCTTTGGGGGTGGTGGAGGGAGTGACTGAAGTCCTCTACCTTGAGCTCTTTTCCACTCCAGGTCACTATGTTCAAATGGAGCGACTTAGCTAGCATTTATTGAGCACCAACTGTTGACCGTGCACTTAACACACCATTTTGAGATGAGGAAACTGAATGAAGGGGAGGGGCCAAATTAATAATTAAAAAATCAATAGGGGTGCCTGGATGCCTCAGCCACTTGAGCTTCTGTCTTCCGATCTGATGGTAATTTCAGGGTCCTGGAGTTGAGCCTGGTATTGGGCTTCCTGCTCAGCAGGAAACCTGCTTCTCCCTCTCCCTCTGCCCCTCCGCACTGCTCATGCTCTCTTGCTTGCTCACTCACACTCTCTCTCAAAAATCTTAAAAAATTAATGTCTTAATCTCCTGAAGCAATCAACAGCTCCTAACAGCCTCTCCTCCCCGACCAGTTTCCCACTGCTCTCCCTTAAACCAAGGGAAGCATGCTTCCAGTGCAGGGGTCAGGGACCAGGGCTCCCTTCCTTTGCAGTGTGTGCTGATCGAGAGGTCGGGCCGCCGCATGCTGCTGATAGGAGGGTACTGCCTGATGACCTGCTGGGGAAGTATTTTCACCGTGGCCCTATGCCTGCAGGTAGCTGGTGTGGGGTGGGGACGGAGAGGGCATGAACGTGGCAACTTGGGACAGCCTGATCTCCAGCTCACTGCAACCCCTCTGCCCCTTTACTACAGAGCTCCTTCCCCTGGATGCCCTACCTGGCCATGTCCTGCATCTTTGCCTTCATCCTCAGCTTTGGCATTGGCCCCGGTGAGTGAGCCCAAGGAACCCTGGGCTTCAGCATTGCAGAAGGAACTCAATTGTCTATGTTCATGACAGGTGGTTGTGAATGCTGTGTCACCCGCATGCCCCTTCCCCCAGCCTACCTGCGCTGAGGCTTCTGGGAGGGAATGGCCAGAGAAGAGGACGAGGGGTCCCCACTCCCATGTCAGGGACAAGGTGGGGGGAAGGCTGGGCTGGGAGCTCTGGCTGGCAGCCCCCTGTCCCTGCTCCTCCTTCTAGCCGGAGTGACAGGGATCCTGGCCACGGAGCTGTTTGACCAGAAGGCCAGGCCTGCTGCCTATATGGTTGGCGGCGCGCTCGTGTGGACCTTGCTCTTCCTGGTCGGGCTGGGGTTTCCCTTTATCAAGGTAGGCCTCCCCCGTCTCCCCCAAACACTGGGGTCCCGTCTTAGGTCTTACCTCTGTCAGCAGCAGAGCCCCTGCAGGAGGTCTCCGTCCTCCACCAGGAGGTTGGTGGGGTTGGGACTCATCTGAACCAAGAGGGACGAATCTCTCAACACCACCTGTCATGAGGCCTTCTGTCTGGCGGCTGAACTGGGCCACAGCAGGTCTCCGGGTCTCTCCATACCTACAGGAGGGCTTGTCCCACTTTCTCTATATGCCTTTCCTCGCCTTCTGTGTCTGTGGGGCCATCTATACTGGCTTCTTTCTCCCTGAGACCAAAGGCAAGACCTTCCTGGAGATCTCCGAGGAACTGCACAGACTCAACTTCCCCCGGCAGAGCCAGGGCCCCAAGTGGATGGGCCGAGAAGTCATCCTGTCCACAGAGCTGTAGCTCTGTTAGGTACGGTGGGGGCCCAGATTCAGCTGTTGCTGTCTCCTTTGCTTCCTGCCAGAGGTCCTGGCCCCCTGCATTCCCTAGTTCCTGTGTTCATTTGTCTAATGAGTGCTTTTTTTTTTTAATTTTTTATTTTTAAAAGATTATTTATTTATTTATTTGACAAGTAGGCAGAGAGGCAAGCAGAGAGAGAGGGGGAAGCAGACTCCTTGCTGAGCAGAGAGCCTGATGCGGGGCTCCATCCCAGGACCCTGGGATCATGACATGAGCAGAAGGCAGAGGCTTAACCCACTGAGCCACGCAGGCATAAGCACCCATAACATGAGTGCTTATTAAACACCTACTGCTTGCAGACATGGTGCTGAGTGCTTAGCAATCCATGGTGAACCAAGAAAGGTGGCATCATGACCTGCTGGTAAGCTCCCTGTCTAGAGGAAACCAACAAAAAGGATCACAAACTCAGGGAAATGCAGTGACAGAAAATGCAGATTATAAAGTGTGTACGGACTAGAGAGCTTGACCTAGTTTGGGGAGGGCTGTCAGAAAAAAATTTTCTGGGGGTGCCTGGCTGTCTCCATTGGTAGAACACATGACTCTTGATCTCAGGGTTCTAAGTTTGAGACCCGTGTTAGGTGTAGAGATTACTTAAAAATAAAATCTTGGGGCACCTGGGTGGCTCAGCCAGGTAAGCATCCGACTCTTGATTTCAGCTCAGGTCATGATCTCAGATTTGTGAGATCGAGCCCCATGTCAGACTCCACACTGGGCTTGGAGCCTGCTTGGGATTCTCTCTGCCTCGGCCCCTCCCCAACCTCCACCTCTTAAAAAAAAAAAAAAAAAAAAAAGGCATACTTTATAAAACCACAATCAAAGTGGAGCGTTCGCATCACCCCAAAATCTTCCCCTTTGTCACCCGTAGGCCCCCCACATGCAGACCCAGGCAACCAGTGACCTGCCATCTGCCATGATAGGTCACTTTTACTTTTTTTTTTAGAGTTTGATGTCATTCCATACTATATGTATGCATTTGTGTCTGGCTTTGCTCCCAATAGTTTCTGAGCTTCACGCATGTTGTCACATGTATTATATTATTCTTTGCGTTGCTGAGCAGTATTTCACTGTATGGATGTATCATAATTTGTTTCCCATTTCCCTGTTGATGGACATTTTGGGCTGTTTCTGAATCTTGGCCATCACAAATAAAACTGCGATAAACATTCCTGCATAAGTTGTTGTATAGACAAATGTTTTCATTTCTTTTGGGTAAATAAATTGCTGAGTTTAATAGCAAATATATGTTTAGGGGAACGTGGCTGGCTCAGGTGGTAGAGTGTGTGACTCTTGATCGCTGGGTCATGAGTTCAAGCCCCACATTGGGAGTAGAGATTACTTGAAAAATAAAAGCTTTGGAATGCCCACAATAGCCAAACTATGGAAAGAACCTAGATGTCCATCAATAGATGAATGGATAAAGAAGATGTGGTATATATATATATAATGGAATACTATGCAGCCATCAAAAGAAATGAAACCTTGCCATTTGTAACGATGTGGATGGAACTAGAGGGTATTATGCTGAGCGGAGTAAGTCAGTCAGAGAAAGACAATTTTCATATGATCTCCCTGATATGAGGAATTTGAGAGGCAGGGTGGAGGGTTGTGGGTAGGGAGGGAAAAAATGAAACAAGATGGGATTGGGAGGCAGACAAACCATAAGAGACACTTACCTCACAAAACAGAGGGTTGCTGGGGGATGGGGGGTAGGGACAGGGTGACTGGGTTATGGACATTGGGGAGGGTATGTGCTATGGTAAGTGCTGTGAAGTGTGTAAGCCTGATGATTCACAGAGCTGTACCCCTGGGACAAATAATACATTATATGTTAATAATAAATTTAAAATATGTATATTAAATAAATAAATAATAAAAGCTTTGGGGTGCCTGGGTGACTCGCTCAGTTAAGCATCTGCCTTCAGCTCAGGTCATGATCCCAGGATCCTGGGATCGAGCCCCATGTTGGGCTCCCTGCTCAGCGGGGAGCCTGCTTCTCCCTCTCCCTCTACCTCTTATTCTGCCTGCTTGTGTGGTGCTTCTCTCTGTCAAATAAGTAAAAT
This sequence comes from Martes martes, assembly GCF_963455335.1. NCBI lineage: Eukaryota > Metazoa > Chordata > Mammalia > Carnivora > Mustelidae > Martes > Martes martes. Next base: position 64,441,197 of record NC_137901.1, read on the forward strand.
CTTTAAAATAAAATAAAAGCTTTTAGGGCATCCTTCTCTGGTCCCCTCCCTCTTTGGGAGCTTTGTACTCTATTGGTTAATAAGCTTTACTATCACTCAATAAACCTTGCTTTGCTACCCACCAAAAAAAATGAATAAATGGATGGATGGATGGATGGATGGATGGAAGAATGAATGAATAAACAAAATAAAAGCTTTTAAAATAGTGAATGTATGTTTAGCTATAGAAGAAAAACAAAACTATATAAAAAACTTGTCCCAAATGATTATACTGTTTCATTTTTTATAAGATTTTATTTATTTATTTGAGAAGGAGAGGGAGCGTCACAGGGAGAAGCAGACTCCCCACTGAGCAGAGAGCCCAATGCGGGACTCTGGGACCATGACCCGAGCCAAAGCAGATGCTCAACCGACTGAGCCACTCAGGCGCCCATGACTGCACTGTTTTATTTATTTTTTATTTTTTTAAAGATTTTATTTATTTATTTGATAGGCAGAGATCACAAGTAGGCAGAGAGGCAGGCAGAGAGAGAGAGGAGGAAGCAGGCTCCCCGCTGAGCAGAGAGCCTGATGCGGGGCTCGATCCCAGGACCCTGGGATCATGACCTGAGCCGAAGGCAGAAGCTTTAAACCACTGAGCCACCCAGGTGCCTGACTGCACTGTTTTAAAAGCCCACTTGAAATGCACAAGAATTGCAGATGCCGTAGCTCTTCATCAGCACCTCGTATTGTCCATCTTTGCAATTTAGCTATGCTGCAGGCTATACGATGGTGTCTCATGGTGGTTTAATGCGGACATTTCCCTGACAATGAGTCATCAAAATGCTCACCATGAGTATCTTCTCATGTGCGGAACACGGCCATTCTGTGTCTTTTGTGAAGAATCTGTTCAAATATTTCGTCCACGATTTTTTAAATATTTTATTTATTTGACAGACAGAGATCACAAGTAGGCAGAGAGGCAGGTGGGGGGGCAGGCTCTCCACTGAGCAGAGAGCCTGATTTGGGGCTCCATCCCAGGACCCTGAGATCATGACCTGAGCCGAAGGCAGAGGCTTTAACCCACTGAGCCACCCAGGTGCCCCTCGTCCACTATTTTTTTTTTTTTAAGAAGTTAAAATTTGGGCTGCCTGGGTAGCTCAGTCAGTTAAGCATCTGGCTCCTGATTGAGGCTCAGGCTGTAATCTTGGAGTCATGGGATCAAGCCCTGCGTTGGGCTCCACACTCAGCTCAGAGTCTGCTTGAGATGCTCTCTGCCCCTCCACCCCTCAAATAAATGTTGTTGTTGTTGTCGTTTTAAAGATTTTATTACAGAGGCAGTGAGAGAAGGAATATAAGCAGGGCGGGAGTGGGAGAGGGAGAAGCAGGGTTCCTGTGGAGCAGAGATCCCAATGTGGGGCTCCATTCCAGGATCCTGGGATCATGACCTGAGTCAAAGGCAGATGCTTAACGACTGAGCCACTCAGGTGCCCCAACAGCAGGATTTTTGAAGAAATGGTCGGTTTAGTTCCCACTTGCCATTATTCTTCATCCCCCCCTCCAGGTGACAGCGTCTCAGAAATTCCCCATCATCCCACCTGCCCTGCTCTGGATCTTCTCTAAGTGTCCTTCTTGCCTCAGCAATGTCTCCTCCTCGGCCAGTGTCTCAATTTCAGGGGATGCGTACACAGGCAGACCTTCAGGCAGTATTGGATTCCAGCCCACAGATTTCTTTATGGAGACCAGGTCACCCCAGCCTCCAAGTCCTCCCAGCGACTGCATGAGGAACTCCAGGTTGCCTTTGGGCCCGTGTTCCATATCCTCTGCCAGCTCGGCTTCCAGCCCTCCCTGGCCAGCGGCACCTTCCATTATTGCTCCAAGAGGACGGTGCCCTGATTGCGACAGAGGCTGAAATCACACTCCCAGCAGGGGGTGCCACCGCCAGTGGGTGGTCACAGCAGCCCCGGACTTCTCCTCTCAGCAGGGCTGTCCCCAAGGCTGCCATCCCCCCACACACATGCGCGCGCGCACACACACACACACGCACAAACAGAGGGAGAGCCTGTCCACAAATTTTTTAAACATTTTGGGAGGTGCCTGGGTAGCTCGTTCGGTTGAGCAACCCACCTCGATTTCAGCTCAGGTCATGATCTCAGGGCTGTGGAATTGAGTCCTGCCACCCACTCCCTGCTGAGCAGGGAGTCTGCTTTGGATTCCCTCTGTCTCCCTCTGTTGGCCCCTCCCCACCCCTCTAAAATCAATAAATCTTTAAAAATGTTTTGAAAGACTTTTTTTCAGAGCGGTTTTCATTTCACTGCAAAACGGAGAAGAAAATACAGAGATTTCCCATATGCCTCCTGCCCCCTCACAGGCAGGGATGATTCCTTTATCACCAACATGCCCCACCAGCGAGGTCCCCGTGTTACTATTCATGAGCCTACGTGGACACATTAACACCCAAAGGCCATGTTGTACACTCTCTGGGTAGGACAGATGTGATGTGCACCACCACCGTGATATACAGAGTATTTCCACTGGCCTGAAAATCCTCTCTGCTCTGACAAATCACCCCTCCCTTCCCATTGATCCTTGGCAGCCACTGAGTTTTTGCTGTCTTCGTCATTTTACCTTTTGTATAACGTCCTATAGTTGGAATCAGACAGCACGTAGCCTTTTCTGATTGGCTTCTTCCCCTTAGTAATACGCATTTAAGGTTCCTCCATGTCTTTGCACAGCTCGCTAGCCCATTTCTTTTTAGCGCTGAAAATATTCCATTGTCTGGGCAAAAGCACAGTTTATTTTACCCACTCACCCAGTGAAGGACATCTTGGTGGTGTCCAAGTTTTGGCAATAAGGAATAAAGTTGCTCTACACATCCACATGCAGGTTTTTGTGTCAACATGCTTTTTCTACTCCTTTGGGTAAATACTGAGGAGCGTGATTGCTGGGTCATAGGGTAAGAGGTTGCTTTGTTTTCTAAGAAATTGCCAAACTGTCTTTCAAAGTGGATATAGCATTTTGGATTCCCAGTGGCAATGAACAAGAGTTCCTGTTGCCATGAGCTTATTTTTTTTAAGTGAATTTTTTGACGTTTTGACAGAGATCACAAGGAGGCAGAGAGGCAGGCAGAGAAAGAGGGGGAAGCAGGCTCCCCGCTGAGCAGAGAGCCGATGTGGAGCTTGATCCCAGGACCCTGAGATCATGACCTGAGTCAAAGGCAGATGATTCACTGACTGAGCCACCCAGGCGCCCCTCTTCATATGCTTATTTGTCGGGAGTGTATCTGTTACTGTCTTTAGCTCATTTTTAAATTTTTTAAAAAGATTTTTTATTTATTTATTTGATAGAGATTACAAGTAGTCAGAGAGGCAGGCAGGGAGAGAGGAGGAAGCAGGCTCCCTGCTGAGCAGAGAGCCCCATGCGGGGCTCGATCCCAGGACCCTGAGACCATGACCTGAGCCCAAGGCAGAGGTTTTAATCCACTGAGCCACCCAGACGCCCCTAGCTCATTTTTTTAAATCAAGCTGTTCATGGGGTGCCTGGGTGGCTCAGTTTGTTAAGCAGCTACCTTCTCCTTGGGTCATCTCAGGCTCCTGGGGTCGAGCCCCGCATCAGGCTCCCTGCTCAGCAGAGAGCCTGCTTCTCTCTCCCTCTGCTGCCGCTCTTGCTTGTGTTCTGTCAAATAAAATTAAAAAAAAAAAAAAAAACAAAGAAAAGAAAAGAAAGAAAGAAAGAAAGAAAGCTGTTCATTTTCTTATTGAGTTTTAAGAGTTCTGTGTATGTCTTGGATAACAGCCCTTTATCAGATTTTTTTTAGGTTTTTATTTATTTATTTAGAGAGCACCAGCAGGAGGAGGGGCAGAGGGAGAGAAATCCTCAAGCAGACTTCATGCTGAGCAGGGAGCCCAACGTGGGGCTCGACTCCACACTGCTGAGCTCAAGACCTGAGCCGAAATCCAGAGTCCATCACTCCACTGACCAAGCCACCCAGGTGCCCCTATCAGATATGCCGCTTTCCTACCGGTGCGGTGCACGGGAGAAGAATGAGGCACAAACAAGTCAGCTGTGAGAGGGAGGGAGCAGGGGCACAGCTGGAAGGACTGTCACCCCAACAACTCCTCAGTCTTGTATTTATTAGATACAAGATGGCAACAAAGGAGAAGAAAAGGTTATGCAGTAGCCATAGGTCTAGTAGGTAAATAAGAAGGAATTCGAGTCTTAGGTTGGTCACAAGTCTTAGAGGTAAAGGAGTTAAACAGGAGGAGGAGTAAGGTGTGTGGGGTCCAGCAGCGGGGGTTTGTAGTTGAGCAGGAGCACTTAAAGGAATTACCTTAACCAGAGGCTTTCCCTGAGGCAGGAGAGACCACAAACAAGGGAAGCAGGAGGTGTTCCACCCAGAGAGAGCCAGGCATCCCCAGCCGCTTGGCTTCAAGGACGGCTTCAAGGACAGGTATCATCCCCTCCACCAGAGGCCTGCTGCTAGTGCATGTTTTTCTCAAGGTCATCTTTAAGCACACTTACGTGAGCAGTACAACTCCTCATTAGTTAAAATAGTATTTTGAGCAATATATTTTTCTGAGGGACAGTTACATTTCCCCCTTTGTGTAGAAGTAGGAAAGTCCATTTTGCAACTTCTTGATCCATTCGTTGTTGGAAGGATTTTCACGCACCATCTGAGGACTAAGCATAAAAAGATTACAGCAATAAAAAGAATTATCATTCCAATAATGCCAAGACCAGTTTGTTTGATCCAACCAAAAGCATTTAGATCAGTCAGAGTATCATTAATCCTTTGTGCAAAACTCACTCCTGGAACTGATTGTAATGATGAGCGAGTAATGCTTTGAACAGTATCTTAAGTTGTTAAATATCCAAAGTCAAATTATTGCCATGACGACTGGTAATATGACAGCGAATCTTGCTCCACAATATTTCTGATTCGTTATAGGCACAGGGAGTAATACAGAACGAAGACACATTCCAATCACATAAAAGGTGGAGCGTAGTTTTATGTTTTGAAGGTCTTCTCCTATATGTCCTATATATGTCACGGCTGATTCTGAATCAGCAATTCTTTCATTTAATCTCTGATCTATGATTGTTGATTCCAGGCCTTGCTAGCATTCTCGGGTCACTTTTGTACAAATTGCGTGGTTTGTACAGTTTGATGCAGGCCATTCCTGCAGTTGTAGCTGTAACAGTAATGGCTATAATTCCCAAAATAGCTGCTACAAGCAGTCCAAGAAACCTTTTTGTTCTACGGACCCAGTCCTTCAGAACTGTTAAAAGTACATGCATAGGGCGCCTGGGTGGCTCAGTGGGTTAAAGCCTCTGCCTTTGGCTCGGGTCGTGATCCCAGGATCCTGGGATCGAGCTCCGCATCGGGCTCTCTGCTCTGTGGAGAGCCTGCTTTCTCCTCTCTTTCTGCCTGCCTCTCTGCCTACTGGTGATCTCTGTCAAATAAATAAATAAAATCTTTAAAAAAAAAGTATTAAAAAAAAAAGTACATGCATATCTGGAAAGCTTTCCCAAACACTGTGGTTGTTGTACTGAACCAAATGCCTATTCTTCTTCTAGCTCTGAGAAAGACAGAATTGTCTGTATAAACGTTCTCATCCACGCAGGTGAACATTTTACATTTTACATTTCTCTTTTATTATGATCAAAAGTCATTTTTCCGGTAACAAAAACGTAAGGTCTAACATACTCTTACCCATTCTTCCCTCATCAGGGAAAGGGTGAATGCATAATGACTGGACTGATAAATGTTAAGAGCTGTTCCAAACTCTTAGGTGATTTAAAGCAGTGGTGACTTTCCATAAATTCTTTTTTCTTTTATGATAATCAGCAAAAGGGGATGGTACAGAAAGTCCTAGCCCATGCCAAATCAGAGGCGCACTTCCCTGAGCAGAGGTTTGTGGCAAGGCACGGAGATCAGAAACTTACCTTGCCATTTTAAGTTCCGAGGAGAGGAGCAAGGTCTCCCAGTGTAATTGTTGACTGCCATGCCTTTAGGGGACCAGTCCCATACAACTCTGTAGAATCATTAATGACGACACTGCAGTGAGAAGCTCAACAATCCTCCCACAAAGGACGACTTCCCTTATCGGACTGTATTTGTGTCAATTTGCATTTGCCGATATTCATTGGCATGGAATCCTTTAGTAGAAAATAAATGTAACTGAACTTTTAATTAGACTATTATTTTTTTAAAGATTTTATTTATTTATTTGACAGAGAGAGAGATCACAGGTAGGCAGAGAGGCAGGCAGAGAGAAAGTGGGGGGGAAGCAGGCTCCCCGCTGAGCAGAAAGCCCGATGTGGGGCTTGATCCCAGGACCCCGAGATCACGACCTGAGCCAGAGGTAGAGGCCTTAACCCACTGAGCCACCCAGGCGCCCCTAATTAGACTATTATTAATAGGAGAGGCCACCAACCATCTCTGATCATCTGGGATAGGACAACTGGAATGACTACGAATACAATTGGTCTATTTTGATATACTAAGGTAAGATTAATGTTTGTGCCCTCCTCTTGGGGCAAAAATGGCAATCTAGGATCCAATATTCCTGGTACCCGTATTGATGCATTCAAATAAATTGGTATTATATCTTCTCCCCACTCTACTGGGCAGAGAAGGAGAGAATTAGGTATACATGCCCAATAAGTAAAGTTATCTATTTGAGCATAACATCCAGGAAAACTTACAGCTACTGTGATGAGTGTCATCATAGTTACCACCAGGCTGTTAGGGGTGAATGGACGCTGTGCATTTTCCAGAACTACTTCTGCTTTCTTGGTCAGTTTCTTTATCTGACCCCATGTTGGAATCTTTACTTGGCCCATCCCAAGTATCGATTTGGCTGCTCTGTAATGTGAGTCTCTCTTGAAGATGATCAGTGGGACTGGTTTTTATCTTTAATTTTTTCCTCTTCTTGCTTATGACAAACATTTATGGAATGAGAGGGCACCCATACAGGCTCGATGGCCTCTTCGGGTAATACACATATGTATCCTCTTCCCCAGTTAAGTTACCAGGGAGCCATTGATCAGAAGTAACATTTTCCCACTGGACTGGGGGATATACATTGTCTTGTTTTTGTTTACTAAAATGTCTTTCTACTGCTGCAGTGTTTTTATCATCACAACTCAAAAAATTAAGAGTTAATAAAAGTTGGCTAGTATTTGAGGGGGACCTTGTAGCCCTTTTGTTTGTAAAGCTGTCATTTTAAGATTTGGTTAGCCCACTCTACAATTCCTTGTCCTTGAGGATTATATGGGATGCCGGTGGAATGTTTAATATTCCATAAATTAAAGGACTGTAGCTTACTTGAAATATAAGCGGGTGCTTTATCAGTTTTTATAGCTTTGGGCATTCCCAAGACCGTGAAGGTAGAATGGAGATGCCTAGTACCATGCGCAGCAGTTCCTCCTGTTTGGACTGTAGTCCATATAAAGCAAGAATGTGTATCTACAGTGACATGAACGAAAGATTGTTTCCCAAATGAAGGATGTGAGTGACATCCATCTGCCACATCTCATTTGCAGGTATGCCTCGTGGGTTGAGGCCTGCCGGCTGTGCAGGCAGACTGATGGTAGCACAAAAAGGGCAGGACTGGACAACAGAATTTGTTTGTTCCTTAGTGATGGGGAATTTGTGTCAAAGTCCTTTTTGGTTTCTATGCATGAGAGAGTGAAAATCGGATGCTTCCTGAAAAGCTGAGAAAATGAGAGAATCAGGTATTTCATTACCTTTAGTCAAGGGCCCAGGAAGGCCAGTGTGAATTAAGCTGTGCGTAGCATAGAAAGGCGCAGGACGCTGATGAATGAGGGATTGTTAATGATGAAATAATGAGTGGAGGGAGACATTTGATGTAAAATAGTAGTTTCAATACGTTGTAAAACATACACTGTATATAAAGAATCAGATAACAAGTTAAATGCAGAAGAAACATCTTGAAACAATGTAATAATAACCGCCATTAAATCTGATTTCTGTGCTGAGACACCAGTAGTAGGTATGACTTTTGAGGTAGGACCATAATAACAAGCTCTGCCTTTTATAGAGCCATTGGAAAAGGTAGGGGCGTCTGTGATTGGATTTTTAGAGGTAATTTTAGGAAGCATGAAAGCAGTGCACTTTAGAAAGGAAATAGTAAGTAAAGATAGGTAATGAGATGTGTTTCCAGTAAAGCCACTAAGGGCAATTTGCCAACTTAAATTATTCTGGAATGCTGTTTCAATTTGTATTTTATTTAAAGGCATAACAGTAACTTTTGGGTCATATCCCTGTATTTGACGAGGTCTTTTTCTTCCTAATCGAATAATGCTACCAATATGGTCTACGTATGTAGTGAGTGTCTTAACCATATTATTTGGAAGAAAAATCCATTCTATGATTAATTCTCCCTGCACAATTAGGTCCAGTGGGTGTAAACAGGGTATGAAAAATAAGATCACCTAAGGGTATTTTAGGTTGAACTCTATCCATCTGCATTAACTGAATCTCATTTTCAACAAATTGTAATTCCTTTAAGGCCTCTCTTGAAAGGGTCCTAGGGCTGTTTAAATTAGGATCTTCCTTCGAAGAGGCAAATAAACAGGTGCTGTAAAGCATAACTGGGAATTCCAATTTTAGGTCTTAATTATTTGATATCATAATTTTACCTCTATGAATCTGAACTTTTTGCGGTTTAATAGAGGTCCTGTCCATAATGAACCCCAAATATGAGAAAGGTGTGGTAGTTTGTATTTTTTCTGGAGCTATAATTAGTTTGTACTTTTCAAATTGCAACAGAAGCATATTAAATCCGTCCTGTAATTGTACATTATCTGAGGCTGCACATAATGTATCATCCATATAATGGGTAAGATAAATTTGTGGAAATTGATCTCTAACCGGCTGTATAACTTTTGCCACATGTTCTTGACAGATAGTAGTGCTATTTAACATTCCTTGTGGTAAAACTTTCCATTGATATCGTTTGGCTGGTTCTTTTAAATTTACACTGGGAATAGTGAAAGCAAAACGGGGACAATCCCTTAACAAGTGGTGTAGTATAAAAGCAATCCTGTAAATCTATGATAATTACTGGCCATTCGTGGAACTAAATTAGATGAAGGCATTCCCGGTTGCAGACCCCCCATAGGTTGGATAATAGAATTTATCACGCGCAGGTCTGTTGTAAGTCTCCACTCTCCCGATTTTTTCTTAGTAACAAAGACAGGCAAATTCCAGGGTCTGTGAGATTCTTCCAATATGCCCTTCTCTTAGCGGCTCCTCAACTAGGACTTGTAAAGCAAGTAATTTCTGTGTTAAGGGCAAAAAAAATTAGTGGGAATTTTAGTGTGAAGCTCGGCAGGCATTAAGAGATAATCTCTGGGAATAGGGATATCTAATCCAGCACTACCAGGCATAGCGTGTAACAAATTTAAAATGGTACATCTGTCTGACAGCTGGGTGCTATGGGAGAACTGGTCCCCTTGTTTTTCGGGGCTGAGGGCTTGCCGAGAAAGTAGTTTCCCTGATGGGGGATCCATCCTCGTGGAATTTGGAATGACACTGATTTGCCCCATGTTTTCATTTTTTACATTTAGGACAGAGACCTGGTGGCTTATGTCTTGCATTTTGTGGAGGGCATTTTCCTTTTCACCTGCATTGAGCCTTAGTCCGCCCTGTCTGCCCACAGCTGAAACATTTTCCTTTCAATTTTTCTGTGGTCAGAGCAGCCATTGCTTGAGCTAGCAAATCGGCTTTACAGGTCTCTCTCCCCACTCCTTGGCACAGCTTAATACAGTCCTTTAACGTTCCTTGCCTTTAAAGGGTGCTATCAATTTCTTAACAATCAGCACTGGCGTTTTCACATGCCAACAGCTGAAAAGCGGTATCAGCAGCCTCGAGGCTATTTACCTGTCTTTTAGTAGCTTCTTGTAATCTCACAATAAAATCACTATAGGGTTCTTCAGGACACTGTACCACCTTCTGAAAAGAACAAGTCTCTCCCTGGGATTCTGTTCTCCCCCAGGCTCTCAAACAACAATGCCGGAGCTCGATCACTCATTTGTACTTCATCTTGCACCCGGGCCCATGGCCTAACGCCCATGAGCTGCTCCAGGGAAATAGGAACATTATTAGCTGTGTTATGGGCAGCTGCTGTTTCTGCATGATCTTGCCACCATGTTTTAAACTGCAAAAACTCACTTGATGACAAGACTTTTTTTGCTAGTAATAACCAACCAACCAGAGTAAGTAGATTGCCTTCTGCGATGCCTTGAACGATCCCCGTTGTATAGGGGGAAATTAACTCCATAGTTCTGTACCACCTGCTTTAATTCCTTCAATAATTTGAAGGGAAATGGCTCAGGCCTGGCCTCATAGATATTGTTAGGGTTGTTGGGATCATACCCTGGAACCAGGACATCAAAGTGTAAAGGCATCTAGGTCTCCGGCAGGTTTTGCTTCCATGAGGCCTTTCTGAATTGCTGACAACATGAAGTTTTCATTATTATCATTAAATGGTGCCTTCTCATAGGATGGCGGAGCCAATTGTGATGGTGCCACTTGCTGGGCATAATGGCAATTGTTCCCTCCTTTTGTTCTATTATTGGAGAAGGAGGAAGAGGAAATTCCTCCTTTATACATTCCTTCACAGTGACTTTAGTAAGTTCTTTTTTCTCTGGGGTGGCATGTTCACGTTCCTCTTTTTTAGTTTTCTCCTGAACACTCCTTATCGCTCTTCGAATCAGGGGTTTGTAAAGGTTCCAGAACAGAGCAAATAAGGGTCCAAGTAGACCATATAGTAATTGGAATCAGTTTTCCTTTAGCATGCAAAAATTTAACTCATGACCATGTCTGTAGGTAGTCCCTAATGTAGGGAACCAGGAGCAATGTTCTTTAATTACCTTTAAAGGCTCCAAAAGTGGGACGCCTGGGTGGCTCAGTTGGTTACGCGGTTGCCTTCGGCTCAGGTCATGATCCCAGCATCCTGGGATTGGGTCCCACATCGGGCTCTTTGCTCAGCAGGGAGCCTGCTTCTCCCTCTGCCACTCTGTCTGTCTGTGCACTCGCTCTCTCTCTCTCTCTGACAAATAAATAAAATCTTAAAAAAAAAAAAAAAGCTCCAAAAGTTTGCCCTCGCTGACTTTTGCTCCTCCTGCCTTTGGGAGCCTTCTCAGCAAACATACTTAAGAGCGATAATCTGTGTTCTCTAGGTTACCCACACCCTGAGGTAAGTACCCACAACTCACCAGCAGCGAAAAGGCACGGCTGTGCAGAACTCACATTGGGGCTTCCTTCTCCTGTTTTGTTTCTTGTCCTATTGGGACACCACTTGCCGCTTTCCGATCTGGGAGAAGAATGGGCACAAACGAGTCAGCTGTGAGAGAGAGGGAGCAGGGGGCGACAGCTGGAAGGACTGTCACCCCGAACAACTCTTCAGTCCCATGTTATCAGATACAGGATGGCAACAAAGAAGAACAGAAGGTTGTACAACAGCCATAGGTCTACTAGGTAAACGGGGAGGAATGTGAGTCACACATTGGTCACAGGTCTTAGAGGTAAATGAGGAAAACAAGGAGAGTAAGGTGTGTGGGGTCCAGCGGCCGGGCTTTGCAGTTGAGCCAGCGCACTTAAAGGGATTACCTTAAGCAGGGGCTTCTCTGAGGCAGGGGAGACAACGAAAAAGGGAAGCTTGGCTTCAAGGACGTGTATCATCCCCTCCACCCGAGGACTCCGAGGCCGGCCGCTCGTAGGATTTTCTCAAGGTCATCTTGAAGCATGCCTGCATGACCAGTACAACTCCTCATTAATTAAAGTTGTATTTCGAGCAATGTATTATTCTGAGGGACGGTTACACAGATATGTCTTTTGCAAATATTTTCTCCCAGTCTGTCGTCGTTCTTTTGTTTTTGTTTTTGTTTTGTTTTGTTTTCATTCTCTTGACAGTGTCTTTCACAGAGCATAAGTTTTTAGTTTTAAGGCCGTCCAGCTTCTTTCTTCCATGGATCATCCCTTTGGTGTGGTTATCTAAAAAGGCATCACCAAACCCATGGTCTGCCGCCTAGATATTCTCCTAGCGTTCATCATTTTTTATTGGGTTGTCTTCTTATTTTTGAGGTGAGGACATTCTTCATACATTTTAGATGTCAGTACTTTGTCAGATATTTGTGATGCCAGTATTTTCTTGAAGTCTCTAACGTGCCTGTTTTATGTTCTTAGTAGTGTCTTTTTTATTATTATTTTTAAGATT